>NC_084494.1:22157390-22464435 GCF_030035675.1 Rhineura floridana | reverse complement strand
CTCCGGGTATGTAGGCACATGATGCTACCACCATGTGGAAGCTAAGTAGGTCAGGGTCTGATCAGTGCCAGAATGGATGAGCTCCTGGGAACCATGTGTATGCTGCCTTGGGTTTCATGACAGAAGAAAAACAGATTATACATGTAAGCAAATAAGTATACTCATTATCTGCTTCATTTTAGCATGAGCAAAGATTAGACAAATTCTTATGATTAGACAAATTCATGGGAGACAAGGCTATCAAAAAATTAACAAATTAAACCAAAACTATCACTAGAAGCTAAAATGATGAAAATGAGGTTATCATACTTTGGACACATAATGAGAAGACATGATTCACTAGAAAAGACAATAATGCTGGGAAAAACAGAAGGGAGTAGAAAAAGAGGAAGGCCAAACAAGAGATGGATTGATTCTATAAAGGAAGCGACAGACCTGAACTTACAAGATCTGAACAGGGTGGTTCACGACAGGTGCTATCGGAGGTCGCTGATTCATAGGGTTGCCATAAGTCATGATCGACTTGAAGACACATAACAACAACAACAAGGCTATCATGATGGAGATGTTTTCCATCCACCATTGGAAACAGTATGCCTCTGAATTCTAACTGCTGGGAATCACAGGTGGGGAGAGGACTGTTGCACTCAGGTCCTGCCTGTGGGCTTCCCATGCTGGGCAAGATGGGCCTTTGGCTTTATCCAGTAGGGTTCTTCATAATGTTCTTAACCATGATCCCTGGCTTAGCATTAACTCTAACTGGGGATTGCGATTTGTTTGTCCTCAAGCAAACTATAACTGGGAAGCCAAGAACAAACTTTGGCTTCAGATCATGGTTTGTTTTGAGCAAAACAAACCACAAACCACAGAGAAATAAACAATAATGCCCAATGTGGCCATAACACTAATCCAGGGGTTGTGGTTTGTTGCTCCCGCTCACAGTAAGAGGCATGCCGCAAGTCCCACCTGCGTGTTTCTGGTAAACCATTCCTTATGGTTTACTGCAGCCCTCCCCTTACATGGTGCCCTCCAGATGTTGTTGGACTCCAACTCCCATCAGACTCAGCCAGCATGGCCAATGGTCAGGTATGGTGAAAGTTGGAGTCCAACAACATATGGAGGGGAAGGCTGGTTTACTATGCCATGCAAATGGAGCCATTATACCTGTTCACCTACTACTCTGAGAAACAATTGCATCCATTAAGAGACAGATGGATGCTCACCTATCTAGAATGAAGTTTTCCTGTCTAGAGTTGATCTCATCAAAAAGAAGACATTTTGTAAAGTAACATAATAAACACCTTCACGCTAAAACAAATGAGAAAAATTCAAACACCTTCAGTTAAAATAAGTCTTTCCTCTTCTATCAAAATAAAATATAATGGGGCTAATCAACCATCTGTTCAACTCATCAAACGTATTCCAAATCTACAAAGGTAGCTGTATGGCCAGTGGGGGGGGGGATTCTCTCTTCTGTTCTTTGTGCTGCCTTTGGATACTGTTTCCTGGATCTCAGAAACAAAGCGATTCCAACTCTCTTGGAGTCAGTATTCTTAATTAAAAATGAAGCCAGAAGAAATCAGCATAAGACAGAAACTTGCTTTATATAGGATGCTCTTAACAAACAAAGCGGTGGTATTGCCTTGATGAACTACAGAACAAACAAAACAGCTTCCACAGAGACTGCAGGTAAAGAAGAAAAAAAACAAGTTCCAGAAACTACATCTGGGGAAAACAGAAAGGATTCCCCTGGGTCTAATCTCACTCGCTCTCTCACACACGTATGCACTGACCCTTTGTGCATTCAGCTACAGCCCAGGACCTTTGGCTCATTCAGTTTGGAGGCACCATTTGTGGGCTCTATGCCAAGAAAGAGCTCTTGTGGCATACCAGTACAGGCCAGAAGGAAACAGGATTATAATTCTACCATTTAAGATGTGCTTTTCTGGATATATGCCAGGGTGTTGGAGCAGACAGAGCAATGGTGGCTGGGGTCCATTGTGACTGGTAGGGCAGAAGACAGGGAGATCAAGCATAGGGGAGCCAGAGGCAATTGGAGGCAGAGCCAACTAATTCTAGATTTCCCCCCATCCTCTTCCCTGCTGCCTTGTACAAGGCCAATACTAAGGCTGTATACTAGAGATGGGTGAGAATTTTTATTCAATTCGCATTTCAAGCCCAATCTATCAAATCTGCACTTTCCAAAACAATATGAGAACCGAAACACAGCCATCCTTCCAAATTTGCACTTATTCGAATATTGCAATGCAGTTCGCCAACCAAACAATATTTACAAAAATGCATGTTAGGGCAATGTGTGCGTTAAAATCTGTGAGTGAAAATAACATGCAAAAATGCATTATATGACAATAAAATGCATGCAAAAATGTGTCTATTAGCCAAAACTGCCTATAAAAATGGATCAATTAGGAGAAATTCACACTAAAATGCTGAAGAATATTCATGAGGATTTTTTTTTTTAATGCAAATTGCTGCAGAAATGTGGAGAAGTGAAGACTGGAAAAATGAGAAACTGAGAGAACCAAAACTGCCAGATCTTTCCACCCCTACTGTGTACAGACTCTAGTTTACTCTGCATACAGTTCACTCCCATCATTGTGTTAGGAAGTGGTACATACAAGACATTAGCCACAATCCATACCTATCTTATCATTTCTTACAAAATACTGTGTTTTGATATACTTCCTCCCAAACCAAGTCTGATCCAAATTGAATGACCTAGCTGCATTTTAAAACAGTAATGTGTACACAGCCTGAGACGCAGGAAGAAGAAAGTGACAGGCAGTGCCATCCCCTGGACTGGCTGCAAGCTGGGAGCCCGGCAGATGAAGGTCCTATTCGCCCTACCAGACCAGTAGCCTTAACAGACTAGCAGTTCAGCCATCAATCCCACTTCCCAGAGAACTCTGGAAATGGTAGCTCTGTGTGGGGAAGAGGGGTCTCCTAACAACTCTCAGTGCCTATAACAAACTACAGTTCCCAGAATTCTTTGGGGGAAGCCATGACTGTTAAAATGTTATCACAGTGCTTTAAATGTACAATGAGGAATGTGGCCTATGCCATAACTCCTGCTAGAAAAGTGGGGTCCCGTGTTCCCCCTCTATTGTCCCATTGCTCAGCCCTAAATGAAATGACCTTGCGAGGCTCTTCCCAATTCCATGTTGTTCATTTAGTCCCCAAACAATAGGATTATTTTATTTTATTCTTGGCATTATGTGGATTGCGGCATTGGTTTTGATATTCACAGCTTGGCTCGTGAAACAGAGAGTTCAAGGAAGGAGGCGTCAGTTACCTCATTCTCTACTGGGAATATGGCTCCGTGTTGAGTCTGTCGGTAATACCTCGCCAGCATACATGGTCTGCTGCTTGTGGGTTTTGATCTGTTCTACACCTGTGGGAATACACTACAAAGTTCAAAATTGCACAGCAGGGAGGGATGGGATTTGCACTCATCAGAACCAATGTTACTGAAGGGGAGAAAGGGTGATGAGAATGTCAAAGACAAAGAGTAAACAGGGTTTCTGGGTAAACATACAGTGATAGACAGGAATGCAAAAAAGAGAAAAGTTATATAAACCAGATAGGCCCCATAGTTGTGTGTTCAGTTCCCAAATAATAAATCCCCCCCACAGATGCCGCTTATGCTGCTTTCAATTCACTTCCACCTCTGGATGAGCACTGGATACTGGAATTATGAAGTTCCCTCCAGAAAATGAAGCTCGGTAGTTTCCAGAATAGGAAGCAGATTTACTTAAGGATATCTGGTCATTTGCTGGGAAATGCACGTGAATGAATTTATCCACTTGGAAAAATATTGGTGGGATCTTTGGTAAATATAGATTCCATCCTTTTTTTAAAAAAAAAAAATCCTCCTTTTAGGGGGGAGTCTGGGACAATCCTCGTTTCCTTTACGTACCATGTTTTCAAGGCAGCTGTCAAAATTTTGATTTGGGCCACATCCACAACTAACATTTAAATCACTATGATACCACTTTCACAGCCATGGCTTCCCCCAAATAATCCTGGGAACGGTAGTTTGTTAAGGGTGATAAGAGTTGTTAGGAGACCCCTAATCCCCTCACAGAGCTACAACTTCCAGATTCGATTAACAATCAGTTCCTCTTTCCAGGGAACTCTGGGGAAAACCATGACTGTTTATAATGGTATAATAGAGGACTTCCAATCATCGTGGTATCCATGCCATTGGATCAAAGCCTTTTTCTGTTAAGATTGTGTGTTGATCATTGTGTGCCGATCTCCCCACATAAAACAAATTCACGTCTTCCAACCAAATTATCTTGGAAGATACTCTTACTCAGCCACAAGTAATCACCAATGAGTGAAAATGAATAGTGCTTTAAATGCAAGGTGTGGATGTTGCCTTGGAGACAGGTGGAAAGAGCACGCAACTCCCAATATTATTTCATCAGCATTGGCTACTGTGCCAGTTTATGCCCAAGCTCCCCTAAAGAGCCAAGTCTTGATCATGGTCCAGAAAACAGAAAGATACTGAGCCAGGAGAGCCAGAGGCAGTGAAGAAGAGGTGCCAACTTGTGTGCCCATCCACTTAACATCAGAGTGAGATGGAGCAGATTCCCTAATACTGAATGGCACATACAGATTGATAATTCTGAGGGGAGGCATTTGGCATTAGAGATTTAAAGGGAAGAACTCACATTTTGAACAGGGCTTGGACACAATTTGGCACAGCAAACCTATGAAATAACACATCAAGGTTCCTGCACTGAGCAGGGGTATTAGATTATATTACCTCCAAGGTCCCTTCCTACTCTAAAAATTAGGAAAGACTGCTATTTGAGACCCTAGAGCACGAGTAGTGAACCTCCACCCCCACACAATAATCTTGATCCAGCAGCCATTCATATTTGGTCACTTGCCCCACACCTGACACCATATGTGACTTCAGATGTGGGGCAGGAAGAGTCACAGGTGCCAATGCACAAGCAGGAGTCTTAAAGTCCATTCCCAATTGTGCACTGGAAGGGAAAGCAGGCTTTGGCTCCAGAGCCCGTCAGCTGATGGGTAGTAAAGTCAAAGTCTCAGGCACTTTAAAGCACGATGCCAGGCTCTTTGCAAGCCCTGTGTGGAGTTTTGAAGTCCCAACTTTGGTACTTCAAAGCACCCAGTCACCTGACATTATTGTTGTGTCAGGAGATGGTCAAATTTGGCCCTAAAGGCTAGGATATGACCCACAGAGCCAATAAGGTTCCCTACCCTTGCCCTGGAGACAGCCACTGCCAGTCAGAGGAGGCAGTGCTCGGTCAGATAGAAAATAGTCTGAGCTGGTAGACAGCAATTTCCTACATTCCAGAAGCACAGGAGCGGCTTGTACTACGTGTGCTTTGCTGCAGAAGGAAAGAATACAGTTTCTATATGTCTGATAATTCAACAGTGTGTGGGAAAGGCTTTTTATAGGACCCTCAATATTTACTTCTTCCTATTTTGTGCCCATTTCGTCTCAAGGACAACTCGGCTCTCACAAAGAAGTGTCTGCGATCGGAGCCACCTCTGCTCAGCGTTGCCAAGGGAAATGTTCTGAACATAACACTCAAGTCCCTCTTGGTCAATTTACAAAAGACTTTTTCTCTCTAGGGAAAGCCACTTGTGTGCCTCTTATCATGCGAGGGGGAAAGAGTACAACTCAGGAATGAGGAATCTTTTCTTTAAGTCTGAGGGCCACGTCCTCTTCTGGGCAACCTTCTGAGGCCACATGCCAGTGGTGGGCAAGGCCAGAGGCAAAAGTGGGCAAAGAAAGGAATGCCTTTTTTTTTTACCTTGGTACAGTAGCCTAGTTCCTACACACACTCACACACCCCTCTCTGTCTTCCATCTAAGGAAGAAAGAAGCACCATCGGGGTTCCAGAACACCTTCCAGCCAGGCAAACACACTCAAAGAGGTTGTGAAGCAAGGTCAGTGAGGGGTGTGGCCTCCAGAGAGAGGGTGTGAATTGAGGAGAGGTCTAAGGACCAGATAGAGAGGCCTGGAGGGCCACATAAGGTTCTCCATCCTGGTCTAATAATGACGGCCCAAGCTATAGTCTGAAGGCCCAAGAGGCCACCACCTTGCTAAAGCTAAGTAGGTCTGGGTCTGGTCAGTGCCTGGATTAGAGACTGGGTGGGCACCACGTGCATGGTTCCTTGGGTTCTATGATGAAAGAAGACAGTAATAAATAAATATGCGGACTGAGCTGTCTCTACAAGGGCCATGCTTCCCCTGTGGCAGTGGCTGCCGAGAAGCATGTTGCAGTAACTGTGGAAATGCCTTCCAGTGGTATGGCTCCATTTGTGCAGCTTTTCCCCCGTGGTAGTGGCCAAGGCCCTCCAGATGTTGTCCTACTCCAGCCTTGATCAGCACTGGCCAAAATGGCCAGTCATCAGAGATTATGGGATTTAGAGTCCAGCGTCATCTGGAGGGCCACAGATTATCCATACCTGACATCAGCATGTTCATAAGCTGCCTTACACTATTTGTCTGTCTAGCTTAGCACTGCCGATGCTGACTGGCAGTGGCTCTCCAGGGTTTCAAGCAGGAGTCATTCCCAGCCCTACCTGGAGAGGTTGGTGGGGTGGTGTCCCATTTGCCCTAATGGACCAGACTCAAATGGCTCTCCACTTGCATCCCTTTTTTTTTCAAAAAAACAAATTCAAGGCTTCAGACAAACTTTGGGTCTGGGAAGGTGGCAGCATTCACTCCTCTCCTCTGTAGGTACAGGCTTCAGAGAAACCCTCTGCCCTATCTTGCTTTCCCAAGCCCGAGGTGATACTTACTAGGGTGAGAGGAGCAAGTAGCATTGTCAAGCTCCAATGATGTGGCATGATACCAACAGCTGTTTACAGTAAATCTCCTGGTGTGGGCATCACTGATATTAAATATCCCACCTTTCCACCGATGAACTCAGGATGGCATATGCACACCCTGCATTTTATCCCCACAACAACTCTGTGAGGTAGGTCACACTGCAAGAGATGTCACCCAGTAAACTTTGTGGCTGAGTGGGGATTCAAACGGGGTCCTCCTTTGTCTAACCACAAGCATCTATTTATTTACTCATTTTGTACAGACCATCTTTCTGGCAGTGCATTCAAGGTGCTTTATAATTTAAGATATGGCTTGTACAAATAAAGGAGGCGATACATCCTACTCCCCACACTGAACAGTCATGTTTGACAAATTGATGCAGTAGTCAGCTGAACACCAAACCCAGTAGCAAAACTGAATCAGACTGAGAGACTGTAACTGTTACCGACTCTCTTGTACTTTGCAGTCTAGGAATCTGAGTATTTATACTGTATCCTGAGCACCTGAGATAATGGTAGCCAAACATAGCAGGGTGTTAGCAGCACTAGATTTGCAGTGTGATGCCCTCTGCCTTGTTGCCACTAGAATAAACATGACTGGTGTTTAAATAATAATAATAGAAATTTATTTAGAAATAACAGTTGCACTTTCTAGCTGTCTGAACTAAGTTTATTCAGAAGTTATCACACATTTTACAAGGGGAGCCTCACTCATCTGCTTACAACAAACACAAACATCTTGGGGCATCTTAAAGGTTAACAGCATTATTGAGCTTATGCCACAATGGGCCAGTTCGGACTATCATAGCTTTGTTTATTATGCTAAAATATATGTACAAGTCTTTTGCTCATGCACAGAGCACTGAAAGCTGCCTTATGCCAGTGGCCCTTCTAGTCCTGCATCCTGTTCTCACAGTAGCCAACCAGATGCCCATGGGAATCCCCCAAGCAGGACCTGAGCGTGAAAGCACTCTCCCTCCTGTGGTTTCCAGCAGCTGGTATTCTGAAGCACACTGCCTCTATGCAGGCACAGCATAGCACAGTGCCTACTGAGTCAGAACACTGGTCCTCCGAGCTCAGTATCAACCACTTCAAGAAGCCTTTTAAGTAGAGACCTTGTCCCAGTCTGCACCTGTGTCATTTTTAAAGATGGTTTTAAAGTTGTCTTTACAAGATGTTTCATTTTCAAAAATGTTTTACAGATGCTTTTACTATTTCATTGCCTGTTTGCCACCTTGGGATCTTTTTTGGGAAGAAGGGCTGGATATAAATTTAATAAACAAATAATACTCGGCCGGGCAGTGACTCTCCAGGGTTTCTGACAGGAGTCTCTCCCAGCTCTACCCGAGACCTTCTGCACCCAAGAGCTCTGCCACTGAACTACAGCTCTTCCCCTCTTTTTGTGGGCTGTAATTAAACCAGAAAATGACTTACTAACTATAGTTTCTTGTTTTCTCCAAACCAGGGAACTATGCTTACTAGCTTTGGGAGAAGCAAAGGGGATAGATGCACAGGAGGACAGGGCTTGCTCCGGGGGGGGGGCAGTTGCACAAGAGGACAGGGAGCAGTTGCACCTTTAGTAGTTGTTTAAAATAAGGAATTTATGCAGATATATCATTTGCCACGGCTGAAATGCCCTCTTCATCACAACAATTAAAAGTGCAGGAGCCCTGTCCTCTTCTGCATCTGGCCACCCTAAGAACACCAATTTCAAACCATAGTTTAATATCGTGGCATGTTCCCAAACTGGCAACCATAGTTTCCCTATGCAAATGAAATGTGAAACTATGGTTAATTAGAGGATTTCTGGTCACAATGGAGGGGCTGAGCATTCAGAGAAAAGGCTCTCATTATTTATTTGTTTTGTTTTGATACAGTCCCTCAACTAAGTTCTCTGGGTGACTTACAAACTTACTAAAATTCACTTAAAATAACCCAGTATAAACCAACTGCACACAATACAAAACAACCCCCACCCCCAAAAGGCAGCAGCATAAAATCAAAATAAAATGTTTAATGCTTCTCTTACGTATTGTTGTGCATTTGTGTATTTGTATATGTTTACTTTGGTCTATGACCGTAAATAAATTTGTTTTTATATTTGTATATTTGTTTTAATGTTTTTAGTTACTGTAAACTGCCCAGAGAGCTTCGGCTATGGGGCGGTATATAAGTACAATAAATAAATAAATAAAAATCAATCAATCAAATAAAACCAGTGTAAAAACCAGCTAGGAAAAAAAACGAGAGCAAGAATTTAAAGAGTATCAAATATATAAAAAACTGATATGATTGTATAGATATGAGTGCCCCAACATAGCCTGTTAGTGTTTCAGGGGTCACAAGACTCTTTTATGTGGACACATTTTGAGATGAGTTCTTGAGATTGATTTGCCAAACTGACTCAAACTCAGGGCCATCTGGCACTCATTGGAACACCAGGGAAAACAATTAGAGAAAGAGGGAGGGGTGGAAATAACAAGAAGCCTAGGACAAGCTTTGGGAGCGGGTCCTGCCAGGTTTTTACGGTTCTAGCATGCCGGCACCAGACCTGAGTTATACCAATGGTTCATGAAGAGTACTTAGGCAGCTCCAAGTCAGTCCTTCCACACACTGCGGGAGGAGCAGTGAAGACTGATGGCTCCAATGTTAGTGGAGCAATGGATATGCTCCAGGATTTAGTCTGAACTTTCAGCACCTTGGCCAGCTCCTTGGAAGTTCAGACTAAAACCCAGAGTGGATTCATTGCCCCACTGACATTGAAGCCATCAGCCTCCACTGGGGACGAGCGAAAGAGGAGATGACCCTCAGTTGCTTTTTTAAAAAAATGACAGTGCCTCTGCTTGTTGAGGACAACTTTAACATACCTTAAAGTTTACATTCAGCATGGGTGGGGGAACTGCACAGAATTCTCCCCCGCTCCTGTTCCCAGTTTTATTTATTTTGCTTATTTAGTGAAAGCATGTTGATCCCACTCATCAGCCAAAAAGGCTCCCAGAGCGGCTTTTAAATCAAACCAATCCTGCAACGGTAATTAACCTCCACACAAATCACTTGATACTCAGCAGGTTCAGAAGCAAAATTGTTCACATAGAAAAAAATTCCCAGGAAAAGAAATCTTTTTTAAAATCTCTTCCTCGCCCATACAACCAACTAAAGGAAACTCTAACTCTACTCAAGTGTAAATCCCCCTGGAGAATTCTGTCTAGACATTAGTTATACAATGCTTAACCTGATAGACATTATTTCTTCTCAATGCCACAACATTCACTTTTCAACCATACACACTGGGGACTCTGGTAGCTGGAACAGTATTTTTCTTTCCTCCCTTCCTCCAAAAGAATTAAAACAACTCTGTCTCTCTCTCTCTCTCTCTCACACACACACACACACACACACATACACACACACACACACACACACACACAGAGGACTTCACTCTTGATTGCTTTGTGTCATAACCCCATCCCCCAGCACTACCACCCTATGCCACCCCCAAACACACACACACACACAGGGACTCCCAAAAGGGCCCTTCCAGCCCTCCAGGCAACTCCCAAAATAGCCCCCATTTAGGTAGCTTATCAGCCTCCCGCCTGCCCAGGCTGCCATTTCTGCCACCACCAACAACCCACCTCAACCACTTACCTGCCTCCCACATTGTCACTGCCACCTGTTTGCCCCCCCCACTCGCTCGCCCCCTGCTGCCCGCATGCTCACTTTCTCCCCACCAGCCATCACCACCTGCCTGATGCTTGCCCACCACATGTGTGTGAGTGTGTGTAATGTCACATGAAGCTGGTGCAAAAGTGTAATCCATGGGTTGGAACCCTTTTTCAGCCTGAGGGCCACATTCCCTTCTGAGCAGCCTTCAGAGGGCCACATTTTTATATTATATTTTTTATATTATTCTCCAGATAACTGCAGTGATCTGCCGGGTGAATAAGGAACAAGGCAGTCCTTCAGGCGTAAGGCACAGCTCAGTGGCAGAGCATCTGCTTTACTATCAGAAGGTCCCAGGTTCAAACCCTGGCATCTCCAGGTAAAGCTGGAAGACTCCTGCCTGAAATCCTCTGCCAGTAGGTGCAGACATATTGAGCTAGATGGACCAATGGTCTGATTCAGTATAAGGCAACTTCCTAAGTTCAAGAGCTCATGAAAGCCTGCCTCCCATGAGAGGCAAGGTTTTAAAGCTCCCCAATTCTTCTCCAGCTTAAAAACTTTAGTTTTTTACTGTCTCCTGCACTCTCCTGTGATTTGTTTGACATCCACGGAGAGTGCTGGCAAACTCAAAAGCTTGCTTCCTGTTTTGTGACATTACAGGTGGTCCTACTAAATGTACAACTGGAATGCAGATTTTGGATTCACCACCACCACTACTCTTATGGACCAAGACGGTCTCTGTTGCTTTGAGTTTCTCTTGACCAAGGGATACTGCTGGCATAGGTTCACCCATGTAAACTTGACAGTCAAGGATTAATCTTAATTTTTTTTAAAAAGTTGAGAATTCTGCATTTTGAGAGATGTGAATGTTCATGCCACATGCAAATTCCAGGGAGCAGTCACATCACCTGTTTTTGTGTATATCTCCAAAATGCAGGCATGTGCATCTCCCACCTAAGAAGTATGCTGTATCCAGCACACCTACATCCCTACATGGAGAGATGGATCAATCCCTACTTTGAACACTAATAATATGCATAAGCACTGGAAGATTCACTCACACTTCCTATATCTGCCCATGTTATTAACGTTCAAAGCCACTGCACGTTATCATGTGTAGTTTGACATTTCTATCCAGCAGCTACTTTTAACAGCATCTTCCAAATGATGGTAACCAACATGTTCCAACAATCTCCAAAATGCAAGTGAACCTTATATTTGAAAGCAAGCCCTAGTTACTGGTCCAAGCCCCACTCCACATTTACTTACTGAGAATGCATTCAGCCATGGGGTTTATTGCATTAGTTTCCTGATTATAATGGTAGAGCTTCTGTCCCGATTTCTAACATTTCTTTCACACTGCACTATCTATTGCATTTGGGAACTGTGGCTTTTGGATCACTATACCACCACGTCACACAAAATTCATTCACACCAGTAGGTGTGATGTGACACAACAAATGAATGTCAATGGACATGTTGCTACTCCCTCACCCTTCCTGCACATGCACACTTCTGTTCCCCCATGACAACTACGGGAAAGAACTGTATGACGGTAGACTACCCCATTTCGTCACTTTACTCCCACGATTTTCTGGGTTAATGGAGCTGCAAACTGATTTTTTCTGGAAGCAATTAACTTCCACTAGATAATGCTAGATTTCCAGAAGTGGCTTTTATGTTGTGTGAAAAATCAAATAAAATGCAGAAATGATCAGGTAAGGAAACGCTGGGAAAAAGGAATAAACTGCTGTCTGAATGCAGACTTACGTTAAATATTTTTAGGATGCCTTTCAGGGAAGAGTTCCTTCCAAGGCAACATGCAACAAACATGAACATAAAAATCACAATTTTGATAATACAGCACAATTTGAAAACCACAAATTACCAATGTCAACATTTTCCATAAAAGACACCTAAACATACATATTAGGGTCGCCATAATTCGTAATTGGCTTGAAGGCATATAGTTATACTTACAGTTAATAAAACATTTGAGAACACAGTTCAAACTAGCACAACAATGTAAAAGCCAATAAGCCAATGACACACATGCCTTCCACAATCTAGTGCTCCCCAGATGCTGTTGAACTACTATTTATTAGTAGTATTATCTTTATTATTTCATATGAAAAGGTATCATGAAATATAATATATACAACAAGCATATGGTTCAAGATCTTGGTAAGCTGATGAATAATCTTTAAACTGAATAATCTGGATCACAAAGTAGAAAACCAGTACTACTACTACTACTACTAGTAGTAGTAGTAGTAGTAGTAGTCTAACACAGAAAACAGTTTCTAAAGCTTAGAATCAAGCTTTAAAAACCATACAAAATTGTTAAAAATAGTCATCAAAATTTAACAAATCAATACACAAAGCATCAGTCTCCACAAACAAATAAAAATTTATTGGCAACCCAGAGCAACACAAACACTTTTGACACACCTGGATCACATTTCATCAAATGCCTGGAAGAAGAAGAATGTTTTTACCTGACTCCAAAAATACATCAGTGTTGGCTCAACAATGTCAGCCAATAGTCAGGTCAATAATATCTGGAGGGCACCAGACTGGGGAAGGCTGCTTTAACCTTTCCTTGAATGGAGGTGCCCCCACACCTTTGACCACTGTAGGCTGTAAATCCTATAACAATTTTCCTGGGAGTAATCCCCACTGAATGCAATGGATGCTACTTCTGGGCAGGTATAGATAGGATTGCAGTGCTAGGCTTCAACCATCTGCACACTTACTCAGAAGAAATCCCCACTGAACAAAGTGGGGCTTGCTTTTAAGTAAACTTGGTTAAGATTCAGCGGCAACCATGTTTCTTTCTGTGCCTTCTTTAACTCTAGGATATCTTTTCTTGATATAGGATAACCAGAACAGCAGCACACATTATTCTACACACAATGCCAACAAATACGTGTGCGCGCACACACACACACACACACACACACACACTGTTCTTGACTGCATGGAAAGACAAAAAAACCTGCTGGAAAGAGCTAAAATTGTGCTTCCTGTACTTGTCATGCTACTCAATGAAAAAAAAATATTGGGGGACTGGCATTCATCCTGTTCCATCAGCTGTCAAATATGACTGACAGCATTCTGAAAGAGGGAGCATCAGTACATGCAAATTCAGTGTTTAAAAATATGCATTCTTCCTGAAATTCAATATTTATCATATATGCATTTTACAGGAATTACAATGTGATTGTAAAAGTGTGACATTAATCAAACTGTAAAGATTATTTCTCACTACTATTTTTTTTCAAAACCAGGGACAGGTTTGATGAGTAGCTGCAACAGTCCGCTCCACACACTCCGTCCTGAGCTGGGCGTCAAGGGCAGAGGTTGGAAAAGTTACTTTTTTGAACTACAACTCCCATCAGCCCAATCCAGTGGCCATGATGGCTGGGGCTGATGGGAGTTGTAGTTCAAAAAAGTAACTTTTCCAAGCTCTGAAGGGTTGGCACGGTTGGGCAGCTGAAGAGGGCCCACACCGCAGCAGGAGGCCCACTGACAACAGCCACCCCTCCCCAGACCCTGCTCTTCTTCCCCGTTGCAGCCCGCTTGTTCACCCGCCTCTTGCTCTGACCCAGGCAATGGGGGTGGTGGAGAGGAGGAACAGAAGATGCCACTCCTTCATTGGCTGTCCCCTGGCAAGCAAGCAAGCAAGCGGCAGCAGTGGTGAGGAAGATGAGCGGCAGGAGCAGCTGACAATAATGGCAGCGGATCGGCACTGTGACACATGGGAGGAGGGCCCAGCCCTTTACTCCACACACCAATATACCACAGAAGGTCCCCACCAGCAGCTGCTATTTCCCCTAAAGTTTCTGTTCACTGAAAGCAGCACCTTTGTGGGCAAACAGCTAACCCCTCTGCCTAGCAGACAGCAGTGCTGAGCTGAAATCTGTGCCCCAATTTCAGGAAAGCCACATATTAGGGGCTCCTGAGCATTTCAGGGCCATGTCGTGGGATTTTGAGCTTGCCTTATCATTGCAAGGTGGCCAAGCATGGTGCATACGTGTATGTGTGTATTTTCCCCCCTCTCTTTCTAGCACTCACTGGCATCGGTTCTCCATGGTTTCAGACAGGGGACATTCCCAACCCTCCCTGGAGGCACCAAGGATTGAACCTGGGACCTCCTGCATGCAAAGCTGATGCTCCACCACTGAGTTGGAAGCCCTTCCCCATGTCTGGCCATGATCTCTGCCTACTCAGTTTCTTTGGATGGTCCCAACTTCAAGTACGAGAGAGTTAGGTTGCATCACATGCTAGTCCTACCCAGAGGAGATCTATTGAAATTAATGAACATTAGTTTGTTAGGTCTATTCTTTTCAGAGGGCCTACTCTGAGTAGAACTTAGCGGGATGTAGCCCATGTTCTCCACATTGCACCTCTTTTTTTATGCATGCAACTGGTTGCAAGAGCTTTCGTTGTGCAACTCAAGAAGATCATTCCTAGCTTCGACCACAAGACTGGAGGTGCAAAGGACGAAGGGGCAATTCATGGCATTGCAGTGTGAGGCTTGCAAAGGGATCCTATTCTCTCCTTCATCCCTTCCTAGAAGACCTGGGTTGTGGCGGCACAAGCACTACAACTAAACAGGACATAAATGTTTTTGAGATTGTGCAAGAAGCCCAGCAGCTGGAGCAGAGGGGGGGGTGAGGAGCAGGGAGACAAGGAAGGAGGGGGGTGAAGACAGTGTCTAGTGGGCTGCAACAACAGGTCTCTCCTGCATCCGGCACAAGGGGATCCTGAGTTCCAATAATAGAAGACAGAACTAGACAGACATGAGGCAACATGTAAGAAAGCAGCTGATCATGTTCTGCATTTTCTAAGTCTCCAGCAGTGGAAACCTTAATTTCACAAGAAACAAATGCACCCAGCTTCCTCCCAGCCCTGAGCAGCCTGTCAGCAGTCCAGAGTTTACACTATAAATCACAGCACACACGAAACGTCCAGTTTCTTCCAGGTGAACCCAATGCCAGTTAGGGTCAGTTCTACAAAGGGATGTTGTTTGGGGCAGCTCCTGGGGACCAACCTTTTATTTATTATTTATTTTATTTATTTTATTTGTATCCCGCCCTTCCTCCCAGCAGGAGCCCAGGGCGGCAAGCAAAGCACTAAAACATTTTTAAAAAGGTAAAGGTGTCCCTGCACTTGTAGTGTGAGTCGTTTCCGACTCTTAGGGTGACGTCTTGCGACGTTTACTAGGCAGACCGTATATATAAAACATCATAAAAACAGATTCTAAAACACATTAAAACAAAACAGCATTAAAACATTTTTTTTAAAAAAACAACTTTAAAAAAGGGTTAAAAACATTATTAAAAAACATATTAAACAATTCTGACACAGATGCAGACTGGGATAGGTCTCAACTTAAAAGGCTTGTTGAAAGAGGAAAGTTGAAAGTTTTGAGGTTGCATCTAACACCAGTCCTACACAGAGTAGACACATTAAAATAAATAGACATGGCTAACTTAGATCCATTAACGGGGCACTGGCTGTGTGGCGCAGCATCTGCTTGGCATGCAGAAGGCCCCAGGTTCAATCCCTGGCATCTCCAGGGAGGGCTTGAAACAGCCCCTGCTTGCTCCCACTGTCAGTTAAATGGATGGACCAATGGTCTGACTCAGTAAAAGGCAGCTACCTATGTTACTTTCAGCAGATCTACTCTGAGCAGAGCTTGGTTAGATACAACCCGGCGTCTTTTGCACCGGGCCGTGAAACTAATGTCCCTTTTCTCCACTTTTTAAAAACTTTTTCATAACTTTGCTTACAGGAGGGCTGGTGACACCCATGATTGTAATTTGCCCAGAGGCATCTATGCATATCAATCAGCACAAGAAAATTTTGTCCTGTACCCCTGTGCCCGAATCCTTTAAGTACCTAGCAACACCTCTAGTTCTAAGGCTCACAGATGGGAAAGTGAGTGTGGGTGGAGAAGAGGAGGTGAGACCACCTATTTCCTTTCCATCCCAATTAGTTCACATTTAAAGTCAAATCAATCACATTTGCACTTTCCAAAACAATAGGAGAATTGAAACGCAGCCATCTTCCTAAATTCAAACTTACCCAAATTTTGTGATGCAGTTCTCCAACCAAGCAAAGTTTACAAAAATGCATATATTAGGGTAAAATGTGCATAAAAATGAATATATTCATGAAAATAACATTTAAAAGTTCATTATATGATGAGGAATTGCTCGCAAAACAGTGTACGCTAGTTAAAACAAAAATATGTTCACTAGGAGAAATTCACACTAAAATGCTAGAGAATTTCTATGGTGTTTATTTATTTTTTAAAATGCAAATTGTTGCAGGAATGTGGAGAACTGAATTTAAAACTGGAAAAATGAGAAACTGAAAGAACCGAAACTGACAGATCTTTCCATGCCTAATCCCAATACATTTCAGCATGAAGTTCCACAAATTTTATCCTCAATCTGGGACACGCTTGCCAGTTTCATGACACACTACATTCCAATGAGCAGGATTAAGCAGCTTCAGCTCATTTAGGAAGCCTTAATGTATTTTATTGAACTTTTAAAAAATAATAACAACAACAATACAGAATGGTGCCACATTCTATCTAATCTGCAACAAAACATCAACCACCACTACTACTACCCAGCCCTAAACATATTTATTGGCTAGTACATCCCACTGGTTTTAACTGAACTTATTTCTAAGGAAGCATGCTTAAGATCATCATTCTTTCAAAAAAATACATAACTTAGAACTAAACAAGGATCTGATGAAGTAGCTACCTTTCCACTCTCAGCTTGGGAAGTGGCACAAACCTCACGCTGTGCCTGCTATCTTTGACAAGAGTAACAGCTCACACCATCACTGACACTAACAACATCCTTGGCTGTTCTCAAGCACCATAACAATTTGTCAACATTCATTCATTCATTCATTCATTTATTAATATCCCACCCTTCCTCCCAGCAGGAGCCCAGGACGGCAAACAGAAGCACTAAAAACACATCAAAACATCATAAAAACAGACCCTAAACTACACCAAAACAAAACAACTTTAAAAACATTTTTTTAAAAAAAGCTTTAAAACATCTTTTTAAAAGGGTTTAAAAACATATTGTTTTTTAAAAAAATATATTAAAAAGCAATTCCAACACAGACGCAGACTGGGATAGGTCTCAACTTAAAAGTCTTGTTGAAAGAGGAAAGTCTTCAAAAGACGCCGAAAAGATAACAGAGATGACACCTGCCTAATATTTAAGGGGCGAGAATTCCACAGGGTTGGTGCCGCCACACTTAAGGTCTGTTTCCTATGTCATGCGGAACGGACCTCCTGATAAGATGGTATCTGCAGAAGCCCCTCACCTGCAGAGCGCAGTGATCGACTGGGTATATAAGGGGTAAGACAGTCTTTCAGTTATTCTGGTCCCAAGCTGTACACCAAAACTAGGCCCGGTAGCAAAACATTTCTTTGAGCTCACTTTGCTTCTGAAGCTGGAGGCTCTGTTTAGCCACTGAAAAATCCTATCACCCTCCATGAAATTTGTCTGACCTTTTAAAAGCCATCTAAGATCATCAAGCCTCTTCTCCCTCAACTTTCACCTGCCAGCAACCATTCCATCAGGCTGCCTCAGTGAGAGAGATGAGTAACAGGGCTCATCCCATCGACTTTGCAGAAAAGACCAGCTCCATCAGGGACCTACTACTATCCTTGAACTGTTCCTATGCCAGCTGGTCATTATAAGATACACTGTTTAAGAACTGGTGCCTTTGTTTGTTTTTTCTCTTCCCTCCCTGTTTTTTCATATTGTAAGCCTGCCTTGTTTTAATTGATTGTATGCAAGCCACTCTGGGAGCCCTTTCGGCTGAAGAGTGGGGTGCAAATGCAATAAATAAATCTAAGCCAGTGCCCTGCACCACATCTTGCAGCAGCAAATGCCATAAGTTAACAATGCATTGTGCAAAGAAGAATTTGCTTTCCTCTGTCTGGAATTGGCTGCCATTCAATTACATTGGAAGCTCCTGATTTCTAGCCTTATGACAGAGGTTCACACACACTCACACACATACTTCCTCCTGATCTACGTTCTGCATACTTCTTGCCTGTGGTGTTTAAATTCCACATTCCCCAACCCTTAGAGTGGCTTATAAACATTTTAATATATATATATATATATATTCCCTCACTTACACTTATCATCCCAACTCTACCGATGAGGGGGAAGGTCATGACTATCATCAGTTCGCTGTGACATTTTGGCTTCCTGGTGAAATGAGTAAGCTGCTTTGAATATTTAAAAAGAAAGAAAAACAACACAGAAATATTTTAAAACTGTAAATAGCAATCCCTGGAACAGTTTTCCTTCTTGCCATCCTGAAGCATACAAGGCTATAAACCAACAGTGAGGAGCCTTTTCCTTGCCAGATGCTGCTGGACTACAACTCCCATCATTCCATGGCTATTGACTGTGCTGGCTGGGGCTGATGGGAGCTAGAGTGCACTAACTTCTGGAGGGTCCCAAGTTCTCCACCTCTTCTGTAAAACTAAGAAAGCTTACTAGGCCATTAAATTCCACTGAACTTAGCGGGATTAGTTTACACTGCACTGAAGTGTACTGCACTGTACATTTAAAGTAGTTTCATATCACTGTCAGCAGTCATGGCTTTCCCCAAAGAATCGTGGGAACTGTAGTTCATGAAGGGTGCTGAGAGTTGTTAGGAGACCGCTGTTCCTCTCACAGAGCTACAATTTCCAGAGTTCCCTGGGAAGAGGGATTGACTGTTTAAACCACTCTGGGAATTGTAGCTCTGTGGGGGGAAAGGGGTCTCTTAACAACACTCAGCACCCTTCACGGACTACACTTCCCAGGATTCTCTGGGGGGAAGCCATGACTGTTTAAAGTGGTATGATACTTCTTTAAATATATAGTGTGCATGTGGCATATTCTGCCAGACCACCTGCACTCAGAATGGGTGTGGGCTCCACCACACTGATGGGGCTTCAGCCTACTTTGGCTCATGGGGCAAAGCCACCCTCTCACAGCCTCACAAAATCATGTTGCTCCAGGCACAGAATGGCTCCATATGCACCAAGCCTCTTTATTCCTGGCTTCTCATTTAGGCAGAAGGAGGAGGAGGAAAAAAGGATAGCGGAGAAAAGTTGACCCCTTCCCTTCCCTCCACTCCATAAATCTGGCAAAAATAAATCCTGATCCAGGATGCTGATGCTGATGCTGACCCCCCCCCCCTTGCTTCTGGCCAGCATCAAGTTCAAGACACCACTTGCTGAAAATGCACATGGGAGAGGCCGTCGCTTTGCTGGCTTTCTAGGGCTGGCGCTCTTGGCCTTCGCCTGGCACAGGCTCAAGAGAAACAAGCCCTTGGTAATAATATGACACGATGCAGCAATTTTGCAGCCAGCTTTGAGGAGGGGGGGGGAAGTGTCCCGGTGGCTCATTATAGAAGAGTGACTTCATCAGAGAGGAGACATGCCGGAGTGTTACAACAACCGGCCGCCGTCGGGGGACGCGGGGCTGCCTCCCTTCTTAGCCACCCCTCTCTCGCCCTGCTGACCAGAGTTGGTAACCGAGGAAGGGATACATATCCCATCAGTGCCGCGGTCACCACAACTCCCCGCCCCGCAACAAAAGGTGCGCTGGATCCCCCTTACCGAATCTTTGCTGCTGCAACCGCCGCCGCGTCCCTTCGCACTGCAGCCGCCTTCCCTCCCATGCCTGCTCTTGAACTAAGTAAAGAAGCCTGAGACACCCGGGGGGGGGGATATTTCCCTCCGGCGAGCTGTGGCAGAAAAGGGTTATTTTAAAGCTCCTTATTTGGGCAGTGATGTCAAGGGAAGTTGTGCAGGCAGTACCACCCACTTCCCCCCTGCCCCCCTCTTTTTTTTTTCTTTTTTCCATTCACTACACATTGTTTCCCGTTGTACGACGGCGGCTTTCGCCCCGGACGAGGGACTCCTTCAGCCTCGGCCGGCTCTTCGCACACAAGCCGCCTCTCTTTTTCGCACCACCTCTACCCCCAAGTAAAGAAAAGCGGAAACGGGGGGTGTTTTTGCACACGGCATGCGAGCGCCTTCAAAGGCAGTGTAGCCAGGAGAGCGAAAAGAGGACTGCGAAGGGTGGAGGAGGGGGGTGCTCTCAGCGAATGAATGAATGAACGAACGAACGAACGAGTAAAGAATTTTACACCCAGATCCCTGGCAGGTTTACCTGGAAACAAGACGCGCTGTATCTAAACAGGAAGGGAGAGGAGCAGGTGATCGATCACTCACTCGCACACACCCCGGGGGCCACGCTTGCAAATTTGGAAGCCCCGCTGCCTTCCCTAACGTCTGCTCGGCTTAACAAACGTTCAGAGAAATGGGGACACTCTGCACATGCTCCGAGGAAGCGGAGCGCAAGAGACCTCTGGCGGACCCCTCTGTAATAGGAGCAGGAGCGGATCGAAGGAGGCCCGGTTTTATTTTTTTTACATGGGCCAACACCGAATGGCATTCTCGAAAACCAGAACGCGGAGGTCTTCCTTGACGATTTTGAGCGAGGACCTACGTGGGAAGCAAGGATTGATTGCCCCGCAGGACGCTTGTTGTTGGTCGACGGGCGCCCACACGGCTCTCACTCCGGATCCCCTCTTTTGAGGTGGGAAGGGAACGCCAAACCCCCTCCCCCGGCGCGAGTTTGCCCACTGGAGAAATCAGACGGAGCGTTCCCGGGACCGTGGACAGCAGCGGCCGCCACGAGCGATGGCGGCGGTGCTCGATTGCGCCTGGCTCGGGACACCGCCTGCCTGGGCTTCCCCCGAGCCAGCTCGGGGCTGGGCTGAGCGCAAGCCCCTTGGGCTCTGCGCACAGCCTCCGGCGACCATTCGCGCGCGCTAGAAGCACCCGGTACCCGCGTTGCTTTTCTCCCTCCTGCCCCGGCCTAGCTGCTGCCCACCGCAGCACCCCATTCATTTCTCCCAGGGACTGGCGGTTCTTGAAACCCCGCCCCGGCTCCCACGCCGCCATTTCTCAGCACCGGCCCTCGCCGCTTCGACGAAAAGTTACGCGGCTCCGACTTGGGTCCATTGAGTAAGCGCGGCCCACGGGCTTCTCCCCCGCAGCCAGGAGACGAAAGACAAATGGAATGCGTTCTTGAGTTATTTCCTCCTCCCTGCGTGACTAACACCTCCCTCAGTGAGGGAACCAGATGAAGAGCTATTTAAACACACACACACACCCAGCCCACTTGTGTATAGAAATGTGAGGCTTCAGTGCCTGACCCACCCAGCATGTGATCCTCACAACAGACCTGTGAGGTAGGCTAGGTTAAGTTGAGAGAGGCCTACGGTCACCCAGTGATCATTATAGTTGAATGGGGACTTGAGCCCAGCTCTCCCCTCTGTTACTCTGAGAAAGAAACAACACCCTGGTAACACTGGATAGCATGGCGCAGTGGTTAAAGTCTGGAGTAGGGATAGGAAGACCCAGGTTCAAATCACCACACAAAGCTCACTGAGGGATCTCAAGCCCTCACTGTTGCTTGGCCTAACAATCTATCTCACGGGTGTTGCAAGAATAAAATGAGGGGGGTAGAATAATGTATACCTGTCTTGAATTTCTTGATGGAAAGGTGGGGATAAGAGAGAGGGGGGAGGAGAGAAAACAGGGATGGACAAACCTGTGACCCTCCCAATACAGTCAGATTACAACTCCCATCATCCCTGGAGCAGATGGGAGCTGGAGTCCAGCAACACTGGAAGGGCTGCAGGTTCTCTAGCCCTGTGTTAACACCTATCTCGGACCATGCCATCTGGAAGCTGTTTCCTCCTAACCTAAGCAAAGATGTATGGGGGACCTGTGGCACTCCAGAGGTTTCTGAACTACGACTCCCATCAGCCCCAACCAGCATTGCCAATGGCCAGCAACATCTGGAGGGCCAAAGGTTCCCCATACCTGATGTATAGGATTACTTGAGGGGAAGGCACTCTGCACATGCTCAAAGTTACATTTCATTTGCTGGATTATTTGCCTGAAGTGACTTTTGGGCCCAGAGTGGACTTTGGGAGTCACAGGCCCAGTAGCCAGCCTAAAAGTTCAGGGGAAGGGATTTTTTTTCTGTAATAAATTTAATTATCTGTTTCTTGTAAAAATATATATTAGGGGGCAGGCTCCCAGTGCACCCACCCGAGCTACAGATCAGGGGAGTTACATAATAAAAACATGATATAATACTAGAGGGATAGTAATGCCTATCTACCGTACTGTTGTAAGGATTACAAAATAATAACCCTGTTCAGACCTTCAGAGGACAAGTGAGAGCGTAAAGGGGGGCATGCACCAAATGTCCCCAGCTTAATCCATTGCACCCCAACCTTCTGCACTGAGCAGGAAGGTCCAAAGGAGGCTTTGAACATGCTTACAAACAGCTGCTTATGCGCCATCTATGACAGCTCTTGGGCACAATCAAACTTGCTGGTTTTCAGTTTCAGAACGTTAAAGAACTGTGGCCTAGAGTATTTTAGGAAGAGCCTTCTCTTGCCTGACACACAGACATATATACTTAGAATCTCCATTGTAATGCCACACTCCAACCATCTTTGCCTTTGGAGTCTAGAGATCAACAGCCACAAGTTACAGGGCCTTCTAAAGAGTGGCCCCTTTCATGTGGAATTTCCCTCCCAATTAAGCATGCTTGCTCATTTTTATGGATATTTTAACAAAGCCTGATAACAGGAAATGTCATGACATGACATGAAAGCTTTATTGTAGTTTCCTGATTCTGGCTGTATTTTTATTGGGGAGGGGGAAAACCTGTGGCCCTCCATATGTTGTTGAACTCCACCTCCCATCAGACAGCATGGCCAGTTGTCAGGGATAATGGGAGTTGAAGCTGAGCAACATCTGGAGGGCCACAATTTCTCTATCTCTGGTGGGTTGCGTTTTACAGGTGTTTAGCTTCATTGCTTTTATTTAACTGAAAGGCAGTTATCAATATAAAAAACAAAGCAGGAGTGACAGTTGCTAGGCCTAAATTTGAAAGAAAGGATCGTTCTTGGAAAATGGTCCAATTTTTTTGTCTAGATGCAATCTAAGCCTGGTCTCACACACTTCAGGCTGGTCCCTGCCCCAGACTGAAGGAGTTTGCCTCAAACTGGGAAAGTGCATGTTTACCTTGTAACAGAAAGTTGCCTCAAGCTGAGAACAATTGTTTGCTTTGTGGGGGCATGGTATGCACACATTGCCCACACTGCAAGCCATGCCCTCTTCTTTAATGACTCAGCAGGGTGCATCAGCAAGTTGCTATCTGCTACTAGCAACATGGGTTTTAAAACTCTTGCTGTAGGGTTTGTTTTTTTTAAAAAAAATGAGTTTCCAATAGTACTGCCAGATTTTCAATTAGATCCATCAGCCAAAATAGCTTCATGTACAAATTTTACATAGGAACACAGGAAGCTGCCTTATACAGAGTCAGACCTTTGGTCCATCTAGCTCAAAATGGCCTACACTTTGTATATTTGTTTTTAATGTTTTTAATTGTTGTAAACCGCCCAGAGAGCTTCAGCTATGGGGCGGTATACAAATGTAAATTATTATTATTGTTGTTGTTAGTTGTTAGTTGTTGTTGTTACACTGACTGGCAGTAGCTCTCCAGAGTTTCAAACAGAGGTCTCTCCCCACCTTATTGAACTTGGGATCAAGGGATTGAACTTGGGATCTTTAGCATGTAGAGGTTAAGGTGTTGGAGTGTGACCTGGGAGACCAGGGTTCAAATCTGCACACAGCCATGAAGCGCACTGGGTGACCTTGGGCCAGTCACTGCCTATCAGCCTCAGCGGAAGGCAATGGTCAACCACCTCTGAATACCCCTTACCATGAAAACCCTATTCACAGGGTCGCCATAAAGCAGGGCCGGCTCCAGGAATGCTGGGGCTCTTGGGCATCAGCTTGCCCTAGGCCCCAGCATGTGTGCACGTGCGCATTCACATTTGTGCGCATGCACGCAACCCCACCCCACCCCCACCTACCTGACACCTGTCTTTTACTATTGCCATTAACCAAGATGGCGGCTGCTGTTTCCCTAAGGGGATGAAGCCTCCACCGCCATCTTTGTTGATGGCACGCATGCGTGCTATGCATATGCATCTCTGCCATCAACTAAGATGGTGGCAGGGGCTTCAGTACCTTAGGGAAACCGCGGCCTCCATCTTTGTTAAGGGCAATGGTAAAAGACAGGAGACAAGTAAGTGGGGAGACGTGGGGGCCCACGGATCACAGAAGGGGAGCGGAGGGGCAACTGAGGGGCCCCCTGTAGCTCCAGGGGCCATCAGACCAGTGCCCAACCTGGCCGCCCTTTAGGACTGGCCCTGGCCATAAGTTGGAATCGACTTCAAGGCAGTCCATTTTTCCCCACCACTGAGCTACTGCCCTTCCCAAAAGGTACAGGAGGATGGAGGGTATCCAAAACATTTGGGGATGGCTGGTCCAAACTGACTAGCAGCAGTTCTCCGGGGTTTTAGGCAGGGGTCTCTCCCAGCCCTATCTGGAGATGCAGGGATTGAACCTGTGGCCTTTGGCATGCAAAGCAGATGCTCTACCACTCATAAAAGAAAATAAAAGAAAATTCATTTCCAAAAAAAAAAAAGGAGAGGGAATATGCTGTGGCAAGGCTGCAACTGCAGTCAGTTTGGAGCTCCAGACCTCTGAAACAAGGACTACCTCTTGTGGGCTGTGGAATGCCTGGCAACTCTAGAGTACTGGGAGGGATGGCAGACCTTGGAAAGTATTCACACCCAACCAAAGCATGGGATGTTTGCCAGCTCAAAAGCACTGATCCTGTTTCTAGGCTTGTACCGCCCCATCCTCCAGGGCTATATAGATGCCTGATCATGACAGCTGCTCCTGAGTGTACCATTTACCAAGTATCAGAGGCTTTCCTTTTTGTCGTATGGGAGAAGACCTGGCAGAGCAGAGTCTCCACTAAGTTGGCATAAAGCTGACATTATGGATGGGCGAGAATTTCGATTCAGTTTGCATTTCAAGGTAAATCTATCACTTTTGCACTTTCCGAGACAATGTGAGAACAGAAACACAGCCGTCCTTCAAAATTTGCACTTACTCGAATTTTGTGATGCAGTTTGCCAACCAATGTTTACAGAAATTCATAAATTAGGGGGCAGTATGTATAAAAAATAATGTACACGTGAAAACCGCCTACAAAAATGTGAGGAGAAAGTCACACTAAAAGGCTGGAGAACTTTCATGAGGATTTTTTAAAAAATAAATAAATCTTGAATTGCTGCAGAAATGTGGACAACTGAATTTAAGATTGGAAAAAATGAGAAACTGAGAGGACCAAAACTGACAGATCTTTCCATCCCTAGCTGACACTGAGGAAAAAGTGGGATATTGGCCTCAGCACTTAATTTCTAAAATGGAACATGCTGACATTCTGGCCTGATGCACTTTTTAGCCTAGCAGCAGATATCTCTCTAATACACTGTTCTTCAGCCTTGGGTGCCCAGGTGTTGCTGGACTACAACTCCCATAATCTCTGACCGTTGTCTAAGCTGACAGAGGATGATGAGAGTTGTAGTCTGGGGACCCAAGGTTGAAGAACACTGCTCTGACAGATGGGTGGCATAGACCTGCAGTTGCCCAGTGGTTAAAACAAGGCACATTTTATATCCCACCTTTCTTCCAAGGAGTTCAAGGCAACTTGTGTACATGAGTCTTTCTCTCCCACTGTCACCTCATTTTATGCTCACAGCAGTCCTGCAAGGTAAGTTAGGTTGTGAGATCATGAGTGGCCCAAGGTCACCCAGTGAGCTGCATGGCTGAGTGGGGATTTGAGCCTTAGTCGAACCTTAGTCTTCCCAGTCCTGGGCCAGTGCTGTATCCACTATACCACACTGGCTCTGACTTTTGAACACAATGACATTTGTTTGAGGAATTGCTACACTTCTATACTGCTTAAAACCAACGTTCTCCTGATGGTTCACAAAATGGAAGTTAAAACAATAACATGCAAGAACAGTACATTTGAAAACATGCAAATGCAAAACCAATTTTAAAAGGCCACAATACAAAATGAAAGTAATGGGGAGGGGATGAAAGATGTCCTCTATTTATTAAAATATCTCAGAATCAATACCTGTTTGGATCCAAAGGACCATACAAGCCAAAAGGGTTTGGGTCTGCATTTGTCCCCCTCCCCAAAAGATGCAACATGATCATGCTTGTTTTGAAACTGGGGTTTCCA
Organism: Rhineura floridana; assembly: GCF_030035675.1. Classification (NCBI taxonomy): domain Eukaryota; kingdom Metazoa; phylum Chordata; class Lepidosauria; order Squamata; family Rhineuridae; genus Rhineura; species Rhineura floridana. The sequence continues at coordinate 22,437,673 of NC_084494.1, read as the reverse complement.
TAGCAATGATCATATGGGCCATAGGGGGCTGCCTTATACTGAGTCTGGCCAATCAGTACATTTAGCTCAGCATTGCCTACACTGACTGGCAGCGGCTTTCCACGGTTTGTCCCAGCCCAACCTAGACATTCCACATAATGAACTTGAGACCTATCTCAGGTTCCATCCTGCTTAGATCTGAATCACCATACAACCCAGAAGGCTTTGGGTCTACATTTGCAGCCCCACCCCCACCCTCCGCCGGCAATACCAGATGATAACCATAAGAGCATAAGAAGAGCCTGCTGGATGAAGTCAGTGGCCCATCTAGTCAGCACCCTGTTCTCACTGTTGCCAACCAGATGCCTCTGGGAAGCCCTCAAGTGGGACCTGAGAGCCACAGCAATTCTCCCCACTTGTGAGCCCCGGCAACTGGTATTCAGGAGCATACTGCCAGGGGAGGTACAGCTTTATAAACCTATACATTTTCCATAGCAATATTCATATGGCAAGAGGACATCTACTGTTCAAACAGGGGAGTCAAATTGAGCTGCGCGTGAACATGCCCTTGCCTGTAAAACAGAGGTGGGTAACCTGGTGCTCTCCCGATTGTGCTGGACTCCAACTCCAATCACCCCCTGACCATTAGTCATCCTCAATGGGGCTGATGGGAGCTGTAGTTCAACCATATCCAGAGGGCAGCAGGCACTCCCCCCATGCGATAAAAGCTCATTGGATCCTTCTCGTGGTGATTTATAAGAGAGAGAGGAAAACACAATAAAATCAAGTCTATTTTTAAAAACCTCAACACTGGGATTAAACACCTGGGTTTATTCCACCATTTTTATATATAGTTATACAATTAATTCCAGACGGATCTCATTGATTGCAGAGCTTTGAAGGGGGGGAAGCTGTGTTCACATACCATCATGCTCGCTTACAAATTAATGGAATTTACATAATAGAACAAGCTTCCATTCACTGCCATATCTCTTCAGATATCACATTACAATCTGTTTTGCAACTTTCCTCTCTTCCCTACTGCCCGGAAAATAGGACAGGGAGCGGAGCAGACTTCAGATGGAGAACTATATTATAGCCATACAAACATGCTGTGTGCGTTGGGGGAGGGGGTAGGTGTCCTATTTTACAGAGGTCAGTCCTCCGCTTTGAAAGGCTGTCAGTCGTTTATTTGAAGGAGTCTGGCCCAAGTCTGGTTTAAAGGGAGAGCAGGGGTCTCAAAGTTGCTCATCAGCAATGAGTACCTAGAGCAGCCTTTCCCAACCAGTGTGCCTCCAGATGTTGTTGGACCACAATTCCCATCTTTCCTGACCATTGGCAATGCTGGCTGAGGCTGATGGGAGTTGTGGTCCAACAACATCTGGAGGCACACTGGTTGGGAAAGGCTGACCTAGAGAAAGAACTCAAGAATTAGTTAGGCGGCTGGTGGCTCCAATGTCAGTGAGGTAGTGAATCCACTCTGGGTTTTAGTCCACCTTGGACAGTTCCTTGAAAGTTTGGACTAAAAGCCATGGCGGATTCACTGCCCCACTGACATTGGAGCCACCAGCCTCCACTGATAAGAATGTAAGAAGAGCCTTCTGGATCAGGCCAAAGGCTCATCTAGTCTCTATGTTCCATCTCGATCCTTGGGCTGTTCTGATGGAGCACTTTTGGGGGCTCCCTGTGCCCCTGAGGTTCAGCTGGTCTACACCAGGGACTGACCCTTTAGCGTGGCAGACTCTGGAGCTCCTTACCAACAGAGGTTCGGCAAGAACCAGCCTTCCTTTCTTTCAGGTGTCTTTTTAACAAGTGAACTTTTTAGATAAGCATTTTAACATGATTCCCCCACACACACAAGCAGCCAATACAGTGTGAGTTCATTGTTGGTTTTAATGGTTTTTAAATTGTCTTTTAAAAAAAATTACGCATTTGTATGTTGTAAGTCGCCTTGATGTACTCTGTGAAAAGTGCAGCCTATAAATACTTTAATTCGTAAAGAATAAATAATAAACCAGCGTTCTGTCCTCACAGTGCCCAACCAGATGCTCATGGGAAGCCTGCAAGCAGGACCTGAGCGCAAGAGCACTCTCTCCGCTTGTGATTCCCAGCCAACTGGTCTATGTACTGCCTTCAAGTCGATTCCGACTTATGGCGACCCTATGACTAGGGTTTTCATGAGGCTGAGAGGCAGTGACTGGCCCAAGGTCACCCAGTGAGCTTCATGGCTGTGTGGGGATTCAAACCCTGGTCTCCCAGGTCATAGTCCAACACCTTAACCACTACACCACACTGGCTCTCAGCCAACTGGTATTCTATTCAGAAGCAACAGTGGAGGCACAGCATAGCCATCATGGCCACCTGGTTACAGTCTTCCCTGTTCCCCATTATGGTGAGATGTTCCAAATGTGTGTGAAGGAATAGCTCCTTCAGTGTGGCAGCAGCTACAGTTTGGAGCTCCCTGCCCATTGATACCTGGCAGGTGCCTTCACTGTCCTGTTTTTTGGAACCTCCTAAAAACTTTATTTATGCCAGCCTCCTCAGACTTGCATATTTTTGACATCTATTTTACTATGTAATGATCCTTTGTAATGTATATTTTTGTGCTGGTTTTATTTTGAAAAAAATTAGGCTAACTTGTTTTTGACATCTGATATTATTGGTAATTATCATGTATCTTTTATAATTTATGTAAACCGCTTAGAAGTTTTGATGATTAAGTAGTATATAAATACTGTAAAATAAATAAAATTAAAATGAATGTGTTGTGTTTCTATTTCGATTAGAGTAATTATTTCAAAATTTGCTTCTTCATGGAAATCAATGGACTTTTTTGGAGGCAATGCATAATTGGCCACTGTGGTATGCTCATGGTCCCCACATATTGGGGAGGGCATGACCAGTGGCCATGTTTACCAATACCAATGTGCTGGCTGGCTGTGGCTGTGCCCCCCCCCCAGCAGCTGCATTTGATGTGAACAAGAAAGGGTTGTACACACATAAGGCTCTTCTTTACAATCAGGAGCAAGTACAATGAATTGTTGCACATGTGCAGGGCCCTTTTTTATTACCACTGTATGCATGGCCACATCAACACTATGGGGTGGGGGGGTGGCCAGTGGGTGCTGTCCTGCTCCTCCTCACACACTGGGTGAATGTGTGAGGTGGATCAGGTGTGCAGACCTCATATGCACCACATTTCATTCTGATAGCTCCATGCACAAAGAAGATACGTCATTATGTTACACTACATCTTTCCTAGCTATAACTTGAGACGTAATGCAGCATTTTCATCTTTATCTGAGCTCCTAGGTCTTTCAAGTTTCCTCATACTTCTGTTCCTTTTACTGCTGCCAGATAGTGTTTTCCATTTGTTACGTCAGCACAAGTTGGGAGGATTAAAAAAAAGGGGGGGAGCCACAAACAAACCAGAACAACGATGACAACTTTGGGGTAACAAAAACAGACACCCCAAACAGCCTCCATTAGCACACAAAATACAGACAAAATGCTGAGAAATGCTGAAAAAACTATAAAAGTATAAAAACCAGAGGTGACTCCCACACAACTGTAAACACCGGCCCAGCTACCAGCAGCTGTATTGTATAAAATCCCAAAACATTTTCTAGGTCCAAAGATAAGGAAACAAAAATAAAACAAGGGCTTGCTCGATAGGTTTTGCTGTTTGTAACAGATAAAAAAAAACTGCAGCAATTTAGAGCACCAGGATAATTAGTGCTGTATAAACACTAAATCAACCTGTGGAGAGCAGGAAGAAACAGCTTCTCATGTCGCCATCTCAGACCTCCCTCCTCCTTCTTTCCCAGGGGGTTCAACTAACTTCTATATAGTTTTTCTTCTTGCAGATCAAGAGCAGAGGGTGACAGAAATGTCTGCAAATTTTTTAGCAGGTGTCATTAGAACAAGATCTACAATGGTACCTTGAGTTTTAATCTGATACAATTCCTTTTTTGGTTGATACTTTTACTTGTCCATTTCTCTTACGATGATGGATTTTGGATATATCAATTTTATCGGTCAGTATCCTACCTAAATGCTAGAATTTTAGCAGGATAATTTGAGTAAGCTGTATATCTGCTTTTTGTTGTTTTTTATTGTATATATTCCAATTGCAATGGCTTGTGGCTAATGCAAATAAAGGATCTGATCTGATTTGACTTGAGATGTAGAAAAGCACCCTAAATGTTCACATCCATTTTTGTTCTGATATCTCAGCCTTTAAGGAAAACACAAAATTGTTCTGTGTACCGCAGGCCCACTTCAAAACCTGTTGCAGGATATACAAATGCCGCTTGCTATATTGAACTTTCAGCTTGAAATCTGGGAGGGGTGTCCAGGGGAGCAATGCATGTCCCCCAACTACTGTCCCAAGGCCGTTGAATGAGCTTCATGCCTGGGTGGGGATTTGAACCCCAGTCTCCCAGGTCCCATAGTCCAAAGCTCTAACCATTACCCCACCCTGGAACTTATTCTTTGGAGTAAGTCCTGTGCTAGCTTCATACTGGGTATCCCTTGCTCTGTAATCTGATATTTCTGCAGTGTTCCTTCACACGCAGATGCCACATTCATGCATGGCCACCAGTGCACAGGTTAGGCTCATTAAGAAAACCCTGGTCAACCCCAGCTCCAGGTCTGCTGATACAAGCTGGCCCCAGAGACCATTTTTCTCTCTAATGCAATGCTTCACCGGCGTCCCTGGGGATGTATTCATGCAGAGAATATTTCTATGAACAAGCATCTCCATGGATACATACAACCTTGGTGGCAGTCTTTGTGCTTGGGGTGGCACATTTTTCCCAGCAATTGCAAGGAATTGCTCTTGAGAAGTAAGAGCCTGTACAAACAAAATCCTCAGCATGGATGCCCCTCCTTAGAGGAGCTTCTTGCCTGCCCATAATATTGCCCCATTCTGAACCAGCTCCAACTAGGAAAGAAATAGGAAGAGACATGAGAAGAGGCTACTGGAAAGCAGCAAGCCTGCACGAAGCAGGAAGCCAGAGCCTTGAAAATAACATTCCTTGTCGCCAGCAGAGACCGCCGTCATGCTCTTCACACATCTGTATCAATGAGAGCAGTGTGCTGCTTATGGAAGCAGAAGCACCCCACCCACTTGGTCTACAACTCTTAGGAACGTATTGACCATTCTGGATTCATCTGCAGCTGGGGACATAGAATTATGGTCTAGCCCAAGTGTCTGATTCCCATTGTTTCTTCACTGCTTACGTGCAGCACCGTTCACAAACCATAAGGAAGGGTCTTTTTGAGAGGTGCAAAACAGACAATACATAGGGAAAGAGGGCAGTGTCTCTGATCTCCCAACCTAACTGAGCCAGAATTTCCAGCAGAGACCATGTCACCACCAATCCGTCTGAGCTGTGGCTTAATTAGAAACACTAACTTAATTAGTGTGATATTCTACTTAATTAAAAATAGAGCACAGCAATCCATCTTAAGGTTTGAAAAAGAATCACAGTTGAAAGGAACCCAAAGGGTACCCAGAACTGATCTACAAGTAAGTCAGAGAGAAAGAGAGAGGGAGAGAGGGAGGGATGGAGGGAGGGAGGGAGAGATGAGGGGAAAGCTCCCCTCATGTAGAGAGCTAGCACATCAGGCAGAAAGGTAGATTTGAACCTAAGGTTCTAACCCTCGGCCACTATCTTGGGCTCCTTTTTGGAGGAAGGGCTGGATACAGATTTAATAATTCATAAATTAAAAAAGCCCCCAAATATTTGTTCATTTATTGTTACATTCATGTGCCATCTTTCCTACAAGGAGCTCAAGATGTCATACACGCTTCTCCCCCTCTCCATTTCATCCTCACAACAACACTGACAGGTAGGGTAGGCTGAGGGACTGTGGCTGGCCCAAGATCATCCAGTGAGCTTCATGGCTGAGTGGGGATTTGAATCCTGGTCTCCCAGGTTCTAGTCCAACATGAGGGTTTACACACACACTTAGAAATGTGGTCCTTCATCTATAGGCTAATGTGGTTGTACAGTTCAGTAACAATTCTGCCACATGACTGAGCCTGAAGCTCAGTTTCACTAGGTTTACACTACTACTACTACTACTACTACTACTACTACAAAACCCATAATTTTCTAAGTGCTCTTCATATATTACAAGTCAGTCCCTGCTTGCAGACTCTCAGTCACATAGACATAACACAAAAGAAAGAATGGGTAGGAAAGAAGACAGAATGTATTCAAGGAGCTGCTCCTTCAAGTAACCAATCAGACTGGACCCCCTGTTGCTATGATGATCTTCCTGGGTTAGTTATGGTCATTAATTCCAATAGATCTACTCTGAGTAAAAGTTACTTGAATAAAACACATAGCATGCAGCATCTTCAGATGGATTTTTAAAATTAATACTCAGCATGGGAAGAAATTTTCATCAGGACCATGGCGTGTGGCAGATTAACCCTTCCCTCCCCAGCCGTAATCCCCAGAAATATCCCCTTCCCACCTTGATGCAGCAACTATTACCCTTATTTTTTAAAAAAACAAACACACTCCCCAAGCACTGCAGCCTCAATTAAAATCACCCCCTCACACTCAGTATTAACGCTTTTTAAAAAAAACTGTGCTGGACATTGAATGCTACACATTCAACATAACATGGAGTTAGGCCCTTACTGTTATAAACTCTCATGTCATATCAGTCAATGGTTTTGACAAGAAAAATAAAATGAATAAATAAAATCTACTTTGTTGGTGTGTGTTAGACTTCTCTTTTGATGGTTCATCCTCAGTCTATATTTCCTAGCATTGTGACAGCATTGTTACTTTGTTCTGATGGCCTGTGGCTGGCTTTAGCAAGAAATGCTTCTTATATATTAATAATAATTATAGCATTGCAATCCTAAACACATTTTGCAAGCTCCATCAAAAGCAGCAGGAGGTCCTGTGTAAACCTGCACAGAATTGCCCTATAAGTATTTATACAGCACTTGTTCTGATTGGCTCAAACACATTCCAAACATTATTGGAACAATCCTTACAACAAGCCTGTATGATTACCCTCATATTACAGCAGAAGTGACTGGTGGATGCATATTAATGGAGCAGTGGAATCCACTCCGAATTTTATTTTGAACATTCAAGGAGCTGTCCAAGGAAGCACCAAATGGTTATGGTAATTCTGGGGACAAGACAGATCTGGCTGGTATACATTTCCAGCTGTATTTTGGAAGGTAAGGCACAATTATAATAAAGCTATGTCTGTTTCAATTAGGGATGACCGAGAATTCAGTTGAATTTTAATTTAGCACTGGATTTTTCAATGGTCCACATATTCTCCATTTTTGCTGACAGCTTCTGTTTGTTCTGAACTTCAGCTGCTTTCCACAAACAATGGGTTTCCCCCCCCTCGAATATTCCCTCCAATATATTGTTCTATACAGATACCTCTCATTCTGCCACCTCCACTACACTTGAATAATCCAAGCTCCAAGCGGGGAGGAAACAAGCGGAGGAGGATGCAAAGCCACTTTCCTTTCAAAGTATTGATAATTCCTGTTGAAATATCAATAGTTCCTTTCAAAATATCAATAATCCCTTTCAAAATATCAATATTAATACTGATATTTTTGGAGAGGAAAACAATTGGTTAAAGCAATGGATAGAGGACAAAGAATGAACTTGAACTGATACTGCCTGTTAGGTTGGCTTCAGCACCTTGGACAGCTCCTTGAAAGTTCATACTAAAAACCCAAGTGGATTCCACTGCCCCACTGACAAGGAGCCACCAGCCACCACTGCAAAGTCCTGCTCTTTAGTCTCCCAGCAGGAAATGCTAGGTTAGCAAGTACCAGGAACAGGGCTTTTTTTCAGCGGTGTTGCCTCATCTCTGGAATACCCTCCCAATGGAAATATGTAAGATCCCTACTTTGCTGGCCTTTAGAAGAGCCTTTCTTGTTCCAGACTGCATTTGGATGATTTTATGATGCTGTGTTTTAACAACTGTCTTTGCTGCTTCTGTTGCTGTTGCTAATTTTACCATAGTTCCATCATTATTTATTGAGTTAATCATTTGGGATTTTAGTATATTGATGTTCATCACTAATCATTTTGTAAGCCACATTGGGGAGGGTAGATGGATACCCTGAAAGGGATTCTTCAAATGGAATCACCCTATTAAATAAATAAACTCATCTACCACCAGCCCTTCCTTTTGCTGTCTGAAGCCGCCTTGCACCTTGTTGCGTCGCTGGGTCCAGTAAGACACTGAGGGTTCTTCCAAATGACTTCTTTCTTCAACATTCACCCTGATTTGCTCGCACAAAACTTAACATCATGGTTAAACTATGTGTGGTTTTTACTGAGCATTCATACTGATTTGCTTGCTGGATGTTTATATGTCTTTCCGTGAATCAATCATTCACTCCACACTTTTCAATGCATTTCCTTGTCACTTTCCTAACTGCAAAAAGTTCCATTTCTTTCTTCTTTTTGAGTGCATCTGTTGCACTCAGGTGACAGAGCGTTTTAATTACACACACCTAAATTTCCTACTATGAGTATCCATCCCACAAAACAGTGACAGTCTGGAAGCACCCCCATAAAGTAAAGAGAGGAAACACTGTATTGGCGGAAAGCTGTTCAGAGCCAATGAAACAGCATGGGATATGCAGAATGGTTTCTGTTTGTTTTTTGTACAGAGCAGTGTGTTTGTAAGCTTTTTTAATTAAATTAATATAGCTCTTCTATATTTAAATTAATATAGAATGCATATACCTACACCTGCCCCCTCTCCCAAATTGTGATTATGACGTCACTTGCCTGCACACACTGGCCTGTAGAAACCCATGAATTACTGTGCTCCTAATTCTGTCCTATAACAATGCTCAAAGCCAAGGTTATCCAAGTTTGAAATTGAAATGCTGCTGTGACCCCCCCCTTAAAAAAAACGGTTGAGAGAGATCACAAAGTCGGAAGAGTCAAATGCAAAACAAAAAAGAAAAAGAAATATGTGCGCCAGACTCTCCAGAGGCCAGGAAACAAAGCAGAGCATCACTGCTGCTGACTGCAAATGCATACTCAATCCATTAGGTACAAACAGTGACCAAATGCAAGGGTGTGTTCTTAGAGGGAATTGTCTGTTTTCTTCTAGACATGCAGAGAAGCAGGATGTGCATACCAGATTCCAAAACCAGTTTTGTTAATCAGAATCCTCACCACCCATCTTCAGGAATGCAAGGTAGGTTGGGTTCTCCTTCCATTCCTCATGGTCATTGATGGATGGTGAGAAAACATGCAATGGAGCTACTTTCTTCTGATCCAGGAAGAATTTCTGCTTGGAGACCAGCCACAGTAACTTAGTGCAATTGCAGAAGGATATGGAGTACAGACCCTAGATCATGGGTGGGGAACTTTTTTCAGCTTGAGGGCCACATTCCCTCCTAGGCAACCTTCCAAGGGCTGCACACCAATGGTGGGTGGAGCTAGAGGCAAAAGTGGGCAGAGCAATGTATGCAATTCTTACTTTTGAACCCACCCACACAGAAGTCAGAGGCTTCTACATACCCACTCACAGACCTCTCCATCTGGACAACAGTTGACAGTATGACAATTCAAGGATATGTTCCTGCAAGGCAAAAGCACTTCAGGAGGATGCAGGAAATCTCCATTCACTGCTCTGCCCACTTCAGTCTCTGGACAACCCCACACACACACACTGTTGGCATATGGCCCCCAGAAAGTTGCCCAGAAGGAATGTGGCCCTCAGGCTGAAAAAGTCTCCCCATCTCTGCCCTAGGTAGAAGGATGGATAGATCACGGAGAAACTTTAGTACACAAAGGTGGCCTCCCCCCCCCCCGCAATCCATCCTGGTGCAAAGTTTGTTGCCCATTTCCAAAGAAACTGACCTTTGATCAATGAGCTCAAGGACTGCAACTGACAAGTGATGCCCTGAAAAAAGCTAATCAGCCAATGCCCCAGGAGAACAGCATTCAAAAATATAAACCCGGACATTTATTGCCAACTGGCCGGCAGAATGATTGCTAATCATATCCCTGCTGCTGCAGGGTTTGTACTTGACCCATAGTAATGTTGTGTTAAATTACTGCTAGACAATCACATTTTTATTGCTTTTCCCACCCCTGGGATATTTGAAAGAGGCAGAGCAGAAGGTTTGGGTGTACAGAGAGGTTACTTCTGTCCGCCTGAGCAGGAGGAAAAAAGTGGGCCAACTGGAACATCCTCTGTACTTCCTTGCTTGTGTGGGAATAGCCACCACTTTGCTTCTCAGCTTGGGAGGAGGAAGTGGGGGGCGTCAAAACAAGGGCAAGCAAGGAGCTCTATCCCTGCAGCAGATGCACGAACACCACAGAAGTAAAGTCTTGCTGATAGGAATAGATCTGACAGTTTCTGCTGTCTCAGTTTTTCATTTTTCCAGTCCTAAATTCAGTTCTCCACATTCCTGCAGCAATTTGCAATTTTTAAAAAAATCCTCATGAAAATTTATCAGTAGTTTGGTGTGAATTTCTCCTAATAAACACAAATTTCCATGCAACTTTACCTAATATATGCATTTTTTGCAAAGCAATTTTCCCTAATATAATGCATTTTTGTATGTTATTCGGAGAAGTGCAAATTTCAAAGGAGGGCTGTGTTTTGGTTTGCATATTGTTTTGGAAAGTGCAGATTTGGTAGTTCGTCTTTAAAAGCTAACTTAGTTGCATTTCTCCCCCATCTCTCTCTCATTTTCATTACAAATCCAGTAGTTTTATGCAACAGCCCATATCAGGAGGGGGAAACCTGCCACCATTCAGATATTGCTGGATTATAACTCCCATCAGTCCTGATCATTAGCCAAGCTGGCTGGGAATGATGGAAGTTGGTGACCAACAACTGGAGTCCCCCCAGAGATTTCTCACCCCTGGTAGAGAGCATTCAATTCATTCTGCGATTATGTGATGCTGCCTTATCCACTTAGCTCAGCATTGTCTACATTGATTGGCAACAACTCTCCTGATTTTCAGGCAAGGGTCTTTTCCAGCTCTTCTTGAAGATGTCATGGGTTAAACCAAGTGACCATTCCACTTAGACAGAAGTTCAAACTCCAACCTAATTAAGAAGTGGCCAACCAGATTAGAGGGGTGGACAGAGGAGGTCACCCAAACACAGACCCTGCCACTGGCCTAAGCCAGAACCTATTTACCAAGAGACCCATAAACATGGATCCTCAGACACAGCAAACCCTGAGCCTGAATTCACAGAGGAACTGATCACTTTCCTACTTGGGGCCCCAGGCTCTCCATCACCAGATTATCCACACAAGCAAGAAGCCAGCAGGAAACTAATAGAGAATCCTAGGCTCTTGGCTGGGAGACTGGCTCTTTAAGTCTCCAGGACTGAAGCAGGACCCAAGTGGAAAGAGAAGCATAAAGGGCCTTATTTGGACTTTCAACCTTGTCAGAGCAATAGTGTGAGTAATGGTAAATTTGGAAGAGCAGGAGCTCATCATGACAGCCACCGCCACCACTCCATCACACTGTCTCCAAGGAGAGTCCAATTTTTTAGAATCAGCTAACAGTCATAGACCAGTGACCTGGCAAAGGTTGTTGTATTGGTTAGCAAGTTGAACTTTGGCTGGGGAGACCTGGGCTCATATCCCTAATCAGCCATGAAGTTCACTGGGCCAGTCACTGTCTGAGCCTATCCCCAACTTGCTGGTGGTTCTTCAGCCTTGAGTTCCCAGATGGTGTTGCACTACAACACCCATCATTCACAGCCAGCTTAGTTAGTGATAATTGATGATGGGAGTTGTACTCCAACAACATCTCTGGGGAGCCAAAGTTGAAAAACACCGACCCAGACTACCTAACAAAGGAGGATCATGTGCCATGCCAGACCTGTCCTCCAGTCCCTCAAACTTACAGTGCTGGCAAATTATGCACCAGCAGATGATATCATCACTTCTGCTGTGTTGTGGGGGAGGTGTCCAGAGCTGTGCTCCTCTGCATTCTTCCTCCACTATACCACTTAAGAGCATATGGCTCATTTGGAGCTCTCCAAGGTCCTGCAATTTTGGCAATGCCTACTACCTTGCACTGTCTCAGGTGACCTGCTTAAGTCCAGAACTGAATGCGGGGGGAGGGGCTTCTGCATACATAGCATGAGTTACAATCACTTCCTCTTCCAATAACATGCCTACACCATTCTCGCCTCTCTGATCAGCTGCTTCTCTGACTGCAGTCCACTGTTTGGGCACATACTTTTATATATCCCATTTACACACACACACACACACACACAGAGAGAGAGAGAGAGAGAGAGAGAGAGAGATACACACAGTTCTACTGGTGCAAGACCCTAATTATATTTATTTTTAAATGACTTATTGAAAATGACACAAAATCAAATTCATCATAAACTTCACACACAAACACATACATAGTGTGTGTTCAATCCTTTCCTTTTTAGCATACCAAGTTAATGATTTAATTAAGCTCAGCAAATTCCAGGCACACCAACTAGTTAACTCTTCTTCTTCCCACATTAAGATATATCTTTAAAGCTTTGTGGTTTTAGATTGGTCTTGATATAAAACCAGATCCTAATTTATAACCAATTACATCTTCAGCCTCAGCAACTGTCCTTCCATCACAATATTGGGGGAAAGTGTGTGTGTGTGAGAGAGAGAAAGACAGAGAGAGAAAGGTCTTTGAAGATGCTAAGTCATATTCTTTTTGAATCACACCTCCAACCACTTTCCATTTGTCTTCTACGCTACTTCCCTTTTGCGGCTAATGTGGGAGTTGTGATGAATCTGAGCCAAGGTGGGCTACAATTACTAATATTGAGCCGTCTAGACACCAAAAAGTTACAGACCTCCTTTGGGGACCTAGGAAAGCCCAGGAGCTAACAAAATCAGACACTCAAAATGGAAATATATGGAACAGCTAATGTATCAGAGTGCCTTTGCTTTATGCTGCTTAATGTGAAAGAGGCTGGGCATCCCCAGAGAGGGGGAGTACTGTAGCTCAGTAGTGGAGCATCTTCTTTGCATGTCAAAGGCCCCAGCTTCAGTCCCAGTACCTCTGGGTAAGGCTGGGAGAGAACTGTGTTTGAAGCCCTGGAGAGCCACTGGCAATCAGTGTAGATAGTTCTGACTAATTATTTATTTTATTTATTACATTTATATCCCACTTTTTCTCCAAGGAGCAACAACAACATTTTATTGTGGTCAACCAACCATTAAAAAGTACACAACTGGATAAATACATAATCATAAAATCAAAAGAGCATAGGTGAGGATTGAAGAGCTAACCATCATTGAATGTCTAAGAGATATTACTACATTCAGAAATATTGCTACCTGTTCAGTAATAAATTTATTGGATCCCTCAAGAAAATGCTCAGAAGAGTCTCCAAGGATCAGCTGGGAAACTGCCTCTTAAGGGGGTAGATTAAGCGTTCTCTGACCCCTTAATAAAATCTACAGTTAAAAAAAGCACATGGGAAACTGTTTCGATTTCCAGTTGATTACATGGACTGCACCTATCCTTAATAGGAACTTTGGTAAATCTGCCCTCTAACATCGTTGAGGATAAAATGTTAAAACGTGCCAGCAGAACAGCTCTTTTATACTTTGGTATTGTTAAAAAGTGTAGGTATGGCATACATTGATTAGAGGCAGACCAAGTCAGGCCCAGTGAGCATGGTGAACAAGGCCCTTCTGCTAAGGCATGTAGCTCTTGGTTACCCATATCTTTTATTCTCTGTTTAACAATGGATTTAGCTTGCATTGGGTCCAAGGACAAAAGATAAGGAGGAGACATGCCAACAGTACTCACTTTACCAATTAGTTCTCTTTTCCAAGCAGACATAAAAGAATCAAATAGCACCTGATAAACCAGAAACACTTGAGAAGGTCAAGGTGGCTTACGAATTACAGTTCTCCCTCTCCCAATTTCATCCTCACAACCACCCCGGTAGGTTAGGTCAAGAGACTGTAAGTCACCCAAGGTCACCAGGGAGGTTCATGTGTGAGTGGGAATTTGAACCCTGGTCTCCCGGGTCCCAATCCAACACTCTAACCACTATACCACAATGGGTCTCTAGATAGACCAATGGGGAGAGTTCCAAGGACCAAACAGAGAGGCCTGGAGGGCCATATTTAGCCCCTGGTCCTGAGGTTCCCCACCCAAGTTAAAGCAAAAGACTTTATATCACCTATTTTCTTGTCTGTGCACACACACACACCAACATACATTTAAGGTGCCTTGGATTCTGGGGGGAAAACACCATTTACTGTTACTGACCCACTGCTACTTATATCTGTATAGATCATTCAGGCGGGGGGGATATGTTTTATAGCAAATGTAATCCTGTCATGCAGAAGACAGCTTGGGAATGTAACTTCATCTCACAGAGCATGTAATAGAGAAACTTCTGCAGGAAGGACTTGGTAAAGCAGTATAAAACTCACTTTTTTTTTGCCAGACAAGTAGTATAGTGTTATAACCATAAGGTGCTTGCCTCCTCGTAATCAAAGTAATGGCCAGTGGGATGTTTTAAAACAACCAAAGAAACAATGAGACAATTTACCCTAACAGTACAACTTAATAAACTGGAATTATTAAGGCTGCAATCCTATGCACATTTCTATGCAAGTTAAGCCCTGCTGAGTAAACATGCATAGGAATGGGCTGCAATGTGTTACAACAATTTCAAAGACTTATTTTTTAAAAAAAAAATCTTACCAGGAAAATTAAATATAGGAACTTAAGGGTGTATCCGATGCTAGTCCTGCTCAGAGTAGACCCATTCAAAATAAGGGACTTTAACTTAGGTTCATTAATTTCAACGGTTCTATTCTGAGTAAAACTTAGTTGGATACAACCTATAGGAAGCTGCTTTATGCTAAGTAAGACCACAGGTCCATCTAGCCCAATGTTGCCTACACTGACTAGCAGCAGCTCTTCAAGGTTTCAGGCAGGGGACCTTCCCAGCCTTACCTGGAGATGCCAGGGATTGAAGCTGTGATCTTCCACAATCAAAGTATGTGCTCTGCCACTAAGCTATGCTCTTCCCACTATGACCATGTGTCAAGCATTTATGTTTGACAGTCTATATGATCATTCACAGCAATATTCCTGCCCTGGCTCTTAGTCAAAACTGTTTTGCACCTGTTTTCAATCTCAGAAGTATAAGTAGTTCTGGCATTTCAGACAAATGTATTTATTTTGATAATTTAGAGCCCACACTTTCTGTCTCAAATGAGGCACTCAAGACAACTTGCATCCTTCAGCAAATATAAAGCAACCCCTTTGGCACAAATCCATTTGAAAACAGTCCTCCAGCTCCCCATATTTCTTTATTTCAAGCATTTATTATCCTGTTCTTCAGCTAAAAAAGACTCCCAGAGCAGCTGACAGATATCAGTGAAAAAAGTCACTGTCCTCGTGCTTACAATTGAAAAGACACAACACAAAAGGAAAAAGGGATTGAGAGGGAGGAGGAAAAGAGCACACTCAGGCAATTGTTTCATAGATCTTGCAATGACAAGCTCATGGAATGGAAATGGAAATGGATTGCCTTCAAGTTGATTC
This sequence comes from Rhineura floridana, assembly GCF_030035675.1. Classification (NCBI taxonomy): domain Eukaryota; kingdom Metazoa; phylum Chordata; class Lepidosauria; order Squamata; family Rhineuridae; genus Rhineura; species Rhineura floridana. The sequence continues at coordinate 22,422,113 of NC_084494.1, read as the reverse complement.
TGACTTATGACGACCCTATGAATAGGGTTTTCATGGTCAGCGGTATTCAGAGGTGGTTTACCATTGCCTTCCTCTGGGGCTGATAGGCAGTGACTATCACCTAAAGTCACCCAGTAAGCTTCATGGCTATGTGGGGATTCGAACCCTGGTCTCCCAGGTCGTACTCCAACACTATGGGGGAGGGGGAAATGTAGAGGATGAGCTAAAAATTACTGATCTTTCAAGCAGAGCTGATAGAGACGCTCTGCCATCCCATCTCTCTCGATCTCCGACAGGGGTGTAGTTGTTCAGGGTCTCAGGGGGGTCTTAGACACAATACATTTTGAGAGCCAGGTCCCAGCAGGGTCCCTATGTCTCCAGTGTCCTATGAGCAGCAGACAAGGGGTGTGTGTTAACCACTGATAAGAGCCCCAAAGAGTCTCAATTGCAAGCAAGCCTTCATTAGTTCCTACTTCAAAAAACCAAGTTGTGCAGAGTGAGAATTCTGTAACTGCAGAAGAAGAGACAGTGAATTCTGATGATCACATCCTATCTACATCATAAAGCAGTTTGGTAGCAGCAGGAGATAAGTGTGTAGATGCTGAATTCAGTAATTCAAGCAATATCTCTGCCAGGGAGAAAGGACAGACAAAGGTGATAATGACAGAAAAGCAGAAAGCAGTATTCAAGCCTGGCCAGATTATTCCGTGATTTTGGAAGGGGGTATGGCTGTGACTGTCATGAAAGGACCCTGCATTTCTGATTTAGCCACTACACTACTGTTCTTCTATAGCCGGATGGAATTGCTGCTTACATGCCAGCAACTCTGTCCTCTTTGCTAACTTCCACTCTGCCAATCCAAACACCTCATGAGCCTCTCCCCACCAAACCCAGCACACCAAGCCCTGAAAATCATCCGGCGAAACGTTCCAACCGACACAGACTTACCTACTGACGAGTCTAAACCATGGCAGCTGGGATCACTAACTTGTGCCTCTTTGCTGCCCCGCTCCTGGAAATGTGCCCTTGCCTTTCTCATGCAGGAGACTCAGGGCAGGAGGTTTCCAAAACCTCACCGCACTCACTGTCAGGATTGGTGGCAGGGACCAGGAGCCATGAACAAAGCCCATTGTCAGGGACTGAGTGGGAACTCAAGGCGAAAGGACGTGCTGGGGGGTCAGGGTGGAGAGGTGAGCCAGAAGCCGCCCTGGGCTCCTGCTGGGAGGAAGGGTGGGATATAAATCAAATAATACAATAAATAAATAAATAAAGCCAGGGCCAAAGGATACAGGGATGTGCCAGAGCTCAGGAAAACACTGTATCGCTCAAACCAAGCTTCACTGGAAAAGGAAGAGGCTCTCTTATAGTCAGGGCTGGTATCAAGAATTGGCATGCCAAGGCACCGGCTGACAGCTCCAGAGCTCAGACAGGCTCACCGCCACCCCTGCTGCTGCCCCCAACCACTGCCCCTTCCCCTCCCTCTGCCTCAAGATGCATCTCTGACTGGTGGCCGTGGCAGTAGCACTATGCAATGGAAGCCAACCCAGGGCCGCCATCGTAGATTTCCTAACATGTCATGGCATTTTAAGCAATGCCAGATGGTGGGCAGACAATGTAAGATGGTGGGCTGAGGAAATGTCATGGCCACCCACCCATCATGGAGACACACCAGGGCCTGGGTGGAGGAGGGACTGACAGCGCTACCACGGCAGCAGTAGCACCTGCACAGCAGCACTGAGGTAGGGGGATGAGGGGAACAATGAAGCCATGTCGGCGAAGGCCAGGGGCCCATTTGCAGCACCATGCTGAGGCCCCACTCAAGTCTAGCACCAGCCCTGCTTATAGTCTTTCTTGTCCAAGAAGATCCAATAGCCATCCTGGGTGGGCAGGGTCAGTCCAGGACCTGAGGATACTAAACTTCCTGGACAGATGCTGCAACATGCAATTCACTGACTCATAGTTAATACCTGTTTGCGTGATCACAGCATAGTGATCACAATCCCAGGTGCCCCAGCTGGAATGCCATTATTTCCTTCTGCAAGTCTTCAGAGTGAAGGCATGAAGCACTGGTGTCAAAGTACATTACCCTAACCTCAATTTGGTTTCATGATGATGCCATGTCATCACCTGGCATTGTCATGAAGCCAAGTCAGAGTGAGGGCAATCCTTCTTTATCACCCAGCTTTATCATGAAGACCAATCAGAGAGAGGGCAATGCTTCTTTCCCTCACTCTGAAGCCTTATTGGGGGGAACAATGGCACCTGCCACCCATAGGGAGCATAATCCACTGTTGCAGGCAAATTCTCCACACACTTCCCAGTTGTTTGTGGTCATGCCTCCAAACCTCCTCCCCCCAATTCACTGTCTCCACACAACAACAGAAACCTAGGAGGTGGTGCTTTCCTATTTCATCTCTGCATCTCCAACGGAGGAAATCTCTTCACCTGCAGGATTTCTGTGCTATATACAGCTGCCAGGGAAAGGGGGAAGGGGATAATTGGCAAACCAAAGCTACAGCAGGGTTAGCCCAGACTTCGAAGTCTTCTATCAATAACCTCTTTGATTGTTTACCATGAAACCTTCCAAATTCCAAAGAGAAAAAGAGGAAGTGTTCCAGTTTAAACAGGCTGCTTCCAACCACAGTGGGCAACAGTTTCCCTAGGTAGGAGATGGAACTGATCACACTCCAGAATCTACAAACCTGTTCTTTCTGTGTCTTCTGTTGCTCCTCAAAATAACTCCCATCGCAACGGTTACTGACTTGCCCTCTCACTTACGAGGGAAGGGCAAGCCAGTAAAAACACAGCTTCATCCTGGTAGGAAATCATGCATGCATTTTAATGTGCCACCTGCCTATACAAGTCCCATCAACACAGCCTTAAAGATAAACATACAGCCTCTTCCTGGCTGTTAGATGGAACCCTACCCCAACATGTTCTTGGAACATGCCAAAATGACAGCTCTTTAGGATACGGTGCATCTCGCTCCCCCCCCCCGGCCACCACCACATCTTTTAAAAAGAGTTTGGAGCTTAATAAATAGGGTATTCATCATACACCAACCCTAAAGATCATATCTTTGGAGAATAATCTAAAATTAGTGCTAAAAGTGTTGTTAAGAGCTGAAAAGGATACAAGCAAAAATTTCAGACTGAGCATCATGTTACAGACAGAGCTCACATACAGCACAGTGGCCCCACAGTCCTACATTCAGTGTCACACAATCACACGATGAATGCCATCTTGCAATAACACTATGTTCTTCACGCTAGATGCAGTGATGGCCACCAACCTGGATGGCTTTCAAAGAGGACTAGTCAAAGTCATGGAGGATAAGGCTATCAATGGCTACTAGGCACGATACCTATGTTCTTCCTCTGCTCTAGGAGGTGTATGCTTAGGGATGGGGGAGAAGTTTCATTCACTTCGCATTTATAGGTGAGCCTACCTAATGCACACTTTCCAAAACCAAGTCCAAACTGAAATTCAAGACATCCTTCAAAATTTGCACTTCTCTGAATTTCACAGTGGTGTTCTCTAAGCAAGTAATGTGTACACAAATGCACATACTAGGGCAAAGGGTGCATTAAAATGCAAACATTTGTGAAATTAGCATACCAAAATGCATAATATAAGGGGAAAGAGGTTTGCAAAAATGTGTATATTAGGCAATTGCACAGCAAATGATTATATTAGGATAAATTCACACTATAACGCAGATGAATTCTCATGAGGACATTTTTTTAAAAAACACAAATTGATGTAGAGATGTGAACTTAGTGTGAAAAAATTAGGAATGGAGAGAAACCAACACTGATTGATTTACTCATCCCTAAGTATGAATCCCTCTTGCTGGAAATTAACAAGTGGGGAGAGCGCTGTGGCACTCAGGTTTGCTCATTTTTTATTTTATTTGTTTGTTAAATTTTTATACCGCCCCACTAGCATAGCTCGCTGGGTGGTGTACAACAGAACATGAGCTTCCCATGGGCATCCCTGAAAGTCAGTGTGGCAAAGAGTTTACAGCAGCCTTTCCCAACCAGTGTGCCTCCAGATGTTGTTGGACCACAACTCCCATCAGCCTCAGCCAGCATTGTCAATGGTCAGGAAGATGGGAGTTGTGGTCCAACAACATCTGGAGGCACACTGGTTGGGAAAGGCTGGTTTTAGAGTGTTGTACTAGGACCTAGAAGACCAAGGTTCAAATCCCCTCTTGGCCATGGCAGCTCATTGGGTGACCTTGGGCCAGTCACTGCCTCTCAGCCTAACCTACCTCAACAGGGTTGTTGTGAAGATAAAATGAAGAGGAAGAGAACCATGTTTGTATGCCACTTTGAACTCCATGGAGGAAAGGTGGGATATAAATGCAATAATAAATAAATATCTGGTTGGCCTCCGTGAGCAGGGCCAGCTCCAAGCATGCCGGGGCCCTTGGGCATCAGCTTGCTCGGGGCCCCTGGAGTGTGTGTGCGTCTGCGCATGCACCCTCCTACCTGTCTCCTGTCTTTTACTATTGCCATTAACCAAGATGGCAGCCACGGTTTCCCTAAGGGGATGAAGCCTCCACTGCCATCTTTGTTGATGGTGTGCTACGTGCACGCATCTCTGCCATCAACTAAGATGGCGGCAGGGGCTTCAGTACTTTAGGGAAACCGTGGCCACCATCTTCATTAAGGGCAATACTAAAAGGCAGGAGACAGGTAAGTAGGCAGCGTGGGGGGGCGCGGATCGCCACGGATCACGGAAGGGGAGCGGAGGGGCCGCTGAGGGGGGGCCCTGTTACCCTGTAGCTCCAGGGGCCCTCGGGCCAGTGCCCCACCTGGCCGCCCTTTAGAACCGGCCCTGACCGTGAGACTAGATAGACATTTGGCCTGATCCAGCAGGACTGTTCTTATGTTCTTAGCTGTTGCTCAGCTTTATGGCTTTAGATTTGGTCTGTATATTTCTTCCCTCATGGTCATTTATTTGTGGTGTTTGCAGTTTTACTAAGAACGTTTAGTTTGACTTTTAGGATTCAGGAGGAGCACACAACCCACACAATTTTTTCCTGTAGTGGAAACACATCAGGGGTGATGTAGGGAAAACAAAATGGTGGCCAGGTGGTCAACAGAGCAGCTCTGCTGTCGTTGCCTGTGGCGGCAGCAGCACAACAGCAACAACAAAAAGTTAATGGGCAGAAAAGCTGCCACCGGCAAGCCTCTCTCACTAACCTGAGAAACTCCGTGTACCCCCCCAAAAAAAGATGGTGAAACCCCCCTCCCTCTCTCTCACACACATCAGATTTGCTGCCTATAAATTTTCACTCATTCCTGGCTTCACCTTCTCTTTAATATTCCTTATTTTCCTCACGAATCTTGACTTCCTCAAGCTGTCCCAAAATATCCTGTCTCTAAAAGACAGACAACTAGCCACCCAAGGCAGGGGCATCCAAGGTCTCCTGAGGATGATGTTAATTGGTGGCAGATTCACTTGGGAGAAGGTGGCCCTAAAGAAGCCTCAGCTATATTTGCAGGTGTGTCAGTGTCATCAGCTTCACAGCACATCCGCGGAAAATGGAAAGTGGGGATAGATTTCAGGAACCATCCTGAAACCATCACAGAGTCGGCATTTGGCAGTATTGGTAACATGATGTGACACCCAGCTCAGATAAAAGGTGAGAAAAAGAATCGACATCAAGATCAAGGGAAGTTAGGGTAAAAAAAACTTGGCATCATAGGATTTAAGAATCAATTAAGCTGTGTGAAGCATGGTGAGATAACAATAGAGTGGCTGCATTTGGACGATCAAGTCTCAGCTTAATAAGGTGAAATATGAATGAACCTTTTGGGCATTCATGATGTGAGGAATCAGACCAGAGAGCCTCTAATTAATCACAGTTTCTTGTTACATTGAAGTTGGGAAACTATAGTTACCAGCTTTAGAAATAGCCAAGGCTGCGGTTTGAAACTGGTTTAATATCCTGGCTTGTTCTGAAGAGGGTAACCGCAGTTTCCAGTTTGGATGACAATGGAAACTATGGTTATTGAGAGGCTTCCTGGTTTGATTACACGCACCACAAAAGGAGGAGCAAAGAGGCTCTGCATACAGGCAAAACGCTTGTTCATATCTCAGCTATTAAGCCAAGAAATGATCACCCAAACCAGGCCAGCATGTCACAAAAACCATTGATGTGGGGTGGAATATTTTTTCTAGTGCTTTATTTTCCCACTTTAGTAACAATCAATGGATGCCAATTGAAAAATGCAACGTTAGGCAGCCTTGGCAGTTTCAAAGTTTTTAGGTTTGTTTATTAAATACAAGTAAAATAAACATGCTAACTTGGATCACTCTTTAGCACATTAAAAAAAAAATCAATGCAGAATTCCAGAACATCCACATCACAGCATACAACAACAAGCCAACATCTAAAACATGGCTGGGGAACATGTGGCCCTCCAGATGTTTAAATAAATGTTGTTCCGCACTTGCAAGAAATCATTCTTTTAGTGTGGCAACACCTATTCTTTGGACTTCCTATCTATTGACATCAGGCAGGCACCTGTAGTCCCTTTAGCACCTTTTTATTTAGGCGAGTCTATCCAGACACATGGATGTTGATGCCTTTTAATCTTTTTAGTTAGTTGCTGTTTTAATTGGTTTAAAATGTTTTAATTACTTATTTTTAATTGTTTTATTAATAATTTTATTTTTTTTGTAAACTGCTTAGAGTTGTGGTTTATTTGTTTTTACAATGAAGTGGTATATGAATTTTGTTAAATAAAATAAATAAAATAAATAATGCTGTTGGACTCCATCTTCCATCAGTCCTAGCCAGCTTGGCTAATAGTCGGGAATTATGGGCCTTGGGGTCCATCAACCTCTGGAGGACCAAAGATTTCCCATCCCTGATCTAAAATAAACACAGTGCTTGGCCCCACACTTGGTTCACATCTGGCCAGGAGTCTGCTGGGCCTCCTTCAGCTTAATGCTTAGAAGTGTTGAGGGTCTCCCTGGGCAGAGCATTAGAATATAATTGATATAAATCTGTTGAACCTCATTCCAAAACAGTTTCTCTCAGAGGAAGTAACAACCGAAACAACGCTTTTGACATCATCATCATCATTTGTAAGTTGCCTTATACCCAACAGTCTCTAGGCAATTTACAATAGATTTAAAAACATACAATATGAAAACTTAAAACTCAAACAAAAAGGAATAACTAAGACAGCACACTAAAAGGACTCTTACCGGTGAAGATGCAACCACTCTGTTTCAATGTATTTATTTCAGCAACCCTCCGTAAGGTTTATCAGCAAAAGTACAATGGCTTATGAGCAGGAGCCTGGTGGAGAAATGGAAAATTACTTTGAATATGAAAACAGTATTAGCCAGCATGTACATCACAGAAAGGGACAGCAACACAGAGAGACCAGGTTCATAGGTAACAAGAAACTATGATTTCCTGCTGCACAAACAAGCTTGCATGAGCCTTGGCCTCACAGATTCCCCTTGACAATGGAAGCACCTGTTTCCACTATCAAACAAATAAGGGTTCCCTGTTGCATCTGAACTAAGGGAACTGTGGTTTGTTTAAACTGTGGATAATGAAAACAAGCCAGGATCACACAAGATAAACTTTATCTCTATATCACTTAACACTTTTTCCTCAAGACTGCTCACAAAAACAAAATTTAAAACAGAGAAAAACATGTGGGGCGGGAAGACATAAATACAGCAGCAAAGAACACACACACCCCTAGTAACAGCCAGTGGAACCTATTAAAACATCAGCAAACTGAAGACGAGGACATCAAACTTCTGAAAAGCTACTATAGGCATGCAAGATTTGTGCTATACTCTGCTCTATCTCTTCTGTTAAACAGGATATGTGCATTTTTGAAAAATATTTGTGTGTGGGGTGTTTTTATTTGCAGTGGAAGGGCAGTACATACATTTTATTGATATACAAACACATTTATATACATGAATAAGATAGGCTTTTACCAGCACCGAAAAAACAATAAATATACCAGGCATGCATTGGGTGAGTGAGTGGTGACACCCAAAGCCCTATTTCACTGATTGATTTATTGCTTGATTGATTACTAGGGATGGAGCAATATGTCAATTTTAGTTCTCTCAGTTTCCCATTTTTTGAAATTTACATTCAGTTCTTCACAGTTCTGCAGCAGTTCATGAATTTTTCCCCTCATTAAAATTCTTCAGCATTTTAGTGTGAATGCAACTTTGACTATTATGCACATGCTTGCAAGCCATTTCTCCTGATATAATGCATTTTTGTATGTTATTTTCATTCATATATTCATTTTTATGCACACTTTATGCACATATGCATTTTTGTAAGCATTGTTTGGTTGGCGAACTGCATTGCAAAATTTGCATAAGTGCAAATTTCAAAGGATGGCTGTGTTTCAATTCTCATATTGTTTTGGAAAGTGCACATTTGGTAGATTTGGGTTTAAATGTGAAATGAATCTAATTTCTTGCCTATCCCTATTGAATTACATTTATCAACCCACCCTTCAGCACAAGATCCTGGGGTGGATTACATGTATCATAAAAATCACATAAAACATTCCACATAACTATTACATCAAACAAATGATTAAAATAGCATAATAATTAAAACTCAGATAATAAACTTCCATGATAAATTAGATAACTAATGAAGAAGTCATAGTAGAAACAAGTAACTATGGTTTAGCTCAGGGTGGTAAACCTATATCTCCCCCACCCACTCACATCATCCTTGATCATTGGCTATGTTTGCTAGGGAGTTGGACTCCAAAACATCAAACCAAGTTACAGGAAAGCTGTCCTAAGAGATGCTGGGAGACACATTGGAATGCTCTGACCTCCACTACATTTAGCAGAGCTGCTCACTTGGGACTTGCTTCCATAGTACAGTGTAGTGTAGTGGTTAGAGTGTTAAACTAGGACCTGGGAGACCAGGGTTCAAATCCCCACTCATCCATGAAGCTCAGTGGATGACCCTGGATCAGTTACAGTCTCTCAACCTAACCTACCTTGCAGAGTTGTTGTGAAGATAAAATGGAGAGGGAGGAGAACCATATATACCACCTTGCACTCCTTGCAGGAAAAGTGGGATGTAAATGTAATAAATAAACAAATCCTTTCTTTGTTTCAGTCTCAGGTTGGAGAACCTGTGGCCTTCCAGATGTCGCTGGACCCCAGCTCTCATCATCCCTGACAAAAGCCCATGCTGCCTGAGGCTGATGGGAGTTGGAGCCCAACAACATCTGAAGCGCCACAGGTCTCTCATCTCATATTTAAACAAAGATCATGTTCCACAGCTTGATCTTAGCTTGTTCAGATAAGCTACATTTTAAACCAAGGATGGAGAACCTGTGGCTCTCCACAATACTGTTGGACTCCAGATTCCACTAGCTCCAGCCAGCATGCCCAATGGTAAGGGATGATGAGAGTTGTTGGGTCCTAGTTTGGGCAAACTGACAAAGGGTGCTTCCAGATGAGCATGCATTCTGATTTCTTTGCACAGAATTAGATGGTATTATGCCAAAGCAAGAATTATCCAACACTTTCCCAGTGCTACGAAACTCTTTATGGTTCAAGACCCCATACCTTATGGAACACCTCTCGCAATATGAACCTACCCGAACCCTTAGATCTTCTTCTGAGGCCCTTCTCGAGCCCCACTCCACCCTCTGAGGGAGGATCAGAGGATGGTGACAAAGGAGAGGGTGTTTTCAGTTGTGGCTCTCCATCTGTGGAACACACTCCCCACTGAGGTCCACCTGGCACCTTAGTTGACATCTTTTACGTGCCAGATGAAGCCTTTTCTTGTTTCCACGCTTTTGATAGACTAAGGACGAAATCTTACTGGGCTGAGGGGGTATAGGATGTGGTGGATCTCTGGCTAAGCTAGCTGGGTCTGGCTCAGCTGGGCTACACCAGCATAAATCCCTCAGCCACAGCTCAGCAGAGATCAGCGTAAATTAAACCAGTATTTCCCACCAAAAGGGGCATTCTAGAGGTATGGCAGAGGCGGGACCAATGGGAAAGGATCTTATGCTATATCCTATTTTAATTCAGCTTGGCCATGTGACCTCCAGTCCTGGCATAAATTAAGCCAGGAAAAAGCTCTGTTGGCTCAGCCAGTGTTCTCCCTTCCTAAGGATCCCTGAACGGAGTTAGGATCTGGCATACTTTAAAACAGCTTAAATTAACCTATAGGATTGCACCCTTAAATTATGCCAGCTTCTTCGATGTAGGATTGCTCCCTAAGATGATATTGTTCTGTCAAAGCTTCCTATCCCTGTCATGGGGGGGGGGTTGTTTTATTCTTTTGTTTTTTATGGTATCATAATTTATTTATTTATTATATTTATACCCAGTCTTTCTTTTCATGATAGAAACTCAAGACAGCTTACATATGGTTCCCAGGCGGTCTCCCATCCAGGCACTGACTAGACCTGACCCTGCTTAGCTTCAGCAGGGGACTGGTCTCATGTGCCTTCAGACCATAGCCTGGGACCAAACATTTATTTGTGTTTTTAATAAAGTTGTAAGTTGCTTGGAGACCTTTCGGTAACAAATGACTAACAAATCTCATAAACAATAATAAATAATTTCCCCATTCCTTTCCTTATCGCAAAAAAAAAAAACCCTGACTTTTGGGGGGAAGGTTTGATGCACAAGACCTCCAAATGAGGTTGGAACGGGTTCAGAGGAGGGCAGCAAGGATGATCAGGGAACTGGAAACAAGCCCTATGAGAAGACACTGAAAGAACTGGGCATGTTTGGCCTTGAGAAGAGACGACTGAGGGGAGATATGATAGCACTCTTCAAGTACTTGAAAGGTTGTCATACAAAGGAAGGCCATGATCTCTTCTCGATCATCGTAGAGTACAGGACACAGAATAATGAGCTCAAGTTACAGGAAGCCAGATTACGGCTGAACATCAGGAAAAACTTCCTAACTATTAGAGCGGTACGACAATGGAACCAATGACCTAGGGAGGTATTGGGCTCTCCAACACTGGAGGCATTTAAGAGGCAGCTGGGCAGGCAACTGTCAGGAATGCTTTAAATTGGATTCCTACATTGAGCAGGGGGTTGGATTTGATGGGCTTATAGGCTCCTTCAACTCATTCTCTGATTCAATCAAATTGTGCAACCTGAATTTGCCAGGATGTGATAGAATCCTTCCAAAAAATAGCAACAGTCTGTAAGAGCTGAAAGTGCACTTACTTTCAAATGTAAGTGGATTCTTCTGATCCCCTTCTTACAGCCGCAACAGAGAAGAGTAGCGAGCAAATGAACCCAAAGCTCATTCACAGAGCACTAAACTACAGTTTAGTGCTATGTCCGAAAGCAGCCCGTGCATAATTAATTTATGGAATTTGCTGTCACAAGATGCGATGATAGCTTAAAAGCCATTAGATAAATTCAATGGAGGATGTGTCTACCGATAGCTATGAGTCATGACAGCTTACACGCCACATGCATTCAGAGTAAGTATGCCCCTGATACCAGTTACTGGAAAGAAACTACAGAAGAAGGCTCTTCCTCTTGTGCCCTGTTTAGCTAGCCATTCTTAAACAAGAAGCTGGGCTAGATGCATCTTTGCTCTTATCCTGCAGGACTCTTCCACAGCTCAGTGGTAGAGTGTCTGTTTTACCTGCAGAAGGTCCTTGACTCAACCCTTTGCATCTCCAGGTAGGGCTGGGAAAACACCCAGTCTGGAATCCTGGAAAGCCGCTGCTAGCAATGCTGAGCTAGATGGACCAATGGTCTGACTTGGAATAAGGCTGCTTCCTGTGGTCTTTGAAACTTATCCTGGTATATTTCAGGGATGGGGAACTTCAGGCCCAGGAACCAAAAGGACCCTTCAAGGATTCTCTGTCTGGCCCTTGGGACACCACTTCTGCTTCAACGATGACAATGCCCCTCCTTTTTGGTGCATAACATTTTATTTATTTGCAAATTTAACAAGGAAAGGACAAGAAAAGAAAACAAAGAAAAGCTAAAGAAATGAAATAAAGATACAAAAATAAAGAAAAATATATATGAATCCTACTAACAATAAATCATCATCAGTTTGTGTTACAGATACAATCAGTGCAACAACTTAAGCATATAAATTAATATAAGCTCTCCAGATGTCCAAATAGGTATCTACTCAAAATTCAAGTCTCTATGAATTATGTTCAAATGTTGCCAGGGGTGTAGGTCCTCAGGCCATTGCGTATTAAACAGTGGGTATTCCAGGCTCAAAGTATTTTAGCTACCATAAGGGCTTACAAAATCCATTGAGGGTAACAATGGCTTCCAGAGCGATCCACTCAGAGTTGGATCAGGCGTAAAACAGGACTGTGTCATTGCTCCTACCTTATTTGCTATCTTCATTGCTATGATTCTATACCTTATTCAGGGGAAACTTCCTACTGATGTGGAAATCATATATCGAACAGATGGAAAGCTTTTTAATCTCAGTAGGCTGAAAGCAAAAAGTAAGGTAATGCCAACCTCTGTCATAGAACTTCACTATGCCGATGATAATGTAGTCTCCACACATTCAGAGAAAGATCTTCAATCTATCCTAAAGTCTTTACAGAAGCATATGGAAAGCTTGGGCTCTCACTTAATATTAAAAAAACCCAAAGTGTTTTATCAACAGGTGCAAATTAGTCCCTCTGTAGCACCATCAATCCAGCTTAATGGTGTGACGCTGGAGAATGTTGATCATGTCCCCTATCTTGGCAGCCATCTCTCTGTAAAAACTGACATCGATGCTGAAATTCAACATCGTCTGAGCTCTGCGAGTACCGCGTTCTCCCAAATGAAGCATAGAGTGTTCAAGGATTGGGATATTCGCAGGGAGACCAAAATGCTTATTTACAAAGCCATTGTACTACTGACTTTACCATACGCCTGTGAAACATGGACCATTTATAAACAACACTCCCAACTTCTTGAAAGATTCCACCAGCTCTGCCTCCAGAAAATTCTGCAAATTACTCGGGAAAACAGACGGACTAATGCTAGCGTTTTGGAAGAAGCAAAGACTACCAGTGTTGAAACAATGATCCTTCAACATCAACTTCGTTGGACTGGCCATGCTGTTCAAATGCCTGATCACCGTCTTCCAGAGCAGCTACTTTACTCCCAACTTAAGGATGGAAAACGGAATATCGGTGGACAGCAAAAGAGGTTTAAAGAATTTATGTGGAATCAATTTCAGATCCGAGGAAACATTTCATATAGATTCTAAAGCAATTTCCCATTGTTTAGGCTGTATAATATGCTCTAGTTTCCTATTCCACATTTCTCTGATTTCTTGACCTTCTACTTTACGAAGACAATGATTGCTAGCCTGACCTGAAGACGTCTGTGTAGGTGAACATATGGAAACCTCTGATTTTTGCATGGTTGGCATGTAGCCTACTGTACAAAGGAAAGAGTCACATCTATTGTTCCATGCACTGTTTGTCTCTGGCCCCACCCACTCCTAGTATGTGGCCTCTGGAAAGTGTTTTAGAAAAGAATGTGGCCCTTGGTTTCCCAGCCGTGGTTTATGCCAACCGCATCAGATTTCCCCCAAACAATTACAGCAATAAAGCTAGAACAAGCCCATTCCACCACCATGAGAAAGACTATCTTATACCAAAATCTAGCAGAGAGGAGCACCACTTGGGGGAGGGGGAGGATCAGCCTCAACAGAGACCCTAGCTGTACCCAAGCTAGTGAGCCCTGAGAGGAGAATAGGAGTCTCCTAACAACTCTCAGCATCCTTCACAAACTACACTTCCCAGGATTCTTTGGGAGAAGCCACGGCTGTTTAAAGTGGAATAGTAGTGGAATAAATGTGTGGTGTGAATGTGGCCCTAAAATGAGCATCAAGCACAGCTGACCAATTGATTTACATGAAATGCTGAGAAACTTGCCTATCAACTGGAGTTGTCAAGGCAGGTTAAAATATATTTAAAACCAATAATAAAACAGACTGACAGGATGTTACATACCCTTCACTGGCGTGGGCCTTCCTCACCCAGTCCATTCATGATGTTTGCTTATGGCTTCCTGCGATTAACACATCCCTCCCCCTTAGACTTCAGGTTTTCCAGCCAAAGCTTCAGTCCTTTGCACACTTACTGGGAAGTGAGGTGCACAGAGAACAGTGGGAATTTCCAAGTACACAACATGCACAGGCTTTAGAGGTGTCTATGAGTGCCTGTCAGTGTGGTTCCAACAGTCATCATCACCCAAGGGTGAGCTTCCTACTAGGGTTGCTGCGATGCAAAACATTTGCCCTGGAATATCATCTGTCAGCCAGCAAAGTGTAAGATGATAACTGACGACATGGCATTGGCTCAAAAGCGGAAAATGCCTAAAAAGCTTAAGGGTTTATTTGTTGACACAGCAAATGTTAGGATCATGCAGCAAGCATGCCAAAAACTATGAGCCAGCACCTCTAGGTATGTGTTGCTGACACAGAATTATAAATCTATGGACACATGTATGAGAAATATAATTAAGGCACATCAGGGATAAGGCTATCAATGGCTATTAACTCTGATAGCTATGTTCTACCTCCACTGTCAAAGGCAATATGCTTCTGAGTACCAGTTGTTGGAAACCACAGGAGGGAAGAGTGCTGTTACACTCAAGTCTTGCTTGGGGGCTTCCCATGGGCATCTGGTTGGCCACTGTGAAAACAGGATGCTGGACTAAATGGGCTGCTAGCCTGATCCAGCAGGTCTCTTCTCGTGTTGACACATCTACATCTCCTCAATAATGTCAGGCAAAAGACATCACATGACACATCACTGAGGGATGTGTCCAATGTTAGTCCTACTCAAAGTGGGCCCATTGAAATGAATGGTCATGGCAACCTTTGGCCCATTCATTTCAATAGGTCTACTCTGAGTAGAATTTAGTTGGGTTCAACCATGAGTTCAACGTTTTCTCCCCTCCCCCAGTCTCAGCCAACACCATTGTCTGTCTAAAGGAGTTCTCTCCTTGAAGGGCTGTTGAGTCCAAGTCTGGTAACTCTAAGAGAGGACAGCTAAGGTCTTGAAATTGTTCATCAACAGTTAGCAGCACTTGGAGAGCAGGCTAAGCAGGGTGAAAACATGTCGCCTGGCCACAGCCTTCCCTGCTCTGGTGAGGTGTATCGGATTTATATTGAAATCAGAGATGGGAAGCTTGTGGCACTCCAGACAGTGGTGGCTGGTGGCTCCATGTCAGTGGGGTGGTGGAATCTGCTCTGGGTTTTAGTCTGAACTTCCAATAAGCCGTCCAAGTTTCTGAACCACCACTGTCTCTAAATGTCGCATGACTACACCTCTCAACATCACTGCCCGTGCTGGCTGGGGCTGATGGGAGTTGGGAGCCTTGCAACATCAAAATGTGTGCCTATATATTAATGCATGATTTTTTTGTTTCAAATCTCTGTCCTGTTTCAGGGTGATGCATGTCCTCCTTTCTGCCAATGCGTTAGTGGCCACTGAGCAGCCAATGAAATAGGGGGGCAGGGCTACTCTATGAAGGCATGGCGTCAGTGGGTGAGATCCTCTGTCACCTTTTAGGACCTCAGTACCCCTGCTGAGAGCCTTTTTTGACAACAACAAATGTCCTTACTTGCAGAGGTCAGCTCGCAGCCACCATCTTTGTTTCCAACAATATGCAAGAAGATTATATGGGAGCATGCCAGGGGGGGCAGGATGTGGCTACTGTCACAAAACATGGTATGTTAACTTCGTTTTCCCTCCGTTTCTAGTTTTTCCAGTCTTAAGTACAGGTTCACACATTTCTACATCAGTTTGTATGGGGGGAAAAAGTCCTCATGAAAATTCATCAGGATTTTAGTGTGAATTTTTATATACAATCATGCCTAATATACACATTTTTCAAAGCAATTTCCCCTAATTAACATTTGTGTATGTTATTTTCATGAATATATACATATATATGTACACTTTACACTAGCATATGCATTTTTATACACATTACTTAGCAGGAAAACTGTACTGCAAAATTGAAAGAAGTGTGAATTTTCAAGGACAGCTGTGTTTCGGTTCACGTATCGCTTGGGAAAGTGCAAATTAGGTAAGTTTGCATTTAAATGCAAGCTGAATTGAATTGCTCCCCCATCTCTTCTTGAAAGTTACATTAAATCAGATTCAGTACGTTGTTATGGAGATCATTTCAAGATTTGGGTCAATTGGGCTATGCATATTTCCCTATTTACATTCACTGTTGTATTATGGGGTTTCAACTTTTTGATTTCTTTTGCTTTTGAAAGAAATCTTGCCCTTCCATCCCAGAAACAGGATCTCCAAGGCACCTTATGGTCATCCTAATATCTTCTAAAAAGGTAAGAATATAAAATTAATAAAACAAACAGCAGCTACACAGACATCCATCAGCGACCTTATAGGCTGGAGAGAGCAAATTTAACACAATATTCTAAGGCAAGGTCTGTTGGCATAACATTGCTTCCAATTGACTTTGGGAAGGGGTCATAACTCAGTGCTAGACTCTTTGCATGCCAATAGCCCCAGGTTCAAGCCCAGGGATTTCCAGTTCAAAGGATCAAGTAGGAGGTGATGGTAAAGATCTCTGTTTGAGACCCTGAAGAGCTGCTGCCAGTCAGACTAGACAATACTGGGCTGAAAATGGAAATGGACTGCCTTCAAGTAGATCCCAACTTATGGTGACCCTGTGAAAAGGGTTATCATGGTAAGTGGTATTCAGAGGGGGTTTACCATTGCCTCCCTCTGAGGCTAGTCCTCCCCAGCTGGCTAGGGCCTGCTCAGCTTGCCACAGCTGTACAAGCCAGCCCCTCCCTTGTCCACAGCTGCCAGCTGGGGGGCAACTGGGCTCCTTGGGACTATGCAGCTTGCCCACGGCTGCACAGGTGGCAGGGCCTGTAACCCCTGAGCCACTCACTGTGGGGTGATCTTTAGCTGGCCCTTGACCCCCAGGAGACACGAGCAGGGATTTGAACTCACAGGCTTTGGACTCCCAGCCAGGATCTCCTCCTCAGTGTGCTATACTAGCTCCTAATACTGGGCTAGATAAGCAAATAATTTAACCAGTTATGAGACACCTTTTTCTGTTCACTTAAAACAGGGGTGGGGAGCCTGAGGGTCGCGTTCCCTTCTGGACAATCCCTCAGGGGCCACACACCAGTGGTGGACAGGCCCAGAGGCAAAAGCGGGCAGAGCAATGAATGTCTATTTTGCACAGCAGGTTAGTTTCTACACACACTCAGACATCCTTCTCTATCCTGGCAAACAAGAAGTGTTGTCAGAGTTCAAGGACATGGTCCAGCCAGGCAAGGACACTTAGGGAGGGTGCAGTGCAAGGACAGTAAGGAAGGGACCTAGGGAGAAGGTGTGTGGCCACTGGTCAGGGAGAGAGGTGGCAAGGGGAGAGTCCCAAGGGCCAGATGGGGAGGTCTGGAGGGCCACATTTGGCCCCTGGGCCTGAGGTTCCCCATCCCTGCCTAAAAAAGCAAGGTGACAGCAGGCCAACTGGACCTCCCAGAGCAGGCTGTTCTAGAGCCCAGATGCAAACTCTGTCTCCACGGAGGTCCTTCCCCATATGCCACCCATATCAACTGGACTGGGGCCACAAACCAAGGCCTTGTGGGACAATAGAGGCATTTGTCTACATCCTTATGGAGAAGAAGGCAGAGACTTGCAGATATCCTGATTTCAACCCATTGAGGGCAGAAGTGGGGAAACATTTTCAGCCTGTGGGCCACTTTCCCTGCTGGGCAATCTTTCAAGGGCCACATGGCAGCGGCACTCACAGTCAGAGAGAGAAATGGGCAGATCTTTGTAGGCTGGTTTCAACACACACTCGCACACAACCCTCTCTAACTTTGGTCCAAGCAAGCATCCATTCCAGATGGGCAAAAACTCTTCAGGAGAGGGCAAACCAGGGATGCAATCTGGGAATGGAATTATGGCCTGGGAAGAGTCCTGACAGAAAGGCCTGGAGGGCTACATCTGGCCTCCGAGCTTGTGATTCCCCATCCTTGATTTAGGGCTTTAAAGGTTAAGGTCAGCAATTAGAAGTGGACCTGAAAACTAAATTGGAAGCCAACAAATACCGGCTGCATTCAGATGGTAGTTTATTCCTTACCTGATCACTTCTGCATTTTATTTGATCTTTCATGCAACGTTAAAGTCACTTCTAGAAATCCAGTGGAAGTTTAGCACTCACTTATGTGTTAATTGCTTCCAGAAAAAAATCCTTTTGCAACCCCATTTACCCAGAAAATTGTGAGAGTGACGAAATGTGGGGCGGTCTACCAACATACAGTTCTTTCCTGCCATTATCATGGGGGAATCACAGAGGAACAGCTGTGCGCACGTATGGAAAGGGTGGAGGAGTAGTGACATGTTCAGTGATGATCATGGTTGTGTCACACCATGCCCACTGATGTGAATTAAATTTAGTGCAGCATGGTGGTATATCGGTCAAACAGCCAGAGTCCCATAAAGTAACAGGCACTACAGCGTGAAAGGAACATTCAAAATGGGGACAGAAGTGCTAGCATTATAATCAGGAAAACTAATGCAATAAACCCAGTGGCTGAATGCAGCCATGGAAAAACATTATTGTTGTGCGCCACCCCAATCTCCGAGTGGTGAGAGATCTCCAGGGGTCCCTGCGCTTGCACAGGGTTTGGTTTCCTTGGAAAGAAGGTCAGCAGAGACTGTGGAGTCTTTTAGGAAATATAGTTTTTTATTTACACACATTCCAACCTGGGCTTAAGATGGAGGGGTTCAAAGCATTAGCAGTCCAATAGATCTCGCTTTTCCATCAGGCTTATAGGAGACATCCTAAAGCCATAGTGCAGAGAGCCAGCCTTTCTGCGTGTTTCCACTTCCCAGCCTTTCCTCAACTCCACTAAAAACACAAGCCTCTCTTGGGCCCCAGGTGGGGGGGGCTCTCCTGAAGAGTTTCAATGACAAAAGGATCTCCCTGGCCCATTCACCAGTTAATGGGCACTTGATAAACCCATTAGCCCACCTAGCGATTCTATAAATTAACAAAAGAGACTCATCTTACCAGTGGAGTAGGTTTCTCACCTCCAGATGCAGGGTTCCAGAGGCTGGAAGGGGACTCATAGAAATCATCTACCTCAACCCCCATAACATTAACATTCTATGCTGACATATCTGGCACTGCTACAGTCTTCTGGTTAAGTATATATGAATTCATTCATTGATTTCATGCAAATGTACATAGGTTTGGTGTGTTTGATTATTTGTTTTAAAAACCACACTGGTTATTCACAGCAATAGCGTGGTGCCCTTCCGATGTTGTCAGACTCCAACGTCCATCAGCCTCAGCAAGTATGACCAATGGCCATGGATGATGGAAGGTGCCGTCCAATGACATCTAGAGGGCACCACATTGACTACCCATGCTCTAAAACAATGCATTTGGTCTCTGAATCGAAGCAAGTTAGGTTTTGTGTGATGGAACTCACAGGTGCAGAGCACAAGCATCTCTTTTTTTGTTGCCTATGGCAACTGTTTTGTGCTGGTACCCACCGCACTTTTATCAAGGTATGAGTCCTGGCACCTCATTTTTTTACCCCCAAAAAAGGCACAGTGTGTATGTCTTTGTGTGTGCGCGCACAGAGACTGAGAGACATCATGGGTTGCATTCAACTAAGTTCTACGCAGAGGAGACCCAAAGAAATTAAAGGACCTAAGTTAGTCATGTGCATGTACTTCAGTGGGTCTCCTCTGAGCAGATCTAGCATTGGATTCAATACAACCATATATCTGGAAAGTTTTCTGTTCTGATCAGAACGCTTATTGTTTAAGGCTTGAAGAACCTCGTTAAAATGTTAACGGAGCCATTATGATCAGTGAGCTTGCACGATTGGTTTCAGATAGTATCCAGTTGCTGTTATCACTGCCTGCAACATTCAATCCCTCAAGCCCCTGTTGTTCTCCAGCAACAGTCGCATCACGTTGGTTTACACGCTGCTGGTCATTGGAGTCTCTGCCTGTGATTTATAATTCATCAGCCTCTGGTGATCTCATAGGGTTTTTTTTCTTTCTTTTCTGCACCATGTGCATGCATGAAATGAATTTTAACTCAATTCTAAGGTGCTAGAGAGGAGGCGAGAGGGGGAATCACACGTGCACACTTTCTCTCTCTTTCTCTCTCTCTCTCTCTCTCACACACACACACATACACAATTTCAATCACTGCAGAATCCCTGCTGTAATACACAGACTGGTCACTCCAGGCATCAAAACAACAGATGGAGTCCTAGGCATTACCCCTATGTATGTCTCTCTCTCTCTCTCTCTCTCCCTCGCTTCCCATGTGGAGGGGAAGGCAGTTTGCAGCCTCCTTGTAGTATAATGAGCCCAAGCAGTTTTTGTTTTTGTTTTTTGGCTGAGCATTTTGCAAAAGGAACTGAAAGCAGCTGTTTGCATCTTGGATAGCAGCAGAACTTTGCTACCTCTCAAACTGGAAAGCTTTCTTTTCTTTTTCTCAAAAAAAAAGGATGGTTGTTATGGCAACTAAGGTTTCTATATTTAAATCCAGGTTTTTGCTGGCAAGCAGAGTCAGCAGCACTAGAACAAAATTCAGCCTCCTGGCTATGGTGCCCTGGTGGTGCCTCTCCTGGGCCCTCGGAAATGGGTGGCAATAAGGATGGTGGCCCAGAGCTGTGGTGGTGGCCAGTGGCAAATTGAAGCTGGCGGTCCCATCGCCCAAAGTGACATGGGCGACTCAACTTCTGATGAAAGGAGGAATCATTTTGTTTTCTCCATCCTCACCCCCCCGCTCCACAGGCTGCCACAGCACATTACAAAAGCTGCAGTGCCTGCCCCAACAGATGGCTGCATGGAAAAGCCCTGGCATCATTCTGCCCAGCAGTTCATGATCTTTTCAGTCAGCTTTGCTGGCTGGCAGACTTTCCAAGATCCACTTGCTGAAGCCAGATGGCTGAGGCATGAGATGGGGGACAGTAGAAGACAAAAATCATTGATCGGTTGATTTTTGCCCACAGGCGCTGTCTCTATATGTGCTTGCGATTGGGATGATGTGCTGGAGGACCAAGCGTGGCAACTGAGAAGGTCCTACAGACCTTATGGGAAGGGCTGTACCTCAGTGGCAAAGCACCTGCATTTACATGGAGAAGGTCCCAGGTTCAATCCGCAGCATCTCCAGTTAGGACTGGGAATGTCCCTTGTCTGAAACCCTGGACAGCCATGGCAATGCAGTCTAGACAGTATGGAGATGGATGGACCAATGGTCTGACTCAGTATAAGGCAGCTTCCTCTGCCCCCTCTCTTGTCCCATGCAGCTGTGCTTTCACCCTGGATGTGACACAGAGAAAGACCTCTCTATCTGATCTTAGGGAGTGAGCAAAATGTTACGGGAGGAGGTGATCCTTAAGGTATCCTGGAGGACTTTAAAAGCAATCACCAGCACCTTGAATTATGCCTGGAGGCAAACTCATAACCAGTGCAACTGTTACAGGACTGGTGTAACATCATCCCATGAGAATGCACATACCAACATCTTTGGAGCTGCATTCTGTATCAACTGAAGCTTCCTGAGACTCCTCAAAGGTAGCCCCAAGTAGACTGTGTTGCAGTAATCCAACCTGGATATAAGTAAGTCAAGGACAGCCAACATGGTACACTCCAGATGTCATTGGAGTACAACTTCTGCCATCCCTGGCCACTGGCCATGCTGGCTGAGATTGATGGGAATTGAAGTCTGCCAACATCTGGAGGGCAGGTGCTATCTCTGAACTAAGGCTACCATGGCCAAATCTGACTTCATCAGGAAGAAGTGAGGCTGTTGCACCAGCATCAACTAACCAAAGGCATTCCTGGCCAGGGATGTTGGAGAATTCCAATGAAAATAGAAACAGAAGTGGAAACTGCCCAAGTTCACTTATTTGTCCAATGTCCAGAATGGAAATCAGTCCAGAAAATATGATCAGTACTCACTGTTGTTGCTGCTTTCAGTCCACAAATGAGAAACAATTGATTATGTTTCTCCCCACACACACACACTTGCATTGCACTTCCTTTGCATCGAAATGAATGAGGTGGAACAACATAATGACAACACAATGTAAATTATATGTACATTTGCTACAGATGATAGTAAGATGAATAATGTAGCTTTTGTCAGAAGACAAACTGCAGCAAAAGAGAAACAGTGCAGCATGAGATGAACATAGGGTGGAATGGAAGACAATGCTTTCTTACATTCCTGCCTCTGGCCACAGCCTGGCAAACCAGATGTAAAGCCTAATCTTGGCATAACCCCAGACTGCACATCTGACTCTTCAGGAGGAGAACTACCCATGCCAAAACAGCTGAATCCCTGTTCTGGACACTGCACTTTAAGAAGAATGCAGATAAAATAGAACAGGTTTAGAGGAGGGCAACAAGGATGATCCAGGGACTGGAAACAAAGCCCTGTGAGGAGAGACTGAAAGAACTGGGCATGTTTAGCCTTGAGAAGAGAAGATTGAGGGGAGATATGATACCACTCTTCAAGTACTTGAAAGATTGTAACACAGAGGAGGGCCAGGATCTCTTCCAATCATCCCAGAGTGCAGGACATAATGGGGTCAAGTTACAGGAAGCCAGATTTTGGCTGAACATCAGGAAAAACTTCCTAACTGTTAGAGCAGTTCAACAGTGGAACCAATAACCTAGGGAGGTGGTGGGCTCTCGAACACTGAATGCATTCAAGAGACAGCTGGACAGCAACCTGTTGGGTATGCTTTAAGTTCGATTCCTGCATTGAGCAGGGGGTTGGACTCAATGGCCTTATAGGCCTCTTCCAACCCTATGGTTCTATTCCTCCTTCCTGACCATGAGCATCTCTGGATTAGGCTTCAAGCAGTCCATTATCACCTTCAGGCACTGGCTCAGAACTTCAACAGTTTCTTTGGTATTAGATGAAAAGAAGTCAAGTTGTGTATCATCCACATATTGATAACAATACACCCCAAATCCCTGGACAATCTTTCCAAGCAGTTCCATGGAGATGTCAAAGAACACAGTGAACAAGATTGATCCCTGTGGAACATCATAAGCCAGTGCCCAAAATTAATGAAGTGGACGAGTTCCTGTGAGAAGGAGACAGCCCTTTGATTTTGGCCTAAGATCAACCTTAAATTAGTGACACTGTTGCAAAATGGCAGTCATATTCTTCCAGTTAGGAACATAGGAAGCTGTCTTATACCAAGTCAAACCATTGAGTATTGTAGACCCCAGCAAAGGCCCTTCAGCGTTTCAGATGTGAGTCCTGCCTGGCAGTGCCTGGAGATGCCGGGGATTGAACCTGTGGCTTTCTACATGCAAAGCATGCACTCTACCACTGTGCTACAGCCCTTTCCCAAGGTACAATGAAAGTACATTGTACATATTTAATTTCTGACTACCTGAAGGACATGACAGCAGAAATACTGTGAGGATTTACAAAAGTACAATGAGTTGAAGGGGTAGGGATGGGGGAATGAAAAGGAAGTACAGTGGGAGAGCCTGAAGGAAAACAAATGTAAACTGACTATTAGGAGCAATTTCTAGCAAGGTGATTGCCCCATCATTAAAATCCTTTTCAGAAGATAAGAAAAGCTCACAAAATATTTAACACTAGACTGGAGAAAGACTTAAAATGCAGCACAGGAAGACATTCTATACTGGCCTCAGGAGCAAAGGCTAGACTTGATCTAATGGCTCTTAACATCACCACTTCAGGCATTCTTCAGTCTTGTTTTCCATGGCATATGGATATCAGAAGGGTTCTCTCTCTCTTTCACACACACACACACACACACACACAGAGAGAGAGAGAGAGAGAGAGAGAGAGAGAGAGAGAGAGAGAGAGTTTAAAAGCACAGGCTGCTTTAAAACCAAATCAACTGATTTGCTCTGCTTTAAAATATCAGAGCAAATTGCACAATGCTCGGTATGAAAATGGTGTAAGTGAGAAGGGGAGGATGAATAAATGCTGTAGGGCCAGGCATAGGTGCTTCATTCCCAGGGCCAGCCCTCCTGTTAGGCACAGTGAAGTTGCTGTGTCAGACTACAGATGCTGTGGTACAGATGGGGGAGAAATTTGATTCAGTTCCCATTTAAAGCTGAACTTATCTAATGCACAGTTTCCAAAGCAAAATGTGAACCAAAACATAGCCATCCTTCAAAATTTGCACTCCTCCAAATTTTGCAATGCAGTTCTCCAGCCAAGGAATGAGTACAAAAATGCAAATGCTAATTAGAATCTGTATTAACAGAATTAAAAATATGTTTTGTATTAACAGGCATTGCTTTGCAAAAACACGTTTATTTCTTTATTTATTACATTTATATCCCACCTTTCCTCCAAGGAGTTCAAGCTGATGCACATGGTGCTCCTCTCTCTCCATTTTATCCTCACAACAGCCGTGTGAAGTAGGTTAGGCTGAGAGACTGAGACTGGCCCAAGGTCACGTAGCAAGCTTCATGGCTGAGTGAGGATTTGAGCTGTGGTCTCCCAGGTCCTACTCTAACACTGTAACCGCTACAGCACACTGGCAAATTTGCATACACAAATGTGGATATTAGGGGAAATTCACACTAAAATGCTGATAAATTTCATGACAATTTTTTTAAAACATTCGCAAACCAATGTGGAATTGTGGAGAATTGAACATGAAAGTGGGAAATGCGAAACTGAGAGAAATCAAAATTGATAGATTTGTCCATCCCTACTAGGCGTGTGTGTGTGTTTGTGTGTGCATGGGGAAAAGATGCATTAAGAATAATTTGCACTATTGTTGTTGTTGTTTGACTTTACTGGGGCACAGTCCTACAGATATTTATGCTGGGCTGAGGGGAGTTAGGATATGGCAGATCTCTGGCTCAGCCAGGTCACACTGGCGTTAAGTCCCTCATCCCAGCTCAGCCGTGGCTCAGCAAAGACCAGCATATGTTAAGCCAGTGTGAGTCCCAAAGAGGGGGTATTCCAGGGTGTGGTGGGACTGAGGGGAGGAGGAATTACACCGTATTCTACATGCGTTCAGCTTGGTCATGTGACCTCCAGTCCCAGCGTAAGTTAAGGTGAGACAAAGGATAGTTTAAGTAAAAACACACAATAGCTCTTCCCCCCACCCCACTTTTATTTTCTTTCCACTGGGCTCTGATGGCTAAGTTGGGGCTCCTGAATGGAGTTAAGATCTGACATACTTCCAGCCAGTGTAACTTCAAACAGATGAAGTTACGGCAGCTTTCTCGATGTAGGATTGCTCCGTTAATTCAGTGTTGGATGCCACCAATTATTTCTAAATTTTGCACCTAGCCATATAAATTGGTGTATGGCCTTTTTTAAAAAAAAGAAAAAAAATCTGTATCCTTCTTTGGCCTCCCTTTGTTGGCACTGTGTAAGGGTCACCCTAGGACTCACCCATATGGCCAGCAGCCAAATTAACTGAGAACATTTTCATACTGTGCTCCAGGCTTGTGGCAAGCCAATTCAGGGTAAGAAGGCAGAGGGGAGGATTCAAGTCTAGATTAAAGTATATCTGACCTAAGCTCAGCAGGCCTGATTTGTGCTTCTGGGAGGTGTGGGCCACTGTCCTGGCTGATAACAGTACCACTACTCAATACCATGACCATCAACCAGGTCAATGCACATTCTGCAGTGTTTAATGAAAAACAGGAAAAGGTCAGCTAGTTGGGTTTATTTTGGTCTTAGACCTTTGAAAGAGCCTGTTTTTGTCATATATATGCCCCATCAAAACTACCCCACACACACATATATATACACACACATTTAGTTTAAACCTCTCCTTAAGAAAACAGACAAGGGTTTTGCACACAATTATGAAGCAAGGGCTCGTTTTTCTTAACAGTAAAAATAGAGAAGGGAAAATCTGTCAATTTCAGTTTCTCTAAATTTCTCTTTTTTTCCAATCTGAAGTTCAATCCTCCACAATTCTGCATCAGTTTGCAATTTTTAAAAAAAGCCCTCACGAAAATTTGTCAGCATTTTAGTGCACATTTTTCCTGATATACGCATTTTGTGAGCAATTTCCCCTCATATACTGCATGTTATTCTTCCTCTTGGATTTAATGGTGCAAGAAGAAGAGCTTGGAAAAGTTACTTTTTTGAACTACAACTCCCATCAGCCCAATCCAGTGGCCATGCTGGCTGGGGCTGATGGGAGTTGTAGTTCAAAAAAGTAACTTTTCCAAGCTCTGGCAAGAAGACCAAGGAAACGCCCTCTTACCGCCACTTACTGGCAACAGTCTTATCATGCTTCACTCACAGCCTTTCATAAAATCTGGTATATTTCACAAACCTTAAAATTTCCCACACTGAGCCCCAAAGATTCTTGTCCCAAAGGCAGCCCCCACAGACATCTGTGAACCCCAATTCACTAAGCCTACATACCACAAATAATCCCATAGAACATGATCAATCATTTATTCCACCCCACAAACTTCACAACACCCAGAGTCTGTCCTCCCAGCTCTGCACAAACCACTCTGGAGAGCACTATGCCCTGTCAAGACTGTGAATAGGCTAACTCGTCTCTTCTTTACTTTCAGTTTAAAAATTCAAAACCCCTCCAAAAAGAGACAAAATGAGAAAAAGCTCCTACCCACAAAATCCATGTTCTACTGCCTTTGCCATTCACCTAACATTAACCAAACTTTTTAACTTTCAAAAAGGACAGTGGCAGCAGAAGGTCAACATCCCCATGCTCCAGCGCCTTCCTCTTCATTACTTGTTAGAGAACAGCATCACAAAATTCACAGAAGTGTCCATTTTGAAGGATGGCTGCATTATGGTTGGTGTATTTTGGAAAGTGCAAGTTAAGGAGCGCCACATTAAAATATAATCTGAACTGGAGATGGGCAAGAATTTTGGTTCAGTTCACATGTCAAGGCAAATCTGTCAAATTTGCACTTTTTGAAGCAATATGAGAACCAAAACACAGCACTTGCTCAAATTTTGCTATGCAGTTCGCCAACCAAAAAGATGTTTACAAAAATGCATGCATTAGGGCAAAGTGTACATAAACATTACTGTAATATATGAGGAAAAGTAACATGCAAAAATTATATTAGGAGAAATGGCTTGCAAGAATGTGTACATTAGTCAAAACTATCCACAAAAATGTGTTTATTAAAAGAAATTCACACTAAAATGCTGGGGAAATTTCATGAGGATTTTTTTTTTAAATCAGATTGCTGCAGAAATATGGATAACTGAATTTAAGATGGGAAAAAGGAGAAACTGGAGGAGCAGAAATTGACAGATCTTTCCATCCCTATCTGAACCAAACGTCTCCTCTATCCCTACTATAAAGCAGTACAGAACACCTCCATAGCAAATGCAATATTCAGAAAAGGGTGAAGCTCCCCCCAAAAAGGATGGGCATTGCCAGTTCCCTCTTCCAGTGCATGTCAGAGCATATTTAATAAAATTCAAAACTGGGATCCATTGCTGCATCCCAATAAGCAAAAATCCCAGTGGAATGGAGTACTTAGAAGCTCCTTCACAAATCAAATGTTCATGAAAACTGATATTACTTGCCCTGCTTTAAAAAAAGTGTAATGTTGCTGTAAGAAATGGCTTATACAGCAGCAATGTAATTAATTAAAATTTACAAGCGCAATCCACACTCCTAACCATGTTTCTTGGCTCCATCCCCTCTAGCCCTGCGCCAATAACATCTTTAAACAAATGACAACCTCAGAGTTGACCTCTGGGAGCAGTGAAGAGTCTATCTTAAGCTGCTCTGCAACCAGAGGAGAAAGAGAAGCGATACAATTTTCAGAGGTGGCAGGGGGAGAGAATGAAAACTTGTAAACACAATAATGGCTGGGGAGGCTGGGATAGCCCGAGGAAAACCTGCTTCATAAATTGCAACCCAAAGCCGTTAGTCAACAAACGCCAGCAATTGCAGCTGAAGATCCAAGGATAAACACAGGCCAATATGAATAGATGAACACAAAAGATTAGAGCAGCCAACCTGAAAATTCCCAGAGTTCTGTAGGAAGAGGGATTGACTGTTAAACTATTTGGGGAATGGTATCTCTGTGAGGAGAATAGGGGTCTCCTAACAACTCTCAGCACCCTTCACAAACTACACTTCCAGGATTCTTTGGAGGAAGCCATGACTGTTTAAAGCGGTATAATAATAGAATAAATGTATGGTGTGTATGTGGCCTTAATCTGGACATTTTCTTGCCGCCATCCAGCAAAGGCCAACTTTGATAGGTGAGTGGTACATCCACCTGTCCATTACCTGATGTCACAATTATATCAGGTGACCCATTTTTGCCTGCATTGTTTGAAAACAATGGTGTCTGCCAACCCTTGTTGGCCAAGCCCCGTCCTTAACTCTTCAACACCTGACATCCTAGTGTAGGGCAGGTGGGTCTGGCCTGGCCAAAACCATCTTGCAGGCCTAATTAGGTTTCCTTCTCCTGATCTAGCCAATACACTCCACTCCACTATTATTATTATTATTATTAATTAGACTTTTATAGCGCCCGACTAGCAATAGCTCTCTGGGCGGTGAACACTATAATGCCTCTCTGACTGATCTCGGCTTTCATTAAATCAGAGGTGGGCAATCTGCAGCCCTCAACCGTATTTCAACAGCCCTTTGTTTGCAATCCATTCAGACCTCTGGCAAGCGCGATCTGTCACCCTGCCGTCACCCCACTAGGTGGGGAGGAAGAAGGAGTCAGAAAGAGAGCACCAGAGAGAAGGGGTATGACAACCACTTTTGGCTCAAGCCCTGCTAGGGATTATTATTATTATTAATTATATTTATTCATTGCTTTTCTCACAAAAATGACCCAAAACAATTCACATTAAAACCAAGCAAATATGTCCATTTTTGTTTCTCTCATTTCTCATTTTTTTCCAATCTTAAGTTCAAGTTCTCCATATTTCTATATCCGTTCACAATTCTTTTTTTAAAAAAATCACTTGCATGTTAATGTAAATTTCTCCTAACATACACATTTTGATATGCAATTTTGTCTAATATACATATTTTTGCAAAGCAATTCTTCATAACAGAATGCATTTTATATGTTATTTTTACTTATATGCATTTATATGCATACTTTACCCTAGTACATACATTTTTGTATACACTACTTAGCTGGAGAACCTGCATCACAAAATTCTGATAGATGTATTTCATTTCTCATACTGTTTCTGAAAATGCGAATTTTGTAAGTTTGTCTTTATATGTGAACTGAATTGAATTGCCTGCTGCTATCTTGTGGCCCCAAACATTCAACCCCAGGGATATGTGGCCCCTGACAAAGAAACAAACTAACAAAAAGCCTTCCGCTCCCACATCAAATGTAAGTGAACCAACTGGAACATTTGGCATTGACTAAATCCTATGAAAAGCTATTTCACCAGCTTGAGCAAGCTGCAGGCGCAAGGGGAGTGCCTCAGTTGTTGCCTCAAACTTTATCTCCCTTATTCATTAGTGGGAGAAATCTCGGAGACTAGATCAGGGATGGAAAACCTGTGTCCCTCCAGATATTGTTGGACTCTCAAATCCCATCAGACCAATCTTGCATGGCCAATTGATCAGGGACGATGGGAACTATAGTCCAACAACCTCTGGAGGACCATACCATAAGTTCCCCATCCCTGCCATGGATCAAGTATACACACCTGCATCAAGTGACCCTTCTTGGCCCTAGGAAACCTTCAGCTCTCACTTGCACAAGGGGCATCAGTGAACACATGCTGAAATCTGCTCAGAGTCCCAGGTCAGCCACTTCCCCTCCCTACTCTGCAATTATAAAGGCAAGCATCATTGTTGCTATTTATCATTCTGTTACTATTAAAAGGGAACTGTGTATTGGAAGGAGCCGTTTACACTCTATTATAACTCTTTTTGATTGACAGCTCAAGTTTAATGAGTGTCGTTGCCTGGGAGGGCCGGATGCAAAAGGGAGCTCTAAATAGACCTGTCACAGAAATGCAAAAGAGACTCTCACATGGGCCCAGTCAGTGCTCAAATACCTGCAGTCTTTCTTTTTCTTTTTAACTGCTTTCATTTAGAAATGTTTACCAGAGCCTTGAAACTGCCTAGTTTTATTCTACATAATTAATTAGAATGGTCATTCTGCGTGGATTTATTGCTGGATTCTCCCCAGAGGGAAGAACAGCAATTGTCATCAATATACCAGCTAGCATTCCCAGGATATCCGGTGACAGTTAAATAGATCTATATTCTTCCAAAACTAATCTTGATAGATTTATCCCTGTCTATGAATGTCTCCAATCCCTTTCAGTCCAGGATGGGGAACCTGTGACCCTCCCCATACTGTAAGACTACATCTCCCATCATCCCTAGCTATTGGCCATGCTGGTTGGGGCTGATGGGAATTGGGAGGCTACAGGTACCTTATTTAAATCCATCCAAGCTAGCAGCCATATCACCACATCTCGTGGCAGTGAATGACATAAATCAATTCCCTATATTCCACCTGACTTATTTACTGGCATATGTCCCTGGTAAAACACCAACCTTATTTTCTGCCAATTTTGCCTTTTACAGGAAATGTCAGGGATGCCTTTTAAAAATGTTGGTAGTGTGCCCACCCTCTTATTCCAGATGGTAAGAAAACATATTCCCATTTTTAAAAAAAGTTTTAAAATTTGTTTATATGTGACCTATTGTATTTTTATGTTTGACTGTTGTGCACCGCCCAGAGAGCTTCGGCTATGGGGCGGTATAGAAATTTAATATAATAAATAAATAAATAAATATAGGACCCCTCTGCACAATACATTGAAAGCACTATTATACCACTTTAACAGCTATGGCTTCCCTCAAAGAATCCTGGGAACTGTAGTCTGTAAAAGTTGCTGAGAGTTGTCAGGAGACCCCTATTCCCCTCTGGGAATTGTACAATTCCTCTGGGAATTGTAGCTCTCTGATGGGAAGTATGGGCCTCCTAATGACTCTCAGCACCCTCAGCAAACAACCTTCCCAAAATTCCTTGGGGGAAGCCATGACTGTTAAAACGGGGTATGATTCTACATTAAATTTCTAGTGCAGATGGGGGCCATAGTCTTTGCAAACATTTTAAGTCAGAGTCGGCCATTTGCTCATCTTTTCACTGAAATGTTTGAAGCACTTTTGAGAAAGGATCAACTTGACCTGTTTACATTGTTCCTTTCACTTTTTTTGCTGGTGTCAACCATCACAGAGATCACGGTTTGGAAGTTGCAACTGTACCTGTAGAAGCCTCAATTCTATCCCAACAGTGCCAATGTGAGTGCCAGAGTGCCAAATGTAACTGACAGACTTTCCTTGTTCTAGCAAGTGAATGAGGTGATAACAAGAGTTTCAAGTGGTACTGTTGTTTGTGACAGATTAGCAGAGAGGAAGTCAAAACAAGAGGAAGATAATTAAGCAGAGGCCAGATATTTCCTTCCTTTTCCTTTTCTTTCATGGGGTCCCTATTTCACACTAGGGTTTTTAATGGCAACCCTTTTTTGAAAGAATGTTGGCACATATAATTAAAATCTTAAGGTTGCTTTTCAACTGTCGGAAGATCTTTTGTTAAAGCTCGATACGTTTTGCAAGTTGAGTTAAATCTACCAACATCTATTCTATGACTATCAGCTTATCCCAAAATACTAGGTATTATGCTCGATACTGCTGCTGTTTGGGAATATATATATTTGGGGTTATATGTGTGGGTTTATGGATCAACACAGCTACCTGCATTTTTGGCCTCAATGGGGGCCGTCCTGATGAGCTCCCACGCTTCAACATTTAACATTACATCACTAGGTGACAGCTTCATACTCCCGCATCTCCAGTTAAAAGGTTCCAGTAGCAAGTGATGGGAAGGTCTTCTTTCTGAAACCCAGGACAGCCACCAGTGGACAACCGTGGGCTTGGCCGACAGATAGCCAGAGCTGCTATAAGCTAGCTTTCTGCATTCCTCTTGTTTTGCAAATGGGGGGGGCAGTAGTTGCTGAAACTTGGATCAGAGCTATATCCAAGGTTAATAAAATACATACTTTTGAATTTTAAGCCTTTAATTTCAACAACCTCTCTCTTGGAAGCTTTATGTGATGCTGCAAGAGTGCATGTTCTAACCCAAAGTAAAAAATGTGCAAAGTAACGTGTTGGAGCTTATCAGAACATCCAGCTTGTAGACTTGCTGTGATCTGCTTGCACATTCAAAAGATTTACATGATTCATTTTAAAATGGAAAGAACCTGTTGCAAAAGCCAATCCTGTGTTGAGTCATAAATGCAGGACTTACTTATCTCCTCCTTACACTTGCTGACTTGTGCTATCACCTTTGGATGATTCGGGCACTTGACTCAATGCTCACCTGTCTCTAGCCCTGGGTCATTTCCCACATCCCCAAAAAACCTTGCCATCTCCAAAGACAGTCTGGCATTGTGAATGTATCCCATTCTGTCTAACCCAACTGAAAGTATATAAGGAAAGGAGAGGGTCAGTGTGCAGACAGGGGACCACTGCCTGTACACTGTCCTGAGCGTTAATGTTCCCTACATCTGCAGAGGAAGAGCAGTGGCACTGAAAAAGCAAGGGATGGTATGCACAGAAGCTCAATTGCGAATGAACACAACATGTTAAGTACATACCCAAAGCTCTGCTAGATCAGGCCAAAAGTCCCTCTAATCCAAGCCCCTGTTCTCCCAGCAGCCAACTAGATGCCTATAGAAAGCCCACAAGCAGGACCAGAGCGCAACAGCACTCTCTCCATTTGTGATTCCCAGCAACTGGCATTCAGAAGCACGCTGCCTCCAACAGTGGCTTTGTCTAATCCGATTTTAAAGCCATCCAAATTGGCAGCCATCACTGTCTCTCGTGGGAGCAAATTCCACAGTTATGTGCTGTGTGAAGAAGTACTTCCTTTTGTCTGTCCTGAATCTTCCTACATTCAGCTGCACTGGTTGTCCCCGAGCTCTAGTGTGATAAAAGAAGGAGGAAAACATCTCCCTATGCACTCCACTCCATGTGTAATTTTCTCTCTCTCTATCACGCCTCCTCTCAATCACCTTTTCTCTAAAGAAGCAAGAGACGAGTGCAACTGCATTCTCCCAAGTGCTCCTGTTTCAAGTGCCAGCCAGCCATGTCCTCTACTAGAATACTCCATTCCATCCCATGCCAGTTTTTTGTGTCACTCACTCCCAATACTCAGTAAGCATTCTGTGGCAAGTGAGCGTGCTAAATCAGCAATGGGCTATTTTGGAGTCTTCCTAGGGTGAATTAGATCACCAGCAGTATATAGCAGAGATGGGAAGATCACTAGAAAAATATAAAAAGGATGGGGACAATGTTCACTTATCATCCCCAGCCAGCAAGGCTGTAGCTCAGTGGTAAGAACATCTGCTTTGCATGCAGAAGGGCCCAGGTTCAATCCCCAGCATCTCCAGGTAGGGCTGGGAGAGACCTCCCCACCTAAAACCCTGAAGAAGCCACTGCCATTCAGTTCAGACAGTACTCTACTAGATGGACCACTGGTCTAACTCAGTATAAGTTCAAGGTTCTAGTTTTGGTATACAAAGCCCTATACAGCTCGGGACCAGGATGCCTGAAAGACCATCTTACTCCCAGTCGATCACTGTACTCTGCAGGTGAGGGGCTCCTGCAGATACCATCTTATCAAGAGGTTCATTGTGCACAATATAGGAAATGGAACTTTATTGCGGCGGCACCTACCCTGTGGAATTCCGTCCCCTTGAATATTAGGCAGGTGCCATCTCTGCTGTCTTTTCAGCACCTTTTGAAGAGTTTCCTCTTTCAACAAACCTTTTAAGTTGAGACCTATCCCAGTCTGCGTTTGTGTTAGAATTGCTTGTTAATATGTGTTTTTTTAATATGTTTTTAACCCCTTTTTAAAGATGTTTTTAAAGCTTTTTAAAAAAATGTTTTTAACATTGTTTTGTTTTAATGTATTTTTAGGTCTGTTTTTATGATGTTTTAAAGTATTTTTAGCATTTCTGCTTGCCGCCCTGGGCTCGTGCTGGGAGGAAGGGCGGGATATAAATCAAATAATAAATAAAATAAATAAATAAAATATAAGGCAGCTTGTTCCTAACTGTAATGTGTGAAATGGCTCTGGGTGATCACCAGAGTGTGTATCTGTCCTTTGGGGAAGGGCTGTAGCTCAGTGGGACAGCATCTGCCTTGCATGCAGAAGGTCCCAGGTTCAGACTCTGGCATCTCCAGGAAGGCCCAGGAGAGAATCCTGCTTGAAAACCAGAAGAGGTGCTGCCAGTTAGTATAGATAATACTGAGCTTGATGGAGCAGTGGTTCTGACTCAGTATAAGGCAGCTCTCCATGTTCTATGTTCTCTATCCAGGATAATGGGAGTTGTAGTACAACTTCCCCATCCCTGGTATATAGGATATCTGGAGCTAGGATCCCTACTTTTCAATATTTTTTACAAAAACAACTGCCCAGTATGCAGGAATTCAGTAGATGAAGGTTTCCCCATTATCCTATCTCAGAGAAAGCTGCATCAACTGACTTTCTTTGAAACAGCTGTTAAAGGTCCAGGACCCTCCCGCTCCTCCTCCAAAGTGGAATTCCACATATGTTGCTTGGTCAAGAGTACTACACACACATGCACACCCACACACAAGCAAAATAGCTATTATTTTGCCAGCAAGGGTGTCTGTAGAAAGAAGCAGACGTATATACTGCAAGAGTCCCAATGTCAGGGATGAAACAAGTCCTCAGCCAACGTGCTTCACCTTTCAAATCTATCATCCGCAGAGGAGTAGGTACCCAGGCATGGAGGAACTGGGTTGTGACATACCTGCAATCACAACCAGAGAATCAGATGCACGGGATAGATTAGAGTACATGGTAGAAGTCAAATGTCAGCACCTCGGTCAGCGCACAGTGGGAAACAGCTAGATTGATAAGCAGGACTTCAGCTATGGAGCAGGTGTTCAGGGAGCGGGGTTGCTCCAACGCCGGTCTGGAGGCTATAAGGGGTTGGAAAACAGTCATCCTGCAGGATGACCCTGCTTTCTGAGGGAAGACCTGTTCTCCATTAAAGAGGCCCCACTGTCTCTTGCTGCCTTTGGGACTGGTGCAGCGGTGACAGGAGCTGGTGCGGAGTTAACTGTCTTTGAGCATGTTGGCAAGGAAGCATACTTGGGAACAGAGGGTAAAGCGCCATGGTCCCTTGGGACAGTTCCTCATCATCATCTGTGGGCATCATTGGTACCAACTGAGACCCTGAGATCTTCTGAGGCCCTTCTCCATGTTCCCCCTCTGAGGGAGGCTCAGAAGGTGATGACAAGCAAGAGAGCCTTTTCAGTTGTGGCTCCCCATCTGTGGAATACGTTCCCCAGTGAGGTCCGCCTAGCACCTTCATTGACATCTTTTTGGCACCAGGTAAAGACTTACCTTTTTCTCAGGCATTTGATTGGCTGAGATAATGTGTGTTATGAACATGCTGCCAAAGCTTCCTGTAACTGCATGGGGGGTATTTTATGGTTTTGATTTTATAGTGTCAAATACTTTTGTTGTTAATATTGTTGTAAGTCTCTTGGAGACCTTTGAATATCAAGCAAATATAATAATAATAATAATAATAATGAGGGCTCATTTTAAAGACACAAAATGGTACATGGAAGTTAGAATCCCAAGATCCTTCTCTGGCAAGGGTGGGGAGCCTTTTTCACCTTGAAGGCTGCACTGCCTTCTGGGCAACCTTTCAGGGGTACATGCCAGTAGTGGGCGGGGCCAGAGGCAAAAGTGAGTGGAGCAATGAATATAACAATTACCTTTGTACAGGAAGCTGATTTCTATCCTCCATCTAAACAAGCAAGAGGCATTATTAGAGTTTGAGGACATGCTCCAGCCAAGCAAAAATGTTCAGGGTGTGAAGCAGGGCCAGTGGGGCATGTGGCTTGGGGAGATTTCCAATGGTCAAATGGAGAACCTGGAGGGCCACATTTGGCCCATAGGCCTGAGGTTCCCCACCCTTGTTCTGTAGATAGAGAACCAGCTGGAGCCAAGTCCTGAGTCATAACAGCACATTAGCTTCCCCCCACAGGTGTGAATGGGAATCAATCACTTATAAGGGATGCCTTCAAGGGTGAGAGCTTGTCAGGTCTTGGCTATGGGAAGCAGCCTGGGATTCACCAGGAGTCACAGTGCCAGTGAAACCATAGAGTAAGCCAGAACCACAGGGCTAAACCAGGAAGCAGGGTCAAGAAGTAAGCCAGGATTCAGGGCCAAAGAGAATAAAGCAACATGCCAGAGCTCAAGAAGTCCTTGTTGATCAAGCAAAGCCCAACAGGAACAGGATGTCCTTTATACTTCCTTCAGGATATCCCATGGACAGCCTGGTAGGGTGGAAGTGGCCTGACAATTCTTCACCGAGAAGCTGCCATCTGAAGTTCAGTGGTTCACCACACGGACAGCTACACAGGGATCCAGCACTTCCCAAGAGAGTTAAACCTACTTCCTGCCTCAAGTGGCTCCAGCCAGTGAGAATCAATCTCCTTCAATTTACATAGTCCCCACCTCTACATCTCTATATTCCTATCCAGGATTCTGACTCTTGGTCACACCAAAACATGACAGCATGCTGGGTATAAAACTGGATTTTCTCTATACCTTGATAATCAGCAGCACCACTAATCCTTCTTGGAACATAGAAAGCTGATTTGTATATATCAGGCAACTGGTCCATCCAGCTCAGTACTATCTAAGCACCATTCATCTGCAGTGTCTTCAGACCTAGGACCCATCTTTAACCCAAACATGCATTGGGGACCCATTTCTTTATTTTTATTTTTACCATATATTTGTATGCTGGTAATGGTGTAGTTGTGGCCCATCTTAGATTAGGCCTCAACCCAGTAGTAGATCCCAACTGACTAGTTGAAAACCAATTGTCTGCACTGATGGGCAGCAGCTCTCCAGGGTTTCAGACAGGGGACATCCCCAGCCCTACCTGGAGATGCCGGGGATTGAACCTGGAACTTTCTGCATAAAAACCAAATGCTCTGCCACAGAGCTACGGCCCTTCCCAATT
Source organism: Rhineura floridana (assembly GCF_030035675.1). NCBI lineage: Eukaryota > Metazoa > Chordata > Lepidosauria > Squamata > Rhineuridae > Rhineura > Rhineura floridana. Next base: position 22,385,048 of record NC_084494.1, on the reverse strand, counting down.
GTAAGAGGCAGTATAAAGCCAGATCACAATTCATCACAGACATTTTGCTGATGCGTCCCCCACCCCCACCTCACCCCACCCGTCCTACTGGAGATATATTCATGTAAGATTAAACTTTTGCCTAAGCCCCCTAATTTGCCAGTTATTCATTGTTCAGAGAATTAAGCTTTTTTTTAAAAAAAATGAAAACACAAGAAAAGCTCCGTGACAGGAGGATGAAGAAAGTCTCTGCTATTCACCAGCCACCCACACGCTATCTTAATTCATCAGCAGACAAAGCCAGTTCTTTGTCTTTACAGCCCCATCTCTGCCATTCATTCATGGTGAGATATCACTCCCAGTAATCAGAGTCTGCCTATGGTGGGAGAGAAGAAGTGGGGGGAACAGGACAGAGAAGCACATCGAATCAGTTCTTAAGAGTTTATCCAATTTTTTAAAAAGAGGGAGGGTGTCTCTCTCTCTCTCTACAAACAAACACAGGCTGTGAGCCTCATTGAATTTAATCAGTAGATGGCCCAGGGTTTTTTATCCTTGGGTTCCTGGTTGTTCTTCGACTACAACTCCCATCATCCTTGGCCATTGGCTAAGCTGGCTGGGGCTGATGGGGGTTGCAGTCCAATAACACTTGGAGACCACAGCTGAAGAACACTGGAAACACCCTTAATTACTTGTGGCTTTCCTAGTAAGGTTGATTCTATTTGTTCATTATTATTATTATTATTATTATTATTATTATTATTATCCCACCCTTCCTCCCAGTAGGAGCCCAGGGTGGCAAACAAAAGCATGTCTCTATCTAGAAAAAGCTTTCCTTTCACACAGCAAGTGTTAAATCAGAATGGCAAAACTAGGAAAATTATGCTATTGCCATGGGCTGCTGTTGTGACTGGTCATTGTGCTTATCTTGAATACACTGGAGCTTTGCATAGAAATGTCATAGACTTAAGTCTCGTAATGCCTTCGAACCATGCCATTTACATTTTTCCTCTATATAAACATGGATGTGTCTATTTATTTATTTGTCAACAGACAGTAACACTCGATGCATCTGATAAAGTATATCTGCCTTATTCACCACACTGACATTCTCCACCATAACCCCAACATTATAGACCTCAAGTGGACAGGTGAAGTTTGGTCTTTTGGGGGGGGTTGCTCCCCAAATTCATCCATCACTTTGCACTTGCAACAAATCTCATATTTCACTATGTTGCCCAGTCACACAATCTGGAGAGCTCCTTTTAGAGCTTTTTGCAGTCACCTTGGGATTTTACCATCCTGAATAATTCAGTGGCAATGCAGTCTTGGCCACCGGATTACTGTCATCTATTGGACTGACTTGTACTGGCAGAAATCAGGGCTGACAGCTTTAATGAATTTATTGGTACAATTACATGAATTAAAGATTGTGTGTGGATAACAATTTCCTTCACCACCAAGGCTCGTCTTTTTCTAATTCTGTGATTAAGTGTGTTTTTGGATTCTTTCTATGCTGAGGGCTCTCTCCACCCCTCTCCAGGTGACAGTTCAGGTACATTTAACCTCTAAGGACGTAAGAAAAGTCCAGCTGGACCAGGCCAAAGGCTCATCTGGTCCAGCATCCTATTCTTACAGTGGCCAACCAGATGCTTATGGGAATCCCGCAAGCAGATCCTAAGCGCAACAGTGCCCCCCACACTCAGTCTCCACGTAACTCTGAAAATCATCATCATCCTTTTTATTTGTATGCCACCTTTCCACAAAAAATTGTGCTCAAAGTGGCTTACAAGAAAGTAAACAAAAACAATTTCATAACAATAATAATAAAACAGCAGTCATAAAACAGTAACATAACAACAAACATCACAGCAAACACAAAACACTACAAATATAACAACATTATATCCATTAACAGGCAACATTATTACACTTCTTGGCAATATAGCAAAAATAAAAGGAAAGCAGACAGTATCAGCTTTACTCCTAGAGACACCCACCCATGATTCAGAGTCCCACTCCTGCAGCCGTTTCTTACAAGCCCTCCAACCATGGGGTGGTGGGGCAGCTGGAAACATCCCACCCATGATGATATTACCTTGCTTATGTAATGGACAAAAGAATTCAAGCAAGGAGACCTGTATGCATCCCAGTTGCAACAGGGCCTTGAGATGGTTGCTCATTGTTGGTATTGTGAAAGTACACATAAGGAGGTGGGCCTTAAATCATGGCTGAACCCCATCCAATCATCTTCAGGTCACTCAGCAAACATCCCTTCAGTTCTAAGTATATTTAACCAGGGAAATAAGTAACTCCTGCGATTTCCAGAAAGACTCCTTTCAAATAAGCATTCTTAAGCTGCAGAGTGGCATGAACCCTGGTCTGCTTCAGCAAACCTGTTGAACGCTCTTCATGGGTTTTGCTTTGCTGAGGATAGACGAGTAACATTTTTTGCTATTATGGCCACATTTGCACCATACATTTATTCCACTATTATTCCACCATAAACTCTCCTGGTTTCCCCCTAAGAATCTTGGGAAGTGTAGTTTGGGAATAGTACTGAGAGAAGACCCCAGTTCCCCTCACAGAGTTACAATTCCCAGAGTGGTTTAACAGTCAGTCCCTCTTTCCAGAGAACTCTGGAACTCTAGGGATGATGGAAGTTGCAATCCTGTGACATTGGAAGGGCCACAGGTTGCCTGTTCCTGATGTAGAGTTTGCAAAGTTAGCATCAGCAATTTGAACTGATGTGCAGAATTATATACGCATGAGTACGATTGGTTAAAATTAATCAGTCAATTGAGTAAAAGCTAGTTAGTCAATTGATTAACATCCCTAAGTACAGAATTGTGAAACTAATATTTTGCATCTATTTTCAGTCTTTCCGTTCAAAGCGTAAAATGAAATGTTCCTAGGGAAAGTGCTAGTGTGTCTCAATTCAACCGATGAAGATGGCTGTTAATAGTACTGATGATTATCTGCTTCAGTACTGATTCAGAAGTTGCAAGTTGTCCCACTGCTGGCTGGGAGGGGCTTGGCTGATACCATGGCAACAAGCAGGGCTTGGCTGATGATCAAAAGTAAACTGGGGATGCTGAGAACCTGAGCAGAGCGCTGAAAACAGCAGGAAGGAAAGAAGGCTGCGTGCTGGAGTCTGACTAATTACATACTGTACTCTTCCCCGAGTCCAGAAAGCTAAGACATGCTTCCTGACCTCTGATGACTGGGATGCAAGGCTCTAAAATGTCTGATGGCCAAAACTTTCATTAGATGCAGAGTGCTGGTGTCCCACAGTGCCTTAGAGACTGCGCTTAATGAGGAAAGACCATAGCTCAGTGGCAGAGCATCTGCTTTGCAAAAGGTCCCAGGTTCAATCCCAGGCATTTCCAAGTAGTGCTGAGAATATCACTGGCCTGGAGAGCTGCTTCCAGTCAGCATAGAAAATACTGAGCTTGATGGACCAATGGGTAGAAGGTAGATAGAAGGTGTCTTCCTATGTTCCTTTGAATAACAGCCCTGCTGGATCTGGCCAATGGTCCATCTAATGCAACATTCTGTTTTTGTTTTCACTGTGGCCAACCAGTTGCCTCCAGGAATCCTACAAGCTGGCCATAAAGGCAACAGCCCTCTCCCATTCCCCCCCCCACAAATGTTATTGTCCTGCCCAGAGTGAGAATCACAAAACGGAGGCAAGGCTGGAATTAATTCCTGTTTTATTAGAGTAACATCAAAGGCAATGTGTTTCATAGACTTAGCTATGCTAACTCACTACAGTCCCTAACTAAGCTACCTAGGCATACTCTGCAGCATGTGAAGAAAGTTGACTCAGAAACTTGATCAGGGGGGCGCCTCCTTAAGTAGGGAAGGTCTTTGCCCACAATCTCTGACTCCTTCGAAGTCCTACCTTCTTGCGAAGTCTCGTGCGGGGCGAAGGGGGGTGATCCTCTGCCGGCTCATCTGACAGTACAGGCTTGATAGATGCCTCAGGAGGCAGGAACATTTGAAGTGCCAGGCGGGGAATCCTGGGGGCTGGAGCTGGAGCGTCTGCCCAGTCATCCCCCAGCGGCTCTGTTGGGGCATCTGTAGGTGGAGCGAAGTCTGCTTCAGCGGAAGAACTGTCTGTGGGAACTGGCAAGCTGTCAACTACTCCCCCTCCTTCATTGTCCTCGAAAGTCTCATCTACCTCTGATTCCTCCCCCTGCTCTATCTGAGGAGGCTGGGGCTCGGCCAGCTCCCCGCCCTGATCCCCCTGCCCCCTGGGCTCAACAGTTATTGGGGAGGGCCTTAGTTCAGTGCTAGAGCATCTGCCTTGCATGCAGAAGATCCCAAATGCAATCGCTGACATCTCCAGGTAGGGCTAGGAGATACTCCTGTCTGAAAACCCGGAGAGCAGCTGACAATCAGTGTAGACAATACCGAGCAAGATGGACCAATGGCCTGACTCAGTAGAAGGCAGTTTCCTATGTTTTATGTTCCTACGATTTTGCCATTCAGGGTTTACCGTCTTTGAGCCTGACATTTGCTTGTAGCCACCTTGACTAGTAGTCATTGACAGATTATCCTCCATAATTTGTCTAATCCTCTTTTAAAGCCATGCGAGTTATCATCACACATAAAATTCTATAAGTTAGTTGGTTAATTGAACATATGAATCACTTCCTGCAACAAAAAAGTTCCTTAGTGATTTGCCAAATTAAAATACAGTAATAGAATAATAAAAATACATAAACATGTTCGGTTGTATCCAATCCTTGTCCTACTCAGAACAGAACCATGGAAGTTAATAAACATGACTAACTTAGGTCCATTAATTTCAATGGATCTACTCTGAGTAGAACTTAGTGGGATACAACCCATTATAACCAGAGTGAAAATATCCAATCATTGGTGCTGCTCAAACTCCCAGGAAAACAAAACTTCTTTGTCTGGCACTGACAACGTTGGTGCCAAATGGGCCTACTTGAGGAGAATACTCCATAGACAGGGAGCTAGCACCAAAAAGGCCTTTTTTCTCACCGCCACCCTCCAGACCACCCTCAGAGATGGTGCACAGTGCAGGTTCTCAGATGACAATCTCAGTGTGTGGATTCATTTGGGGAAATCTTTCCTTCCTTCTTTTTTTAACTAAGGCGTTTGTTTTATTGTAATAAATGTATTTGTTCCAGTGGTTAACACTCACTTACTTTCTCTTGCTTAATCCCCCACCTCCTTTAGTTCCACAGCAGCCTATGATCACAGGCTCATGTTTGTTAAAGGCAAGTCTCTTTGCTTCCCCCTTGCCCTGGTGTTGTCTAAGCCGGCTTCTGTGTATTTTGAACCCAGAGCTCCCAATTCTGTACTAAACAAACAAACAAACTTATCACTACTGAAGATAGAACAATCCCTAGGGAGAAGTGAGGTCACTGATTTTTCTCTAGCTCCGTCGACAAAAAAGGGTAATTATGATGATTTTTTTTAATTAAGTGGTGAAGAACAGAAACTCTTCTGGTACATGGAGTAGAGATCAGCAATGGATTAGCTGGCTTCTGAACCGCTTTAGGGGCACAAGGAACCTCATCATAGAAAGAGGCCAACTGAACCATACTTGCTAAAGTGCCATCAGGTGCAGCCTATTCCTCTGCATGGCTTCTGTCTCTCAGCAAAAGCATCTCCCAATGTCTGCTTCAGTGCTGGCAACACAGCCCTTTCAGCAAGCAGGCAATGGCGTGAGGATCCATTTCTTAGGACCATTCTTCACCCTTGGTAACTGTGTGGCCTCCTGGCTCCCAGGCTAGCATGTAGTCTTCAGGAATTCTTTTGGTCTTGCTGTCCAGGCACAATCTCAAATATATCAGCTCTTGCATCTGCATGCGGTTGATGTTCCACAGCTGCCGAATGACCACCTCATACTCCTCCAGAGTCAGCGGCTTCCGCATGACGGAAAGGAGCACAGTCACCAAGAAGGGGTTGGAAGAGGCAGCAAGGATTTTCACATCCCCAGTTCTACTTTGGCTTGATGATGGAAAAGGTATTGGGATGTAGTCCTGTCAAAGACTTCCAAATCTCTGGGGGGAGCTGCCCCTGTTGGCAGTATCTCCTGCTCTGGCCTGAGGTCCTCCAATTCCTTCCTTGTTCTGAATCTCCTGCCAATCAGTCTTGCTAGATCACTCACACACACACACACACAAGAGGGAGAAAAATTATGCAGCCCCCAGTTCAGACATTGCCCCCGTCAGGAACTCACTGCGTGATCTTAAACAAGCTGCTCTATCATCCTAATTACAATAATACCATCCTATCTACAATCCTATCTAATAACAATAGGGCTGTTGTAGTAACTGCAACCAGATAACAGAAGTAAATTGCTTTGAACACTCTACAAGGGCTATATGAGTGCTAAGTATTATTATAGGAGCATGGCAGAATTAGCATAAAACTATTTGTTTAGCCATAGGCAAGGCAAAAGTGCCAAGCAAATGAAGTATGCGGATGAAAATAGAATTGATAAAACAGCATATGAGTCAACCAACCATTATATTGGTTCAAAAGGGAATATAACAGCATAAGAGGCTAATGTCAGCTTGTATTTAACAGCATTCTTATCAATAAATTTTCATTGGCATTTCACAACTTCCAGCATATAAGCAACACCAATTCAGGTAAAGTCTTTACCATTGTTTGCCAACAGCAATTCCAATTGCTATTGCTTTAATCAGTTAGCACAATCCATCATTAGACATCTAATCCTAACCTTTTGTTTTTTCATTGACGGGGCCTTCCAACAAATAATGCATGATCAGGGGTAAAGAAGCTGTGGCCTTCCAGATATTGATGGATGGGAACTTGCCAAAATAACTATATTCTACCTCCATGGTCACAGGCAGCATGTCTTTGAATACCAGTTGCTTGGAATCACAGATGGGGAAGATGCTATTGTGCTCAACATCTGCTTTTGGACTTATGGGCATCTGGTTGGCCACTGTGAGAACAGGATGCTGGACTAGATGGGCCATTGGCCTGATGCAGCAGGCTCTTCTTATGTTCTTATCAGCCCAGACCATTAACCATGCTGGCTGGGATTGATGGGAATCACAACCCACCAACATCTGAAGGCCAACAGGTTTCCGATCCCTGAATTGCATCTTCCACAGCTATAGTCCTATAAATGCAAAACCTTAGATTGTGTGCAACAGGAGGAGAGGAAATTCCCTTAGGTCAGACTATTTGTCCATCTTTAACCCAATATTGTTGACTCTGAATGGCAGCGGCTCTTCAGGGTCTCACCCTAATCCCATCACCTTATTTCTGATTCTTTTTAACTAGATATGCCTATGATCAAATTTGGGACCTTCTGCAAGCAAAGTATGTGTCCTACCACCGAGTCCCATGGGATATGGACCTTTGGTGATGCCAGCTAACACTGCAGAAACCATGCTGAAGCCATAATACAGTGAAAGGTCTTTACTATCAAGTCATTCTCCAAGCCATGGTTAAGCTTCAAACTGTACATCATAGTGAAAATAGGAAGCTGCTATATAATGAGTCAGACCATTGGTTGATCCAGCTCAGTACACCAGCCTTTTTCAACCAGTGTGCCTCCAGATGTTGTTGGACCACAACTCCCATCAGCCTCAGCCAGCATTGCCAATGGCCAGGAAAGATGGGAGTTGTGGTCCAACAACATCTGGAGGCACACTGGATGGGAAAGGCTGGTCTACACTGCCTTGCTGCAGCTCTCCAGGGTTTCAGAGAAGGGACATTCCCAGCCCTTACTGGAGATTGGACCTGGGACCTTCTGCATACAAAGCAGATGCTCTACCACTAAGCTATGGCTCTTCCCGTTTGACACAGCCTTAGTCAGACAAAGGCTGCATACACACCACATATTTAAAGCACAATCCCTACCAACCGTAATTTACCACTCACAAAAGTACAACTCTCAGCACCCTTAACAAATGACAGTTCCCAGGATTCTTGGGGCAGGAGATGTGCTTTCATTGTGTAGTAAATTATGGCACAAGCTGAAGGGTATTTTAAAAAGCTATGCAGTTTGGAGATAACACATTTCAAGGAAACACGGAGCATCTGTCATCTCTCTGAATTCAGACAACTACTTATGTTTCCCCCCTTGACATGTATGCCTTGAATTTTAATTAATTAATTAAGTACTAATTAATCACTTAATTTATACCTTTCCCTTCAAATAAATACTTCACAGGGCAGCCTGCAAAAGAGTCAATAAAACAATATTCAAGATTACTCCTAACAGCAAACCAGGGTGGTGTCAACGGCTGTCTAACCCAAACGGGGCCACTAAGAAATGAGAGGGAAGTATAAGCATGCTCATGGGGGTACCCTGAGGTTTGCAGAACTACAAAAATAGGGGTAACATTGCAGGGGGGAGAAAGGCAGAGAATGTTTGAAAAATGAACTGGACTGCCTTCAAGTCGATCCCAACTTATGGGCGACCCTATAAATAGGGTTTTCATGGTAAGCGGTATTCAGAGGTGGTTTACCATTGCCTTCCTCTGAGGCTGAGAGGCAGTGACTGGCCCAAGGTCACCCAGTGAGCTTCATGGCTGTGTGGGGATTTGAACCCTGGTCTCCCAGGTCATAGTCCAACACCTTAACCACTACACCACACTGGCTCTCTAGAGAATGTTTAGCGGTCCCATAATGTCTGGTGAGGGAATAGAAAATGGAAGGGAGGAAAGAACGGAGTGTCCTGCTTGGATGGAATGGCTGCCTAGAATCTTGTACAGGAACACCTCTTGTGTAAGGAAGGACACTGCAACATTTTGTTGCAGGTTCCACTTGTAAAACAGAGCATAGAAAATTTTACTTGTGCTCCATTGAGCCTTATGAATTCTTCTAAAACCAAAGCATTCAGTCTCCCGTCTGGCTGTTTATACAACAGTCAACCCAGCCACTAGGAAAATGTGAAATTACACGGTATACATGAAAGCAGCTCGCGCTTTCTATGCGACTCCCACCATCTCCAACTATGGAGCGTTTTCTTCTTCTGCCTAAGACTGCTTGGACAACACAATGCCAGCTCATATCCCACACTGATTATGGAACGTTTTGCGCTGCTGTGAATTGCGTTTTGTAACACCAGCGCACAAGCAGGGGATTAGTTGCAGAAATGGAAATGGGAGGTAAGAAAAAAAATATATACGTATGAAGTCATTTGACAAACTGCCAGCCCTCGTGGGCTGAAAATTTGGACCGATTGCTGCTCAGTATAAAACAATAATTTAGAACAGCAACAACAAAATGAAATTTCTTATGTTAGCAAACGTACTCGACAAGGGCAACCCTTTCCATATAAGGAATAAAAGTTAGCTTTAAATGGGACAGGAGGGATTGCCTTCCATTCCATACATCAAAAGCAGTGCACCTCATTAATCTAACTACGCTTTCTAGGAACTTTTGCCCTGAACTAAAACTGACTAAGCATGTCTTGGCAGCTCTAAGTCATTGACTCAGCAACTCGGTCCCCGTCCCCCCCCCAGTCCCCTTAAGTAGGCTTGGATCTCACACGCACACACAGGCTCCTCCTCAGCCCAATCTGTTGAACTTCCCACCTCAAACGCCTCTGAACGTGGGGCGAAGGTGGTTTGATCTCAGCTTCCATCTCCGACAGAGGGGGCTGCTAGCTGACCGTTCAGGTGGGGGAAAGCGGGCAGCGCTCGGCCAGGAGACGTCTGAAGTGCAAGGTTGAATCTCTGGCGGTGACGGCAGTGGCACTCCCACAGGGGTTCAGGAGCTGAGGGGGCTGAGCTGTCCCAGACGGGGGCTGTGGTGCCCTGTGAGTCCATCCCGCTATCTGCCCCCTCCCCAGGTTCCCAGTCCAAGTCCTTATCCTCTGTTTCGCCCTTGTCTATCCTACCTCTCCCTGCTTGGCTCATGACAACACTAGCATTGGGTCGCAGAGCATGTGCCCTGTGACCTCATGCTGGTGCAGATCACAGTGCGGAAGCCACCCTCCTAGGCAACAGTTCCCCTGTCAGCACAGGCTGGCCACGCCTCTTCCTATGTTACAATGTCAGCGCTCTGTGCACGCATGCTTATTTATTTATTTTATTTATTAGTCACCCATCTGGCTGGTTGTCCAGCCACTCTGGGCGACACACAACATAAAAACATACAATTCACATTAGAACCTTAAAATTCCAACAATAACACTAAAATCTAACCCACCCCAAAGGCCTGCCTGAAGAGCTAGGTTTTCAGGGTCCGGCAGAAGCTCATCATGGAGGGGGCATGCCGGATGTCATTTGGGAGGGAATTCCATAGAGTGGGTGCCATGACTGAAAAAGCCCTCTCCCTAGTTCTCACCAGTCTAGCTGTTTTAACTGGTGGGATGGAGAGAAGGTCTTTTGAGGCTGCTCTTGTTGGGCGGCAGCATTGATGATGCTGGAGGTGCTCTTTCATATAGACTGGTCCGAAACTGCACAGGGTTTTAAAGGTCAAAACCAACACCTTGAATTGGGCTCAGAAAGCAACCGGTAACCAGTGCAACTCCTTCAGCACTGGAGTGATGTGGTCTCGCCGGCGGCTGCCTTTAATCAGGCGAGCCACCGCATTCTGTACCAGTTGCAGCTTCCGGACCGTTTTCAAGGGTAACCCCACATAGAGCGCATTACAGTAGTCTAGGCGAGAGGATGATAGCAGGATGCTTGGGTGATAGCAGGCATGGTGTGCACTATGCACTAACACACTGATTCAGCAGGGCCTATTTAAGCACCTCGCAGTGGCAGTAAGGCTGCCACGTTGCCACCATCACCTTCGAAGGCCTGCTGCAGTCTGGTGCCAGCCCTGAAAGTAATTTTTAACAGTGATGCAGCTAAGTAATTTTATACATTGGACTTAATGGGCGAACGGGACAAAGGAGGTAAGCAGAAGGAACGTCAAACAAACCTTCATCGCGACCATCTTCCATCTGGAAACCTATGTCCTCACTGTGGGAGGCTGTGTGGATCGAGAATTGGCCTCCACAGTCACTTACGGACCCACCGTTAAAGGCCTTATCCTGGAAGACAATCTTACTCGGCCACGAGTGATCGCCAATGAATGAATGAATGAATGAAGATGGCAGTGTGTACTGTTTCAGTCGTAAGCACACAATTCACATTTCTCTCCTTTCCCCACCTTGTCCACTATTCTGTGCTTTACAACTCCTTCAACATTTCTGACATGTTACAGCAAAAACAAAACAAAAAGCAAATAAAAACTGTTTACCAACCTTGATTTTTAAAAAAATTAAAAATACTCTGGGCATGTGCAGTTTTACATTTTAAACTCACTTGAATCATAGCTCCATCATGACTGTAGGAATACAAAAGAAGGATTTTTTGTTGTAGAACAGGGTAATATATTTTCAAAGCAAAAATAATAAATTGGGCGTCTGTAACCATGTACACGTCTGCCTAGCTATCCCTGACTGAAAAATCTTAAAAAAAAAAAAAAATTAGAAAGAAGGGAGGACGCTTCAGCAATCAATACAAGCTCTACTGGGCTCTGGCATGCCCATCCTGGGGCTTATGCAACGTGAGAAGGACTATAGCTAGTGGGAAGGACCATAGCTCAGTGGTAGGGCATCTGCTTTGCATGCAGAAGAGGTCTCAGCTTCAATCCCTGGTGTCTCCAGGTAGAGTTGGGAGAGATTCCTGCCTGAAATCCTGGACAGCCATTGCCAGATGATACTGAGCAAGATGGACCACTCTTCTGACTCAGTAGAAGTCAGCTTCCTGTGTTCCTAATATCTAACACCCAGGGCTGATGCTAGCTTATCTGCCCCTATCATATGCCATTCTCTGGGTGGACCTTTGGAGGGTGTTGGACTTCTGATCTAAGGTCCAACCCTAGCTTCACCACTGATTATTGACCAGTACCAGCACTCCGAAACAGCACTTTTTTCCCCATTCATGATAAGGCTGGGTCTGTGAGCAGAAAAATGAGAAAACTATCAGGATTGATTTTCTGCAATGTTTTGACAATGTGTATCAGTAATATGGTGTAAAGGGGGGAGGTGGGGGGAGGGAAGGAACTGAATCCTCTTGTGCTCCGCCACCAAGATGTTAATTAGTGGCAGAGGATTTCTCCACATAGAGGCTCAGTTGCGAACAAGCCCTCTCCACCTCAACTGTTCCCATCTGTAAAAAGGGAATAATTCTGGTCTGTACACCAAAGGCTTGTGGTGGGGACAGAAAAGATCCACACTGGAAAGAATGTTCAATGTGCTTATCTAAATGGCAGAGTTTAAATTTGCAGACAGTAAAGATGAGACATTATCAGGCACTGAGGAGGTGTTGGAACAGGATGATCGTTTAAATTGAAATTAGTCATCAAGATGAGTTGGTGCTCTTCTAAGAGGCTGAAAATGGTTTTAAGCTATAAGCAACAAGATAATATATCCTTTGTAAAATCCACTGGAGTAAAGGGGAATCTGAGGACCACGTCACACTTGTTTTTCCCATATAGGTGCACAACGGAAAAACTAGGATAGAAAATAGGCAGCTGCCTTAAATCACATTAGACTGTTTGTCCCTCTAGCTCAGTGTTGCCTGCTCTGACTGGCAGTGGCTCTTCAGAGTCTCAGGCAGAGGCCATGCCCATCACTTGCCACCTTGTCTTTTCAAAGGGCTGCACTGGAGAGGAGTAAGAGTTAGTTGTTCCACCCACTCTTAGCTTGGGTCAAACCAACTTTTGCACCCAGTGCTGGCATGTGGCCTCCCCCTCAAAAAGTTTCTTATAGGGAATGCCCCACCTTCACTCCCATTAGAAATGGCCTTACTATTTGCAACAATAACAAAAGCTATAGTGAAAGAAAGAAAGAAAGAAAGAAAGAAAGAAAGAAAGAATACTCCAATCTCTGTCATTGGCTGGGGATGGGGTGGGGTGCCACTGTGAGGTTGCACCCCCTGCCTCCCAAGAACAGCTGCATGGTAAGAGGGAGACCAGCCTTCTCTTTCAGGGAAAGAGCAGTTACAGGAAGGTTCGTCTCCCTGCTCCCTGGCAGAAAGAATACTCCACATCGATTGCCAGTCAGCTCTGGGCCTGCAAAGCTGAAGAGAACCACACACGATCCTTGGTCAGTGACAAAAAAGAACAAGGACTGCTGGGTCTTAGGCAGAGTGATGAGGCTGCCTCAGGCAGCACATGCTGAGGGGTAGGAAGTGGCAGTGAACGTTTGGAGGACAGTATTGTACGTGCCATGAAGTTTGCTCTTCATCCTCGAAGCCAGCCTGCTGCTGTCAAGTGTGGTCAGGACAGGAGCAGCCATACCATGAGGAATGGAAGAATATGTCAATTTCGGTTTCTCATTTTATTAATCTGAAGTTCAGTTCTCCACATTTCTACATCAGTTTGTATTGTTTTTTTAAAAAAAGTCCTCATGAAAATTCATCCGCGTTTTTGTGTGAACTTCTACTGTACACATTGTTATATGCAATCTTGCCTAAAACACAGATTTTTGCACAGATATTTTCCTAGTATAATGCAGTTTTTGTATGTTTTGTGCTTTTATATGCACACGTTACTTTAGCATTGCAAAAAAAAGTGCAAATTTCAAAGGCTGTTTGTGTTTCAGTTCTCACATTGTTTTGGAAAGTGTGAATTTAGGTAGGTTTGCCCTTAAATCTGTCCCAAATTAAATTTCTCCCACATCCCTATTGTCAAATTAATCTCCCTCCTCTATATTAACCTTCCACACCCCTCCCTTGTGCATCTTTTCTTTTCGCTTGTCGGCTTAAGGGAAGGGCACATATCACAGGGCTTTTTGTTCTGATTTTTTTTTTCTTTTTTAACAATGTGGACCCATTCAGAAGACAATATCGGTCTGAAAAGTGGGATAAAAGTTTTAATAAAATAAAATCACATATATAAAATAAAACAAGTTGAGTTTCACCAGGGTTCACAATGCAAAGAGACAACTGCACTTGTTTCTTACCTTTGACTGGGAGTGGACAAAATGAGGAGGTAGCAGACCTTTCCAACTCCCTTCCCTTCCATCTGCAGGATGAAGCCTCCTTCCCTTTGTTCTTTTGCTGCAGACAAGAGATTCTGCCAGGAGGCATTCATCTCATCTGCTCCTTTCTCTACCATCAGGCGGCTCTTAGGAGTTGTCAACTCATCTAGCAGGGAGTTTCAAAACTCATCCTGCCAGCATTTGCTGCTGCTGCTGGCAACCATAATTTGCAAATTCCTGCAACAGCCACCTCGGTGTTCCCAGAATCATGTTAAGAGGAGCTTGATGTTGGCTCCATATAAAGCATTTTGGGAAAACGCTTGGACAGAGTGGCCTCAGTGGTTATTGCTCTGTTTACAAACTGGAAGCATATGTCGGTTTCCAAGGAAAACAAGCGTGGTCCATTTCCTCCTCAAGGTGAGTTTTCCCCTTTACTCTGATCAGAAACATAGTAATGGCAGCTGATCGATTTGCTGTGACCCCCCCAATAAATAAATAAATATCTTTGCTTTTTTTTTTTTTTTGCTAACATTTTAAAACCTGTCATACAATCCTAAGACCTTACTTTTTCATGGTGTTTTGTTTCTCGGTGTTTAATATAACACATTTATCTTCATTATACTTACCCAGAGGTCCTTGACATTGTACTCTACCAAACCATCACCCAAGCTGCTAAATTCATGGCATTGCCAACATTTGCAATTACCTAGTTGATTTAAACTGCAATCCAATACGCATGTATGTCTACTCAGAAGTAAGCTGCACTGAGTTTAATGGGACTTATTCCCAGGTAAGTGTTTATTGGGTTGCAGTCTTTGAGTATGAATTTGTCTAGCTCATAGCACTAAGATATTGCAAATCAAGCAACATTCCCCTACCCTCACCCACAAGAAGTTCTGCATTTGAGGGCTTCTGTGTTGCTCTATCTGGCCTATGATCAGGGTCCAGGCAAAAAGGGGAAGCAAAAAAAAGTGGGGGGGATTGATTTCATAAGGTACCTCCAGAACAACAATTTCATTGCTTTCTTATTTTTGTAAATGTCAAAATCTCTTTTTAAAAACATTTTATCCTGCCTTTCAGTCCAAAGAGCCTCAAGGGATTGGCATTAAAAATACTGACAATTTTTAAGAAATCATATTATAAGAAGAGGCCGTCACTACATACTATAAGAGCAAGTTCCATAATTTCGCCATGCAGTGCACGGAGAAGTGCTTTCCACAAAATTTCTGGCTATTTGGGGCCTGGTTCTGGCCCCTATGGATTTATTTTTCTGAATTATATAGGAATGTACGAAGTCGCCTAATTAGCAAGAGCACAGGTCCAGCTAGCTCTACTTAGATGGACCTGGGACCTTTTGCATGCAAAGCATGTGCTCTACCATTAGACTACAGCCCCTCCCCTGCATTGACTTCCAGTTTGCTGTTCAAGGGCATTGTAAATGGAGGATGTCTACCTTTGGTTAAGGGCAGGCTCTCTCTAAGTCACCAGGAATGACAGCACCTTCTCCAGCTGGGAGCATGTGACTATATTTAGAGCCATAGCTACACTTTCTTTCCTAAGCACTGTGTGCAATCACTGACAGATGAGAAGACCAAACGCTCCCTGTGCTTTTGAACCACAATCAATTGGGATTAGGTCATTGACCTTTAAATAAGAACGGCAAGATCCTTAAGCCACGGGCATGCTACCGATCAAGGCAGTTTAGTTGGATTTAAATCCATGAGACTAAGATAGTTTAGGGACAAATATGCTGGCATAAATGGCGGATGGGTAGCTAAAATGATACGAAGGGGTAATCATGATGCTGCTTAATAGGAGTTCATGCGGTCAAGGCATCCAAGATACGGTTTGGGGTGGGAAGGGGGGAGAATTGATGAAAAGCAGGCAAACAGAGAAGAAAGAAATATTGGGCAATTAACAAGCAAATGAACACAGGCCTTGTCAAAGTGTCTTGATGGCACGTTATTTGATAACTCTTCACATATATGAGATTATGGCATGATATTCTGGGGGCCTTGACAGATCATTTATCCTTGTAAGTGGACAGAACAGCCCGAAAAGAGCAAACAACAAGAGGGCTTTGTAGTCTTGCAGTGTTTGCAGAGATAAAATGCCTGGGCGAACAAGTCCATTGATCTATTCTTTTGTTTTTATGGACTAATGTTTGTGGCAGTCAGAAGCAGACACACTGATATTACAGATGGATGGGGATGCATTATGCACAAAAACCTTTGCTGCCTTTTAAAAGTTTTTTTTTAAAAAAATGCTTTGTTGAGGCTCAATCTTTTATTCTAATTTCTGTGCTGTCTAGAGACAGCAGCAACTGGAGGCTTCACAAGTCTACCTTCCTGATAAGAGGCAAGTGATTATAGCAAGCAAAGGGGTAAAGGTCCCTAATCTCTAATGCTCAGGGTTTTCCAACTGTGGTCGGTGGACTGTGCATCATTCAGGTGGTCCATGGTGTGTCTGTAAAAATACAATTAAAAATCATACAGCATCTAGTACAGTGCATTACAATTCCTACAACGAAAAAAAATAATAATTAAGAGGTCCATCAAGATCCTCAGCAATTTTCAAGTGGTCTGTGGGGCATTGGTCTAAAGGACATGACACTAAAGGAAAAAGGGGAGGAGGGTAGAGAAAATCAAGCAAGCTCAGGCACCAGGTCTTAAAATTTAAAAGTTTGTATGATGAGCTTGAACGGAAATAGTTCAGGAAACAGAAGAGCCCATTTTTTGTAGCTGAGCCAATGGAACAGACCCTGCTGTCCTGTCTCTCCCTTTGCCCCACAAGCCCACCTTCCTGATAAGAGGCAAGGGATTACAGCAAGCAAAGGGATAACGTCCCTAATCTCTAATGCGTTATATAAAACGCAGGTAGGATAATCCACATTTTCCTATACTGAAAACCCTACCATAAAGGCAACTATACTGAGAGGATCAATATCTCCAAAGTTCACAATTACCTCTTTGGGGTATTAATGTCGTCAGCTCGTAATGCTCAGCTGCATCACGAATCAAGTGGCAAAAAAGTGTTTCTGTGGCTCATAATGCGAAAGGAGGTTTTGTGAGATTTCTCCCATTGCACCATCAGCATTCATTAGGCTCAGCACCCCATCCCAGCTGCTGCATAGTTTGCGTAGTTTCATAGCAATCAATGACAGTTTCAGTGAGAGGAAGGGAGCTGACATTAAGGAAAATTTGCACATGCACTTGCAAAGCCAGCTGTGTTGCAGAACTAGAACAGTCTTTTCAACGTTTACCCCCATGCTCTCAGTGAAACCCTAATTGATTGTCGTGAGAACTAAAAGGGACCTTGCGTGTTGTCTAGTCCAATTCAGTTCAGTTCTCATTTAGAGGCAAACCTACCTAGTTCACATTTTCCAAAACAATAAGAGAACCAAAATACAATCATGCTTCAAAATTCACACTTCTCTGAATTTTGCAGTGCAGTTCTCCAGGCAAGTAATGTTTAGAAAACTGCAAGTACTAGGGTAAAGCATGCACAAAAATTGCATATATTTGTGAAAATAGCATACAGAAAGGCATTATATTATATAAAAGTGATTTACAAACATGTGTATCCGGAGAAGTTTGCAATAAAATGCTGCTGAATTTTCCTGAGGACTTGTTGCTTAAAATTCACAAACTGATGTGGACATGTGAAGAATTTAAGAGTTGGGAAAGTAAGAAACTGAGAGAAATAAAAATTAACAGATTCCTATGCAGGGTCTACATTGCAAGATGGAACTAAAGTGTCCCTGCGATTGCAGTGTCTGCATAAAGGCCTTCAGTGAAGGAGAGCCATCAGCTTCCTGATGCATCCTGTTCCACAGTCAAGCAGCTCTTACCATCAGGAAATTTTTTCTAAGGTTTAGCCAAACTCTGCTCCCTTGCCAGTTCCACCCATTGGTTCTACTCCTGCACTCTAGAGCAACAGCAAACTTGCTACTGTCAGAGCCCTTCCAATATTTGATGTCTCTATTGCATCTTACCTTCTCCAAGCTAAACATGCCCAGCTCTTTTCAACCATTCCTTTTCATCCATTCATCTCACCATCCTGGTCTCTCTCCTTTGGCTATGCTATGTTCCACTTTGTCAGTGTTCTTCTTAAAATGTTACAACCAGAACTCAGCATAGTACTCCACATGTAGCCTTACCAGCACAGCAAAATCATATATATATAATGGCTGTCAATTAGCTACCGGGCTAAGTTCAAGATGCTGGTGTTGGTGTATACACCTATACAGCTTGGGTCTAGGATACCTGAAATATCGTCTTACCCTTTATGTACCCATTTGAGCACTAAGCTCTGCAGGTGAGGGCCTCCTACAGATACCATCTTATCAGGAGGCCCCTTCCACACAACATAGGAGGTGGACCTTTAGTATTCTGGCACTGACACTTTCAAATTCCCTCTCCTTAAATATTAGACAGGTGCCATCTCTTTTATCTTTTTGATGCCTACTAATAACACAAGCCTTTTAAGTTGAGACCTTATCCAGGTCTGAATCTGTATTGGAATTGTTTTTAAAGATTTTTTAAGATATTTTGTTTTTAAAGATGTTTACAAGATTTTTTTAAGAAGTTTTATTTTAAAATGTTTTATAGATGTTCTTAGTGTTTTATCACCTGCTTGCTGCCCTGGACTCCTTTTGGGAGGAAGGGCGGGATATAAATTTAATAAATAATATATAAAAACGGAGGGGCTGTTGAACTTTCTCCCTCATCACATTCTCTTCTTTCTGGAAAGATTCTCTCCCATAAACAGTTGTGAGCAACGGTAATGTCAAAGCTGCAACCCAGACTCCCAGTTCACATTGTGAATGTGGATCACAGAGAGCGAATCTTTCCTCTGTATTCAGTGTGGTTCTCGAGAGATGGTATGTATACATACAGCCCAAGGCAAGGGCCATGCAAGGGGACCTGTCTGACAAAGTCAAAAGCATGATCTGCTTGATCAGACCAAAAGGGCTTATTCTGTCCAACATGCCTTTCCCCATGTTGGCCAACCAGATGTCTCTCAGGAAGTCTATCAGGAGGGCATGTCCTGGACACACTTTCAGGTCCAGCATCTGCAACTTCTGATCGGTTTTTTAAAAGGAATGTTTTGTTCTACCTCCACACTTGGGGATAGAATGCCCCTGACTACCAGTTGCTGGGAATTGTAAGTGGATAGTCTGCTGTTGCGATCAGGTCCTGCTTTTTAGCTCTGCGTAGGCATCTGGTTAGCCGCTGTCAGAACAGGATGCCAGACTAGATGGACCTTTGGCCTGATCCAGCAAGGCCTGTCTTCTGTTCTTGTCGGGTTATTAAAAAATGTATGAAGTCTCACTGGGCCTCACTGATCAAGGAGTTCCACAGGATTCTGTCCTGATCTTAATCAATCTCACAATGAAGAGACTTGGGGCAGAACCTACGCAATAGATGTTAACAACCTTGATTCCCTCTCTCCCCCCCAAAAAAAACCCCAGTTCATACATTTAAAAAAAAAAACATGTATGTGTGCTGGCGAAAGACAGATCAAATAGAAGTATGTGCATTATTTTAGATATTTAGGGAAAGTGACATAGCTCAGTAGCTGAGGATAGGTTTTGCATACAGAAGGTCTCAGGTTCAAACTCTGGCATCTCAAGTTCAAAGGATCAGAAAGCAGATGATGGACAAGACCTCTCCCTGACACCCTAGAGATCTGCAGCTAGCCAGATTAGTAGACAATACCGAGTAGGTGGACAAATAGTCTCTCCTGGTATAAGGCAGCTTCCTTTATACAGGATTTGTAGGTTTGTAGATTTGTAGGTTGATTAGGAACATAGGAAGCTGCCTTGTACAGAGTCAAACCATTGGTCCATCTATCTCAGTATTGTCTACACTGACTGGCAGTGACTCTTCGAGGTTTCAGAGAAAAGCATTTCCTAGCCCTACCTGGAGATGTCTGGGACTGAACCTGGGACCTTCTGCAAACAAGGCAGATGATCTGGCCCTGAACTACAGCCCCTCCCCAGACTGGTAGGGAGCTGTTGCTAAGCCTCAGAGCCCCCCGGTCCTTTTCCTCTGGGTGAGGGTCAGCATCAGAGAGAAAAGGGAAAGTGAGCAAGCAATGCCAATGAAGAAAATGTCCTACTGAGGGCACCTTGCCCTCCAACTAGGGATGCAAAGCTGTCAGTTTCAGTTCTCTCAGTTTCCAATCTTAAATTCAGTTCTCCACATGTCTGCAGCAATCTGCGATTTTTTTTAATCTTTATGAAAATCCTCCAATATTTTAGTGTGAACTTCTCCTAATGAACACATTTTTGCAAGCAATTTCTTGTCATATAATGCATTTTTGCATGTTATTTTCACTGATACGCACACTTTCCTCTAATATGTGCATTTTTGTCAGCATTGGTTGATGAGCTGCATTGCAATACTGAGATAAGCGCACCTTTCAAAGGATGGCTGTGGTTCACTTCTCGTACTGTTTCAGAAACAGAAAATGTGATAGATTCAGCTTGAAATGCAAACTATATCAAAATTCTCACCCACCTCTGTCTGGCACCAACACTGATGTCACCCCAAAGCCTATTTCCCCTACTTATATCTTTCAATCTCAAAAGCACAGCATTGCACAGCAGAAGGAAGTGACATCAGGTATTGTCAGCTGCTAAAATTCCAAAAAGAAAGCAGTCCCTCTCTCACTTTTTCTGATGCAATCCGGCACTGCAGGGCCTTACAGATGAAGTGTAGAGATTTAAATTTCACTCTCGAGCTTTGACACGTGCACATGCAAAGCAAAAGGGGTCCTATTTGGGGAAAAGCAAAACAAGCCAAAACGGTTCGACTTCATGACATGTCAGGGGAGGAAAGGAAAAGGAAGTCGAGCCTGGCTAAAATTAGAAAGCACTCATGCTCCCCAAGGAGCTTGTTCGAGCCCACGCATTTCACCACAAGTAGGTGCTGGGCTATATATAACTTTGGTAAAAAATATTTGAGACGAGACACCGAAAACCCCAGCAGGATATGGGCAGGCCCCCCCCCCGAGGGAGAGAAGTTGAGCAAACATGATCTCTTAACGGACATCACTTGAAACAAACCTGACATTCAGCCACTTTTTAAAAAAAAAAAATGTACACATTCTTCATGAAGATGAAGAAGCAGGGTGTGGGAGAACAACAGAGAGGCTATTGAACAAGGTCTGCACCAATACAGAAAAAGCGATGCTCTCTGAAATAGGAACAGACACCACTAGGAACAGATGCCTTATCTCAAGTCAGAGTACTTCATCTAAGCACAGTATTGTCTTCTGACAGAGCAGGTGTGGGGAACTTTTGGCCCTCCAGATGCTGCCGAACTACATCTCCCATCAACCCCAGCCAGCATGGTCAATAGTCAAGGCTGATGGGAATTGTCAGTCAACAATGTCTGGGGGGGGGGGACAAAGTTTCCCCACACCTGAGATTAGAGGTTCTCCAGTGTCTCATATGCAGGCCTTTTCCATCACATGTTACCTTAGTGATGGGGAAGCTGTGGCTCTCCAGGTGTTGGAGAACAACTCCCATCATCCCTCACCACTGGCAACCCTGGCTGGGGCTGATGGGATCCAACAGCATCTGGAGGGTCACAGGTTCCTCATCCCTTTGCTATCTCACCCTTTCAACTAGACATGCCAAGGATTGAACCTGTGGCCTTCCTGCCTGCAAAGCAGGCGCTCTGCAGTCCCTTGACCACAGATTTGGGCTACATCCAATGCTAGTCCTACTCAGGGTAAGCCCATTGAAACGGACATGCTTAGGTCCGTTAATTTCAATGGGCCAACTTGGAGTAAAACGTAGCTAGATGCAATCCTTTATGTTCCATTTCAAATGCCAGAACATGGAAATGTCCCTAATAACAGGTCAGACTGTTTGTCCATGTAGCCCCACAATGTCCATCCTGACTGCAGAGGCTCTTTGGGGTTTCCAGAAGAGGTATCTCCCATCACCTGAGAGTTCAGGGGTGGGGAACCTCATCCCTGGGGGCCAGATGCAGCCCTCCAGGTTTCTCTATATGTCCCTCAGGATTCTCCCAAAGCC
The DNA here is from genome assembly GCF_030035675.1 of Rhineura floridana. Taxonomy (NCBI): domain Eukaryota; kingdom Metazoa; phylum Chordata; class Lepidosauria; order Squamata; family Rhineuridae; genus Rhineura; species Rhineura floridana. The sequence continues at coordinate 22,363,071 of NC_084494.1, read as the reverse complement.
ATGCCCCTTACTAACCCTGCTCCACACCCTTCGTAAGTACTTTGGCCTGGCTGAAATGTGTCCTTGAACAGCGATGATGCTTCATGCTTCCATGAGTGCAGAATGAAGGGGGGGGTGCATGTGTGTGTGTGTGTGTAAATCTTTGACCTTTTTGTGCCTAAAGTGTAGCCTTCTGTACTGCACACATCCATTGTTCCACCTACTTTTGCCTCTGGCCCCACCCAGTACAGGCATGTGGCCCCAGAAAGCTGTCCATGTGAGAGAGAATGTGGCCCTTGGTCTCCAAAAGGTCCCCCATCTCTGTGCTAGCTGATCATTTTCACTGGAGATGCTGGGCCCCCGCATGCGAAGCTTGTGCTCTGCAACTTAACTATGACCCCGAGATTGGTAAATGTTAGGCACTAGAAGCGTAAGATAGAACTCTCTGTCTAAATCAGGAGTGGGGAACCTTTGGCTCTCCACATGTTACTGAACTCCAACTCCCATTGGCCTCATTAAGCATGGCCAGTGGCTGGGGATGACAGGAGTTGTAGTTCAGCAACATCTGGAGAGCCAAAGGTTACCCACACCTCATCTAAATAAATGAAATATGGATTCAAAAACCAAACAAATGCCTGAGATGGAGAGCAGCTTAAACAGTAGAAAAGAACAGAAGCTGTTACTTTTGTACAATGTGATAAGAATAACGTTCCTGAGTCTAACACCCTTTTCCCCAAACCTACGAATATGACTAAAGCAGGAAACCATCTTCTTCTTTTTCTCATTCAAATGACAACCACATTTCTAGTGACTATTTGGGCATTTCCAGACTGTCATTCCTTTCAGGTGGGAGTCTCTCACATACTAGCAAATTCAGATTGCACAATTAAAGTTAATTGGAAGGACTTGCACAAAGAGTTTTCTCCCCCAAAAGTTTGGATCTTTCGAGGTAAGGAAAGAGATAGGAAAATGCACTAGAAATTGTGAGACAACACTTATCTTGACGCATTATCACCTAACCTCCCCTCAAATAAATCAGATGAATGCTCAATAAATATTTTTATTTATTTATCTGTTTGATTTATATCCCGCCCTTCCTCCCAGCAGGAGCCTAGTGTCACCTAATCTCCTTGCAAACAAATCAGGATGAACGCTTAATAAACGGTTGTCTGGAAGCACCCTTTAACTGAAAGGATCTGGGAACTGTGCAGTTTTCCTATACCTGCAGACAGACTATGGTGGCCACATGTCCTTTTCACAGAGGACAGTTCTCTACATTCAAAAAGCTGGTCGGTCCAAATCCAGTTTAAAGATACAAAGAACCCTAATAGGGAGAGCAAGAGTCTCAGAATTGTGCATCAACAGTTGGCAGCACTTGAAGAGCACAGCGAGGAAGCACAGAGGCCACCTGGTCACAGCCTTCCCAGTGGAAGGCATCTCTAAATTTACATCTATACTTATACATTGTTTTTACAATTGTTTTTAATGGTTTTTACACATGAAACTGTTTTAATCATTTTTTAATTGTTATCCTTGTTTTTATACATGAAACTGTGTAACTGTTACACATAGAGAGCCAATGTGGTGTAGTGGTTAAGGTGTTGGACTACGACCTGGGAGACCAGGGTTCGAATATCCACATAGCCATGAAGCTCACTGGGTGACCTTGAGCCAGTCACTGCCTCTCAGCCTCAGAGGACAGCAATGGTAAACCACCTCTGAATACAGCTTACCATGAAAACCCTCTTCATAGGGTCGCCTTAAGTCAGGATCGACTCGAAGGCAGTCTGTTTCCATTTCAACTGTTTATATGATGAAATCATTTTGAGATATTTTATGAGAAGTCATTCCCAAAATAAATAAATTAGCATAGGAAAAGTTTACACAAACCTGTGTCCAGAGCTTGGAAAAGTTACTTTTTTGAACTACAGTTCCCATCAGCCCAATCCAGTGGCCATGCTGGCTGGGGCTGATGGAAGTTGTAGTTTAAAAAAGTAACTTTTCCAAGCTCTGCCTGTGTCCTCTTTGGCAAGGTGTGGAGTGACCACCTTAGGACAGATGGTCTTGGAACGACAAGTGTCAGCCACTGATATCTGGTGACTTGCAATTGCCATTTTTTGCAGCAAAGAAATAGGCACGTGGGAAGCTGCCTTATACTGAGTCAGACCATTGGTCCATCTAACTCAGTACTGTCTACATTGACTGACAGCAGCTCTCCGGGGTTTCAGGCCAGAGTCTCTCCCAGCCCTACTTGGAGATGCCAGAAATTGAACCCAAGAACTTCTGCATGCAAGGCAGATACTCCACCACTGAACTATGGCTCTTCCCTACATATATATGTATATATATAAATATGTATATATATAATATATATATACATATATATATATATGTATGTATATGTATATGTATATATATATATATATATATATATAAATATGTATGTATATGTATATGTATATATATATATATATATATATATAAATATGTATGTATATGTATATGTATATGTATATGTATATGTATATGTATATGTATATATATATATATATATATATATATATATATATAAGCTGTGTATTTCTCCCAGAGGCCTGGCTTCTCCTGCTTTGAAAAACACAAAGGTTAGGATCCCTGGGAGTGTAAAGAAGGTCAGCATTTAAAATGTGTCCACCAGAAAAGTCCTGCGTGATGTCACTGCACAAACAAGTGGGAGAAAAATGCTGCTTTTGTAACGGCAGCCCTCCACCGGCTGTCAAAATTGTCCTTCCACTGACAACCGAACTTGGGACGGAAAGTACATTTATTTATTTATGTTTAAGCAATTACTTTCAGGCAAGCATTGCATTCTTCCGGTAATTTACCCAAGGTGCCTTACGATAAAAGCTTAAATACCGCAACACATACACACACACAATGTCAACAGTTTAAAACAACAGAATAATAATTTTTAATTTGATTTTATTGACTGATTTTATAATTCATCTTTAAAGGACTGCTTAAAAAAAGATCTGGCATTTATTTGTTGGTTTGTTACATTTTGGTGTTTAAAATTTGCCCCCCCCCAAGATCTACAGATGTTGTAACGTGGTTCTTCCTACAGTTATTTCATCTTTACAACAATCCTGTGAGATAGGTTAGTCCAAGAGATCATGACAGACTTCTGTTCAGTCAGTGGCTGAACAGGGATTTAAACCTGTTCCTTCCTATATTGTATGACCCTAAAACACTACAATTAGGTTGTCTGAAAAAGTACAGTATTGTAGGAAGATGTAAAAGTAACCTTACTCTCTGCTGCAAAAATATTATTGCAAAAGGCTTGGGAGGAAGAGACAGCACGTTTAGTTTCAGAAATCAGGGAAACTGTAATAATGACCAAATCAATGTACTATAGAAAAGCATGTAATGAACAAACAGGAAGATTTTTAGAACAAAAGTCTTTATTATATTTTGGAATGGCAAATTCCAGGACAAGATTCATCCATATAACATTTTTGCTCTGTTATAATACTGTTTCATGTACTGCAGGTGTGTGGAACCTTTGGCCTGATGTACTGCATCATTCAGATAGAGACAGACGGAAAGAAGTTATCTGCCCCCTGCTTGCTTTGCTCACCAACCCCCCCACACACACCCCACACACCCCCAAACACACTCACACACACACTCACACATGGACACACACATAGACTCAGAAACACACGCTCACAAATGCACCCCCCAGGCACCCCACTCCTCTGAACAACCCCACTCACAATTCCCCCAGTGCCTCCAGGCGTTGGGTGGTGCCAGCAAGCATGGGCCTGCTAACACTCCTTGCCTGTTCCTGTGCTGTGTTGCTGCCCCACACCTCCACTTCCCCCTCGACAAATAGCACCGCTACGTACCTCAGCATAACATGCCTAGGCCACCTCTCCGCCTAGGGCATCTACCTGCCTCCCACCCAGGATGCCACTGCTGTCACCACCACTTGCCCTCCAGCCACTCGCTCCACAACCGCCCATTCGCTCAACCACTGCCCACTCGCCTCACTTGCCCTACAGCCGCCCACCCCAGTCACTCAGTTGCCCGCCCACCCCCCACCAGCCATCCTTGCTTCCCTCACACCCTCACCTCATTTGTTCACGTGATGCAGCATGACGGCATAGGGAGTATGGGGGGAGATGAGGTCCTTGTACTCCTACCTTGATAAAAGTGTCATGGGTGCCAGCCCAGAATGGTGCTATGTCCAACAACAACAAAAAAGAGGTAAGTACTGTAAAAAAAAAAACCAATGTGAGTGAGTGAGTGTGTGTGTGTGTGTGTGTGTGTGTGTGTGTGTGAGAGAGAGAGAGAGAGAGAGAGAGAGAGAGAGAGAGGAAAAGAAAACAGAACCTTGTTTGTTGCTAGTGGGACCTGAAGGTACCATTTTCCTCTCTGAAGACTCTTTATTAGCAAATTTTGCTACCAACCACGGCTGGTGGTAAGGAAGATTAAGCTGACTGAAGTGTAAAATATATCCTTCATCAGCAAGGGGGAAATACACCCCACAAAGAAATTCTGTGTTTCAGAATCGTGTGTTTTCTTACCCCCATCCTAATTATAACATTGGCCATGAATGGAGACAGTCAGCTCTCAGCCCCCAGGCAATTATTTGGTGGTTGCCAAAGATATTTTTGGGTGAGAAATTTAGTCTCCCCACGCAGTTACGGGGGTCCTTGGGTTGTATCTAATTTCTACTCAGAGTAGACCCACTAAAATTAATGGCTCTAAGTTAGTCATATATATTAATTTCAGTGGGTCAACTCTGAGTAAGACTAGCACTGGATATGACGCCTTGTGCTTATCTACCAAACCCTATTGCTTATGAATGTTTGATTAAAAGCTCAGCGTTCCACCCTGGGGGGTGGGAGAGGGTTAGCAGTGATGGTAACTGTCCTTTTTTATATACCTATATGTCAGTCCAACTCAGCAATATTTTATACATTTGCATTCACAGTGGGAGAAGTGTCCCATCATTTACTCAGCCAGCACTCCCCTGATATTTACTTACAGACAAAATCGAGCACAGGATATAGTAACGTACACAGTAACTCTGTACACAAAGGGTGGTGAACCTTTTCAGTCTGAGGGCCACATTCGCTTCTCAGCAACCTTCTGGGGGCCACATGCCAGTAATGGGCAAGGACAGAGGCAAAAGTGGGTAGAGCAACAAATGTAACGTTTACCTTTGTATAGCAGGCTCACTTCTAATACACTGTCTCTCTCTCACACACCTCCCTATCGTCCATCCAGGACAAGCAAAAAGCATGATCAGAATTCAAGGACATTTCAGCCTGGTAAAAAAAACACCCAAAGAGAGTGCAGAGCAGAGCTGGTGAGGGACATGGTCTGAGGAGAGGGTCCAGCAAGACAGACAGAGAGGCTCAGAGAGCTGTATTTGGCCCCCAGGCCTGAGTTTCCTCACCTCTGCTGTAGAAACTCAAGTCATGGACCAGACCATGGTCACATTCACACCATACATTTATTTCAGTACTACTTCACTTTAAACACTCATGGCTTCCCCCCAAAGCATCAGGGAAGGATAGCTGATGAAGGGTGCTGAGAGTTACTAGGAGACCCCCTATTCCCCTCAGAGAGCTACAGTTTCCCGAGTAATTTAACACTCAGTCCCTCTTCCCAGAAAACACGGGAAACTGTAGCTCTGTGAAGGGAACAGCCGTCTCTTAACAGCTCTCAGCATCTTTCACAAACTACACTTCCCAGGACTCTTGGGGGGAAGCCATGAGCGTTTAAAGTAGAATAATAGCAGAATAAAATGTAAGGTGTGAATGTGGTCAACGTGTGACACATCACACATTTTAGAAAGCCTGCTTTACCTGGCTGCTCTTAGTTTAGACAAAAAGCATCCACAGGGCCCCAGGCCAGAAAGTGCTTCTGCCCCAAATTGTGCCCCCACACCATTTTCTGCTGAACATTGTCCCCTACCTAGTAGCTACTTGCAAGAAACAGCATGCAGATAGGGGCTGGAGAGGGGGGCAGAAAGCAGCCAGGGGAGTGTGATCTTCCGGGGGGGAAACTAGCATGGGACCCTAATGTAGATTGGGAGCATGTTAGGAACATAGGAAGTTGATGTACCCTGATTCTGATCATTGGTCCATCTATCTCAATATTGTCTACGCCAGGTGTGGGGAACCTTTGGCCTTCCAGATATTGCTGGACTACAACTCTCATTACCCCAGTCATTGCTGATGGGACATCAGCAACATCTGGAAGGCCAAAGGCTCTCCATACCTAATCTACACTGACTGGCAGTGGCCTTCCAGGATTTCAGACAGGGGTCTCTCCCAACCCTACCTGGAGATGCCAGGGATTGAACCTGGGAGCTTTTACATGCAAAGCCATTGGCCATTGACCTATGGGGTCCCTCAGGGTTCAATTCTATCCCCCATGTTATTTAACATCTACATGAAACCGCTGGGAGAGGTCATCTGGAGTTTTGGGGTTTGGTGCCACCAATATGCTGATGACACCCAACTCTACCCCTCTTTTCCACCTAATGATGCCAAGGAAGCTGTCCAGGTTCTAAACCGATGCCTGGTATCAGTGATGGACTGGATGGGGATGAACAAGCTGAAATTAAATCCTGACAAGACAGAAGTGCTCCTTGTCAGTCGTAAGGCGGATCAGGGGATAGGGATTCAACTTGTGCTGGATGGGGTTACACTCCCCCTGAAATCGCAGGTGCACAGTTTGGGGGTACTCCTGGACTCAGCTTTGAGCCTGGAGGCCCAGGTTTCTGCTGTTGCCGGGAGTGCCTTTGCTCAATTAAGATTAGTTCACCAACTGCGCCCTTTCCTTGACCTGTCTGACTTGACTACGGTGACACACGCCTTAGTTACATCCCGATTAGACTACTGTAACGCGCTCTACGTAGGGCTGCCTTTGAAGACTGCTCGGAAACTTAAATTGGTACAAAGAGCTGCAGCCAGAAAGTTAACTGGAGCTGGGCTCAGGGAACACACAACCCCTTTGTTGTACCAGCTCCACTGGCTGCCAATATGTTTCCGGGCACAATTCAAAGTGCTGGTTTTGACCTATAAAGCCTTATACGGCTTAGGTCCAGGTTATCTGTTAGATCGTATCTCCCCCTATGATCCTGCCCGGACTCTGAGATCATCGGGTGAGGCCTTACTTTCTACTCCTTCTTTTTCACAAGGTTCTCTTGTAAAGACACAAAATATGGCTTTTTCGCTGGCTGCCCCCAGATTGTGGAATTCCCTCCCCAGTGAAGTACGATTAGCTTCCTCACTTCTTTCCTTCCGTGCTAAGGTGAAGACGATCCTATTCAGACGGGCTTTTAATTGAATTGGTAATTAACTCTTACCTTGTATTTGATTTAATTCATTTTAACTATTTTAATTCTGTATATTTACTGTTTTAACTCTTCATTATTATTTTTGTAAGCCGCCCTGGGTTCTTTGGAAAAATGGCGGGGTATAAATATTTTAAATAAATAATAAATAAATAAATAAAAGCATGTACTCTACCACTGAGCTCTGCCCATTCCCCTCTGTTCAAGATCCAGGGTCCCATGGCTGCTTTTTCTCTTTAAAAAAAAAAGTGTGTAAGTTGTATCGATGTCTAAGATGCCTAAGGGCAAAATTACATGTGTTTCATGAGACCACACCATCACCATGCAGGAACAGAAGAAATGTGTGATCAGAGGGAAAAGCTCAGAATCTCCATCCTCATAAAGTGGTTAAAGTGATTTCACTGAATACACAGAGTGCGTATTATTGAAAAAATGTTGGTGAGCATATTTTTTCACTTATCAGGCCTCAAAAACCTTGGAGGGAAGGAACACTGGGGGGGGGGGGAGAAAGAGTTCTCAACCCTCCAAGTGACAAGCTTGAAAGAGAAGCCCTTTTACAGGAGAGTTCCTCCATGTGCTCATGAGCGGAGTCAATTCCCATTGGCCCCCACTCCAGACATCTATATATCGAGCAGAACATTCCAAAAAGGGGCACCTACTAGTCTTGCTTGAAGAATTTGACCGCTATGAACTCCAAAGCAAACTGACCTGATCTGCATCTTCAGAACAATATGTAGGTTGAAACATATTTATCCTTTAAAATTTGTGTTTCTTCTACATTTGCAATACAGTTCTCAGCTCAGAGGGGGGAAATGTACCAAGATCTGTTACAAAATGCATATTTCAGGTTAAAACACACGTAGAAATTCATAGATTGAGATAAAACACAAAAATATTTAAATATGATTTTTGTACTGATTTTTTTTAACACATAAAGATTAATGCTGAAACAGGATGGAGCAGACTTATGAACACATGTGAAGCTGACACAGACCAGAACGACTCATTTGTCTGTCTCTAGCACTCATGCAATAACTAGCTCTAAATGGGTAGGCATTCTTCCCAATCAGGATCCCTAAGCGATCAGGCATTCCAACTACAGGAAGCACCTACACAGATAGGTGCCCCTTTTGCAGACTTTCCATATCTGGGTGTATGGTTTTGGGTTGGAGCCACTCTTCTTCAGGGTATCAACTACAATTATACTCTTGGTAAAAATACGATGCTTTCTTTTTAAGAAAGTTCCCTTATTTTGTATTTTAACAGGAGCATAGTTGTAGCTGATTGCCTGGTAAAGAGCAGTACTCATATTGCATTGGGACTGTCCCATTTTTTTCCTTACTTGTCCATATATTGTATGATTGACATTATTAAAATATGAATGTAGTGCTTGCATGAACCCATGTATGGGGCTGGGGTGTGGGCACAAATCCCGCATCCAATGTCCATGGTAGGAGACTCCTCTCAGATCTTCACACATTGAGCATGAAGGTTTGAATGTGTCATCTACATGTCTTTGAATGAATGAATATTCTCAGAAGCCTCTGTACGATGAGGGATCCCGATGTGTCAGGATTCCTGATCGTGTAGAGGCTTCTAAGCATGTTCAGTCAAAAGTGTTTTGAAGCCTCTTTCAGATCTTTTCTTTGCACACAATGCACAAAGTTTTGATAGAACAAGAAACTCGTGGAGACATTGAGGGCAGGGCATTATATTAGGATAAATTGCTTGCAAAAAAAGTGCCCACAAAAATGCATTTTTCCACTAAAATGCTGAAGAATTTTCCTGAGGATTTTTTTTTAAAAAAAATGCAAATTGCTGCAAAAATGTGGAGAACCAAATTTAAGATTAGAAAATGAGAAAATGAAAGAACAAAAATTGGCAGATCATTTCATCCCTACACCCATCTATACATTTTAATGTCCTTGCATTCAAGCAAATGCCAGAAGAGCTGGACTAGATGGACCCACAGTGACATCCGGTAGGACTGTTCATACACTCTTGTCAAAATCATGCATAGTTGCAGAGAGATACTAACTGTGATCTGACCACTGAAGCACCAATATATACTACATGCAAGAAAAAAAATTCAGGTAAAACAACATGTTTGCTTAATGTTCCAGGAGAGAGGGCAGGAAGCAGAGCATCCCCAAAATATATTTATTGTTAAACCACAAAATAACAACACCTTCCACTCACCACTAGCCCACCCAATATATTTGAAAGCATTCCCTAGACTTAGGAGGTGCCAATGGCATAGCTCCCAAAATAGAGCGACAGTCAACAAACAAGAAACCACTCCGGAGTTGTGATGCAGAAATTTGGCTATGGGAGGAAAGCAGTTTGAGCATCACGACACAGACTGTCCCCTTCGCCGTGCTGGAGAGCGTTTCTGCACAGGCCTTATGGAGTTGTTGTATAACCAGCCACAGCTGTGGCTAATGGATCTCTCTAGAAGAAAAAAATGAATTCATCGTCCTGGGAATGTTAACAGATCATTCCTGTGGGTGGGGGTGCATGTCTGTTCTGAGAGCTGAGAATCATGTTTCTACCATGCTTCTTTGAGCAGCACTGAACCTCAGTACATTAAAAGAAAGCCAATCTACTTGCCAGGAGAAAGGGAACTACAAGTTGGTGTTCTCCTGTTTGATCATGGAGATGGCTTAGCACCTCCGATTGGACAGCCTCAGACACAGAGCATAGCCAATTGCACATGGTTTAAGTGGTGCACTGTGGAGATGCACATACTGCATTTAAGGAATGCATGAATTGAGCTCAGAGGGAACCTGCTGTTCCACTCTGGAAACAGGAAGATTTGCACAGTATTGATTGGCCAGCCCTTGAGCCAATCACAAAGCCACCTCCACCCCCTTCCACACCGAAGGCTATGCACGGTATGACTGGCTCTTATGTCATTAACGAGTCGACCCAAATCTTCCCTTCCTCCCCATCCCCCAAGCAGCTGTGCACAACCCCTATTAAACTTGCATGCCAATCTCACAAGGCAAAAAGTGAAGCACTTAGGGCAATGGTGGGGAATCTCCAGCCCACAGGCCTAATTAGGCCCATCCAGGATTCTCCATTTTGTCCACAACGTGATTTAGCCCACACCATGCCCACGTCAGGCACGGGACAGGTAAAGGAAGAACACTTGCAGCTGCAGCTGCTGAATTCAAGCCATGGCTGCAACAGAAAAATCATGAGTTCACTTAGAGTATGCTCCTGGTTCTTCCTTATTTCATTTATTTATATAACTATCTACAGACCATCCTTTCATATAAAGTATTGCAAGGCAGTACTCAATCTAAAAACAAAAATAAAAGTACAAAAAATGTCAAACGCATCAGTAAAAGCTGGTTGGCAAAGAATCTCAAGTTTGAAAGGCCTATCCGAATAATACAGTTTTCAGAAGACATCTGAAAGTGAGCAGACATGACTCCTGCCAAACCTCTATTGGCAAGGAATTCCACAGGACAGGGCCTGCCACACAAAAGGCTTGGCCCCTGGGAAAGGCCAGACGAACTTCAGGGGCATGTGGCTGAAACAAAAGTGATCCATTAGATGGCTATTAAATTTAAATCATCTGATGCCAGGTGATTGACAGGTGGGCGACCCCTCCCACCTGTCAAAGTGGCCCACAGATGGTTTGCCATTTCTGCACTAAGCACAACAAATCAATTAGGAAAATATTACGCATACAGAAAAATCAAAGAGCATTTGCAATTAGCACTGCAATGTTTCGCCAACTAATTAGAATTCATTAAAAAACATAATAATCAGTTAAAAAACACAAATAATCAGTTTTTAAAAAACCACCGCCCAATCAGAAGAATTTGAGATCATTTGTTGTGATTCTGTTATAAGGACATTTTGATTCTTCCAACTGTACAATGCATTCTCTCGACTGATTAGTTATCCTAACTGCTTCATTGGCCGCATCTGCACCATACATTTAAAGCACTATCATACTGCTTTAACATTTATAGGCCACATTCACACCATACATTTATTCCACTATTACTCCACTTTAAACAGTCATGGCTTCCTCCAAAAAACCCTGGAATGTGTAGTTTGTAAGTGGCACTGAGAGGTATTAGGAGGCCCCTGTTCCCCTCACAAAGCCACTAATTGCCAGAGTGGTTCAACAGCCAGTCTCTCTTCCCAGAGAACCCTAGGAATTGTAGCTCTCTGAGAGGAATGGGATCTCCCAACTCCCGGCACCCTTCACAAACTACACTTCCCAGGATTCTTTGGAGGAAGCCATGACTGTTTAAAGTGGAATAATGATGCTTTAAATGTATGGTGTGAATGTGGCCATTGACTGCAGTGCTGGCATCACACGCTTTGTGGTGCCGTGGTGCCCTTATCCTGGTCAGCTCTTAGTGCAATAAGGCCAGTTTAAAGAGGATCATTTCATTTCCACTCATCAACCATGGAAACACATGATGCTCAATCACCTACAAGTAACTATGTCAGTAATAAAATCCACATCCCTCCCGTCTGACCTCAATCGTGGGTTTAAAAAAAGCAGTCTGGAGATGGTGATTTTCTGCTAAAAATTATGACAGGAGGGAAAGAGCTTATCACCCTCAGCCTCTTCCCCACCTACCTTTCTTCCACTGAGACTCAGCCTGCTTTATGCTGTATGGCAGCCTTTCCCAACCAGTGTGACTCCAGATGTTGTTGGACCACAACTCCCATCAGCCTCATCCAGCATTGCCAACGGTCAGGAAAGATGGGAGTTGTGGTCCAACAACATCTGGAGCCACACTGGTTGGGAAAGGCTGCTGTATGGGCTATAAACACACACACGAGAATCTTGGAACTCTGTGTAACATATAGGTCAGGTATAGGGAACCGTTGGCCCTCCAGCTGTTGCTGAACTACAACTCCCATCAACCCCAGCAACTATGGCCAATGGCCAGGGATGATGGGAGTTGTCATTCAGCAGCATCAGGAGAGCCAAAGGTTCCCCACACTTGAGATGGGTTGAGCCTTAATTTTGTGTTATTAAGTCAACATGAAAAACTTACAGTTAACTCAGTCTTCTTCACCTTCTTCCTTGTTTATCATATGGAAAAGAAATGCAAGCGTTCCTGCTTTTTCAGCTCCCAATTTATTTCTCAGTTTAGAATGAATTGGTCCAAAGGAAGAAAAAATTATCTCTACACCTGCAAAAGAGGCTATTGCTGTTAAGAGGTAGATTACCACTTCAGTGATCTCTTTGTTCAGATCTGCTCCATCTCCCCAAATTGTCTATTCATCGGCCTTCTCTATCCTTGCACTGAGAGAGAGTGTACACTTCATGTACACCGCCTGCAGAATAGGACTGATCAGGTTATCTGCCATCTCCATAAACTGCTCTTAAATTATTCATAGAATATAATTAGAAGTTCTATAATTAGTATTCATGATATCTTTGACTTACGCTCTTTTCTTCCTAACTGTTTCTTTTTAATTTTAAATCAAATTTATATTAAAAAGATCTGATTTAAATTAAAAAATCCATTTTTCATTTTTTTAAAAAAAATCATTTATTTTTATCAACCCGGGTTCAGAATTGTTGCTTGCACCACTGTTCTTCAATCTTGAGTCCCCAGATGTTGTTGGACTACAACTCCCAACAGCCATTGGCTAAGCTAGCTGGGGTTGATGGGAGTTATAATGTGACAACATCTGGAGACCTAAAGTTGAAGAACAGTGGTCTACACGGACAGTGGCAGCAGCTATCCAGGGTTTCAGACAGGGGTCTCTCTACGCACCATTTGTTTTCAGTGTCTTCAGACCTAGGACCCACCTTTAACCCAGAAGCATTTCTTAATTTTTTTACCATATATTTGTATGCTGTTAATGGTGTAGTTGTGACCCATCTTAGATTAGGCCTCGGCCCAGTAGTAGATCCCAACCGACTAGTTGAAAACCAATTGCCTTCACTGATGGGCAGCAGCTCTCCAGGGTTTCAGACAGGGAACATCCCCAGCCCTACCTGGAGATGCCGGGGATTGAACTTGGAACTCTCTACATGCAAAACGCATGCTCTCCCACTGGGCTATGGCCCTTCCTTGACTTGATTGCTACCAATTACATCATCAATCATACGCTCCTTTTTGAACCCACCTCTTCTTTGGCCCCTGTCACTGTCCTCTCTCCCTATTTTCAATTGAAAGCTTAGACCTTGGCTTCTCTCTCTTTCCGCCTCATTGTTCTCTAGACTTTGTAACAATACTTATGCCAACAAGTTCCTGCATATTTTATCTACCTGGTTCTTTCCCCATCTTTCCAAACTCCCTACCATTTGTAAAGATCTGTATCACCTGATCTGGCCCCACCCACTTTCATTTGTGTGAATAGGGTCTTCAAAACTCTTTTATTTATTTTTATTTAACAAAATTTATATACCACCTGATTGTGAAAAACCTCTAAGCAGTTTACAAAAAACATTAAAGTTATCACTGAAACAGTTAAAAACAAGTGATTAAAAACATTTATAAACAACAAAACAACAGACTAAAAAGATTAAAACACATCAGCATCTGTGTGTTTGGATAGGCTTGCCAAAACAAAAACGTTTTAAACAGGTGCCAAAAAGAATACAGCAAAGGCGCCTGCCTGATGTCAATAGGCAGGGAGTTCCAAAGCGTAGGTGCTTGCCACACTAAAAGAATGATTTTTACAAGTGCAGAACAAGTATTATGTGGCAGCCATAATAACACCTGTTCCGTAGATTGAAGTGTCCAAGTTGGCACATATGGTGTAAAGCAATCCCTCAAGTAAGCTGGTCCTAAACTGTTATGGGCTTAAATGCTTTAACTAACTGATGATGTCAACTGAACAAGTAGAAAGATGCACCAGGTTCTAGAACTAGAAAAAAATTAAAATCAGCCAAGCTATACCCTGTCCCAGCAACAAGGTCACAAACCGATCAGCTCCCCAATAGACCTATTTGGGCAATTAATCATTGGTCTCTAGTGTGTCATTGCACAGTAATGATTTTTTAAAAATAAAGTAGGTACTTTTTCTAATGCAGAGATAGCCAAAGTGCTTCCCTCCAGATGTTGCTGGACTACAACTCCAGTCACCCCTGACCACTGACCATGCTGGCTGGGGCTGATGGGAGTTGGAGTTCAGCAACATTTGGAGGGCACCATATTGGAAATCCTCATTTTAATGTATTATCTGAGCCAATGCCCTATGCATTCTGAGAATCTGTTGTGCAGCCCTGACCTTCCCAGAGCAGCCAAAAGAATCTGTTAGCAGCATTATTTATTTATTTATTTATTAAATTTATATCCCGCCCTTTCTCCCAGGAGGAGCCGAGGACTACCTCTTGCTCTTGGAATAAATCAAGTGCTTAAATTTGTCTGCTTGAAAATAAGTATCACTATATAAACCATTTAATGATGGATTAAAAGGGGTGTGCATCATATCAGAACAGCTGGGCTGAATGGGATACACTTGGTTCAGTGTTCATTCATTCTGAAATAAATTCACAGGGGAACAAATAAGTATGAGTGGGCTTCCCATGGAAGGGAAGGGGAGGCAGATAATATCTGTTCATTTCCAATACCGCTATTGGTGGCTGCCATATGATTTACCTAGAATGCCCTCAACACTGCATCATTCCAGAACATTCTGGGGAGAAAAATGATGGCCACTAGGAGATGCAGAACAGCTGCAGAAATCAGCTCTGCCACCACTGAAGACAGTGGTAAAATGATAGATTCAAATGGAAAATGAATGGGAACAAGAGAATGAACAGCAGAACGGTGTTTTGTTTTTTTAAAATGTAATTTTAATGGATACACTACAAACGTTTACCAAGGGAAAAAATGGAGTCACAAAATGAAAAATAAAACATTATTTCACTCCCGTAGTATAAATCTAAAAATGGGAAACATAGCATAAGAACATAATTAGAACCTGCTGGATCAGGCCAGTGGCCCATCTAGTCCAACATCCTGTTCTCACAGTGGCCAACCAGATGCCTATGGAAAGCCCATAAGGAGGACCTACACACAACAGCACTCCCCCCTCCTGCAGTTTCTAGCAACTGGTATTCAGACACCTACTGCCTCCGCCTGTGGAGGCAGAGCATAGCTATCATGGCTAGTTGTCCTTGACAGCCTTATCCTCCATGAATTTGTCCAATCCCTTTTAAACCCATCCAAGTTGGTGGTCATCACTGCTTCTTGTGCAAGCGAATTCCACGATTGAACTATGCACTGTGTGAAAAAGTACTTTCTACTCTCTGTCCTGAATCTTCCAACATTTAGCTTCACGGGATGTTCTTCTCACACAACACTAGAACTTGTGGCCATCCAATGAAGCTGAATGCTGGAGAAACATCTCTCTGTTCACTTTATTCAAGTCATGTATAATTTTCTACACTTCTGTCATGCTTATGATAGCAAATAAAATCAGCACTGGAAACAAATTACATGACATACAGATCAGGGATGGGGACATATTGGGGTGGGGAACCTGTGGCACGCCAGATGCTGTTGGACTCCAGGTCCCATTAGTCCTACCACCACGGCTGGTGCTCACTGCTGATGTGTAACTTCAAGGCCCCTGCTCTCCCTTCTTAGAATACTTTCTCTTTAAAGTGGAATTGAACCAAATAATGCATCAAGCAAAGGATTCCTTCAGAGGGCTGTCCTTTGACAGCCCTTCAAACAGATCACAAGTGGGGAACCTGCGGCCCTCCACATGTTGTTAGACTCCAGCTTTCATCAGCCCCAGCCAGCATGGCCAATGGGACGTTTGCAGTTGTAGTCCAGGAACATCTTGAAGATTACAGCTTCTCAGTCCCTGATTCAGGGACACACACTTTGATTTATTTGTGGTGGCCTTGAATTCCTATTATAATTCAGTTCAATAACCTCCACCTTAGAAAGAAGACAGAGATCTAGTTCAAAAGGATTTGTTGCAAATGCTAATAGAGGGAGAGGGGATGGTTGTGGGTGCCCACTGGCAGACAGTAAGGGTCAGAGCTTGGAAAAGTTACTTTTTTGAACTACAACTCCCATCAGCCCAATCCAGTGGCCATGCTGGCTGGGGCTGATGGGAGTTGTAGTTCAAAAAAGTAACTTTTCCAAGCTCTGGTAAGGGTATAGTGTATGGAATTCACCACAGGTGCAACATTCAGAAACCCACATATTTTGCAACAAACAGGAAACCATACAACCAGCAACGAAAATAGAAACAAAAAATTTGGGGGAGGAACTAGCAGTGGCTGATTGTTCTGGCTGTATTCCAAGTGTTCTTCATTTATTTGGGGGCTTCCCCACACGCACACGCACATAACCCCAAGCATGTAAAAGCTGGCATTTCAGAGAGAAAAAGCACCCACAGATTTCCTTCTGTCACCACGGAAAATAGTCTGCCAAAGTCATTAGCATTTCAGGGTGCCTTCCTCTCCTCTCCTCTCCTCCTCTGTGGCATGTGCAACGTAACTGGTCCTTTGAAGGTTTCTTGAAGTTGGGGAACCTCAGATCTGGGGGCCACATGCAACCCTCCATGCTTCTCTATCTGGCCCTCAGGACTCTACCCAGGTCACCTCCCACCTGAGCCACATACCTCACCAGTCCTGCTTGGCTGAGTGGTTTTGGGTGTTTGTTTTGGCATGGTTGGCATGGGATGTATTCAATCCTAGTCCTACTCAGAGTAAACCCATTGAAAGTCATAGACCTACATTAGGATTAGCATTGAATACAACCCATTCCAACCATGCAAAAAAAAAAAATACCCGATCACAGATGGAGGGTGCCAAGCAGAGTCAGTGAGGTGTGTGACTTGGGACCCAATGTGTCCTTGAATTCTGATGTTGCCTGGATGGAGGACAGAGAGAGGAGTGCGAGTGTGAAGAAACTAGCCTACTGTATAAAAAGTTGAAATTTACATTAATTGGTCTATCTGCTTTTGCTTCTGGCCCTGCCCACTACTGGCATGTGGCCCCTAGAAGGTTGAACAGAAAGGAATGTGGCTCTTGGGCTGAAAAATTAGATAACCCATAATAGGGATGGGGGAGAAATTTGATTCAGTTCACATTCAAAGCCAAATCGATCAACTTCCAATATATTTATATAAGAAAGGAAACAGAGCCATCCTTCAAAATCCACTCTTACCCAAATTTTGCAATGCAGTTCCTCAACTAAAAAAAACGTTTACAAAAATGCATATATTAGGGCAAAATGTGCATAAAATGCATATATTACTGAAAATAACATACCAGAATGCATCATATTGGAAGAAATTGCTTGCAAAAATGTGTCTATTAGAAGAAATTTGCTCTAAAACGTTGATGGATTTTCATGTTAAAAAAAACACACCACAAATTGCTGCAGAAATGTTGAGAACTGAATCTGGGGTTGGAAAAATGAGAAAGAGAACCGAAATTGACAGATCCTTCTATCTCTAGTCCAGAACAGTGGCACCCCAAGCCTGGTGCCCCTCCACGTCAGGCACCGTAGGCAGTTATTTGCCTTGCCTGCCTCTAAATCTGTCCTTGCAGCTTTCATAACATCTGCACTGAGCCAGTACATCTGGGATGGGAGGTTTCTGCAATGGACCATGTGTTGCTGAGGTCATTCTGCTTAGGCCTGAAGTCAACTGTGTCTAATTTCATTCATCAGTGACGGAGAAGTTGCTGGCAGAGTGGGGAAAATCGAGCGGGACAGGTTGTGTCTGGGAGAGCAATTAAGATGCTCTTTTGCCAACTGCGTGGGAGACTTACCCACAAGGCCTCTGGCTGCCCCTGGCATAATTCACCTCACTTTCTCTAAGAGCTTGAGGAAAGGAGAGAGAATCCTCTGGTCACTGGCAATGTGGTTCAGCAACTGCCAATTTGTTTACTTAATCGGATGCAGGACGATATGGTGGCTGCTGAAGGGTTTCTATTCCAAGTATTCAGACAGTAATTAAACTGTGTGACCCACACACCCTCAATTACAGCATGTCTACACAGAGCTCTGTTTACCAGACCGGTTAACCAACAATTATATAGCTTTGCCAGAGTATCCCAGCCAGCAAAAAAGACTTTAAAAATATACCCCTTGTCCACAAAAGATGGACATGCTAGGAGCTGGAGTTTGCCCACTACAGAAAAGTCTCTTGTCCCAAACAGTTTTCAAAGTGCTTGCAGTTTTCACTCAGGCCCTACACCTACCCTCCCCATCAAAATCTCACCAGGCACTCACTGAGTTCCAAGCCCTAAATGACAGGCCTAAAATATATAAAAGCTTGCTCGCCATCCGTCCCAACTTTCTCAGGGGTTAAGATTTGTGGAGGGGGCTCTCTTGGTAGTTCTGCCGCTCTGGTAAGTAGAGGCGGCTTTTTCTGTGGCAGCCCCTAAATTGTGGAACTCTCTCCCCATGCAGAGGTGCACCAGCATCTTCACTGTACAGGTTTTGCCATATGATGAAGATGCACTTTTTACCTTGACCTTTGACAGTTTAAGACATTTCGTTTTGTGAGACTCACCTCTTTTGTTGATTTAATAGTGTTCTGTTCCATTTATGTGTTTTATACCTGTAATTGTTTGATTTGTTTGTATAACTGTACAGAATCCATTGTTGCAACCTGCTTTGGGACCTTAAGGTGAACGGCAGATAAGAAATCTTGTCTTCCTATATCTAGATTTTTTTTGTAGGCTAAGAATGAAGTGGCAGCGGGGGAAGCAAGATGGCAGGGGAGCGAGCAATATGGAGATGGCAGGAGGGGTGAGCAAGGAGGTGGCGGCAGGAGCGAACAAGCAAGGAAGTGGGGGCGATGCTACAGGGCCATGGCAGGCGGCAGGTGAGCAACTGAGGAGGCAGCAACCAGCTAAGCCACAAAGGAACAGACAGGACAGGGCAGGGCAGCTGTTCCTATGCTTCTTACCTCAGCCAGCCAGCCACCTCCCTCCTCTGCTGTCCTCCTCCTTGCAGGAGAAGGTCTAAAGGGGGGCAGCCTTGACAAGATTGAAGGGGAGGGAGAGTTTGGCAAGGCCTGGGGGGGGATTGGGAGGGCTGCCATTCCTGGGGTTAGGTGCTTGGGTCAGTGTGCGAAGCATAAAGGGGCGGAAGCCTCTAGTAAATAAGTCACAGAATTAAATAAACAAAGGTAAGAAGAGCCCTGCTGGATCAGAGCAAAGACCTCTCTAGGCCAGCATCCTGTTTCCCACAGGGGCCCATCAGATGCCTATGGGAAGCCTGCAGGCAGAACATGAGTGCAATAGACCTCTCCCACTGTGGTTTCCCAGTGACTGCTATTCCAAAGCATACTGCCTCTGATACTGGAGGTAATATATCGCTATCATGACAAGTAGCCACTAACAGCCTTATCCTCCAAATAAGCACTGGATAAGCATTGCTCTGCTGGCTCAGGTAAAGATCTATCTAATCCAGCACTCTGTATCCAAAAGCAGCCGGCCAAATGCCTCTAAGATGTGGGGAATCTCAGGTCCAGAGACCAGTTGTATCCTTCCGGGCCTCTCTATAATTGCCCTTGGGATCCTTCCCAGGCTACATCTTCTCTTCAGACAGGCCCCTGCACCGGCAGCTGGTGGCTCCATGTCAGTAGGGCAGTGGAATCCACTTTGGGTTTTAGTCCAAACTTTTGAGGAGCTGTCCAAGGTGCTCAGCTGCCCTCACCAGCCCTGCTTTGCACCCTCCTTGAGTGTTTCTTCCCTGGCTGGGCTGTGTCCTTGAACTCTGATACTGTCTCTTGCTTTCTTGGACTGACGAAAGAGAGGTGTGCGTGAGTCTATGCAGAAAGTAGCCTACTCTACAAAGATAAAATTTACATTGTTGCTCAGCCCACTTTTGCCTCTGGCCCTGCCCACCACCGGCATATGGCTCTTGCCCCCAAAAAAGGTTCTCCACCCCTGCTCTGGGAGGGAAGACAATAGCCTTCTCCTACCTCTCTATAGCATATGGTATTCAAAGGTGAACTGCCTCTGAACCTGAGGATTCCATTTAGCTATCATGCAGATGACAAGCCCATCTGCCATGAATCTCTGTCAAGCCACTGAAGGGCCAAATATACAGGGGATGAGCGAGATCTGTGATCAGATTTCATAAGAAGAGTGAAAGGCCTACCTAGTTCACCATCCTGTTTCCCACAGAGTTGCGGGAAGGAGCTGCCCAATGTCAGCTGATCACAGCCAAGCCTGCAGAACAGGCTTTGCCCTTTCACTTCCCTGCAGCAAGGTGGAATGGATGCCAATCAACTGCCATCTCAACTGCTCTGCAACATGCTTTTTGCTGAACGTGCACAAAATCCACCTAAGTACCAAAAAAAGTACCTACTAAAGACCTTCATCTTCCAGCAAGCCATTCAAGTAGGGACCTTTCTCAGTCTGCATTTGTACTGAAATCATTTTTAGACGTTTAGATTGTTTTATTGCTTGTGTGTTTGCCACCCTGGCCTCCTTTACGAGGAAGAGTGGGATAACAACAACAACAACATCCTGAAGCTAACATGCTCAGCATAGACTACATTTGTAAGGCAGCAAGTTATCACTCACACACACAAACCCACAGCAAGAGAGAGAAAGTACCTTGGTAGGCACCTTAGGAGACAACCTTATTGCAGTCCTCCAAGTCCAAAGGATCAGCAAACAATTTAATTACACACTGGGTTTATTTTTAAAAAATGTTTCTTTAGCATTTTTTCCCTAACCTGCTGTGTGTCCCATCCTGCAGTCCATTTAATTACTGCCCCATCCAAAGCTGGGACATCAAAAACTCAGCAAAATACACACAGAACCTCTTTTGCAATATTCCAGTGCCAGGGCACAGCCAAAATGCAATTATAATATAAAACAGGACATCAAAATGTGATATCAGCAAAAAATTTAAAAAGCAGCCGAGAGTTTTTTCCTGGACATTGTCTGCTATAACCATATTATAACAATGAGATGAGGATGCAAATTAAGAAAAGGGGGAAAAATTTAGTATGAGGTCAACAGCTTCATGTCAAATTAGTACAGTTGTTGACAACGTAGGATGCTGCCTTAGACTTAGTCAGACCATTGGTTCATCTATGACTGGCAGTACTTCTCCAGGATTTCAGATCAGATTCTGTCCCAACCCTACCTAGAGATGCCATGAATTGAACCTGGGGCCTTCTGAATGCAAGGCAGGTGCTCTGCCACTGGACAACAGCCCTTCACGTTTGTTTCATTCTGGACATCACAATGGCATACCAGTAATTCTCTGGAGAGGTCAGATCGGGCTTCCGCTGACATGGCCCTGGGAGTGAAGCAAGGAGGTCCAGGTGACATAAAGCAGGAATAGCCAACATGATGCATTCCAGATGTTGTCAGACTACAACTCCCATTGTCCCTGACCACTGGCCATGTTGATGTGGGGTCAACATCCAGAGGGCACCATGGCCACTGTCCCTGACTTAAAGCATGTCTGACGCCAGGGCAAGGAACAGGCACTTGGAGCAGAGAACAAGCCTAACCTACTGGAAATTTTGCAACAGAGCTGGTAGGCCTTACAGATGCCCTGCATGGATCTATATCTAGATGAGGGGTATCAAATATTTTATATACTAAATAAATAAATATGGTGATAAGGTTACAGGAGAGTGCCTTTGCTACATAAAGTGGGATTCCAAATGCCAAACATGGCATCAAGCTTGCCAACACCAGCACCCAGCAGGACATCACAGAGGAAACAAATGTTCGATATAGAAATATGAGCTGCAAACCAACGATCTCATGACAGCTCCTAAAGCAGGCCCACCAGATGTTGCTGAACCGCAACTCCCATCATCCCTGGCTATTGGCCATGCTTGCTAGGGCTGATGGGAGTTGTAGTTCAGCAACATCTGGAGGTCCAAAGGTTCCCCACACCTGCCATAAAGCAAAAGTGGGGGACCTTAGCCCTGGGGTCCTAACAGCACACTCTAGGACTATGTGTACACTAGTCCCTTAAAAAGCAGCAAGACCGTTTTATCTGGGCACAGTTTGACATGAATCTGCACCCAGCTGTACATATCTTTATTCTTTGACTGGAATACACCTAGCCCCACTGCTGATGTCAGACCTTTTAGGACTGCCCACAGCAAAGCTTTTTCACTAGATACACCTCCGAGTCACAACAGGTTGATCAACCAAACAGTTTTGAAGTCGGCATGAAGCTGGCTTGAAGGGAAAACGCACCCGATCTCAAAAATCTCAGATTTTGGAGTAAAAAGGGGTGGAGTTTGACTGACATGACTGTGTCCCCAGATTCACAGCACAGAGGTGGAGATTCACTGAATCCAGTATAACTGTAAGGGTGTACTTAGCCTGACTCTCTATCCAGCCCTGAGAACACTTCCCAAACCATGGCACCTTCCTAGACCATATGCCTCACAAGAACTGCACTACACCCTCCCTGAGTGCTTTTGCCTGGCTGAAATGCGTTCTTGAAGTGGGATGATGCCTTTTGCACTACTGGATGGAAGACAGAGAAATGCTTGTGGCTGTGCAGACACTTCTGTGGCTTTTGCACGGCTGGAATGCAGTCTGCTATACAAAGGTAAGAGTTGTATCCATTGCCCCACCCACTTTTGCCTTTGGCCCCACCCACCACAGGGATGTGGTCCCCAGGAAATTACGCTTGAGGGCCAAAAAAACCCCCACCCAGGTTCCCCATTCCTGCTCCAAAGCAAGACTTTGCTAGCAAACGTTAGAATAACAAAACAAAACCTCTTGCAAAGTCTTTCTTAACTGAGGTCTGCTGAGAACCTGACTCATCCACTAATAAAGATTTATGACATAAGCAGCATCCAAACCTATCCTGTGCCAGAGCCCCACAGACTTGAAAGCAGATCTTTTACAGCAAGTGCCCCATGATTGCTTCCTGTTCTCTCCAAAATGTGAGGTGCACCTGCCAAGGGTTAGCACAGCATGTGATTTGGGGGTGTCAGAGAGACAGAGCAGTTCTGGGCACTGTACCATTTCCCTCCCAGGTTCAGGGCGCCTAAGTTCCAAAGCCATAAAGGCAGAAAGGCTGCAAGGCAAAATGTGGGAAACGGGATTGATGATCTGCCAGGGCACCAAAGCAAATCTTGTCACTACCCAGACACAAGGCGTGGACAGATGCCAAAATTCAAGACAAAGAGAGGCTATGATTTAAATCCCTGATTTCCTTACCTAGTGGCGCATTTGCACATACAGGTCCCCAGCCACAGTTTAAAAACAGCACACAGACCCCAGAAGGGCCACATCATGTGCATTTCTTGAGCTTTTAAAATTTGCTCATAGATTGCTGAACCTAAGGTAGCTGTGATGATGTTAAGAGACACTTCCCAGCGCTGCAAAAGAGCCCTGCAGTAGCTGGAAGGAGGTTACTATTACTTGCCCTGGGGCTGGGATCTGCCCCCAAGCAAGGCTTGCTGTAAGTGCAGTTGAAGCTGGCAGTGCAAAGGATCTTCCTCTGTAGGTGCGGCTGGAGCCGTGCCCACAAAGGATTTTTTTTTTAGTCACCTGACATCATTGTGATGTAGAAATGTTCACATTTTACTAATTTGCACATTCTGAATCAATTCGCAAACCGAAACACAACTTTCCTTTGAAATCTGCACTTTGCCAAATTTTGCAATGCAGTTCTCTGGCCAAATAATGGGTACAAAAATGCATGTATTTGGGGAATGTTTGCACACATCCATGAGAAGAACAGAGAAAATGCAGTATGTTGAGGAAAATTGCTTGTAAAAATGTGTGTATTAGTCAGTACTGCATATAAAAATGGTTCATTTTGCAAAGTGATGGGCATGAACTGGACTAGTTGCTTTTTGGACATGTCAAACTTGAACTAGAGCTAGTTCCTTTTTCAAATGAACTTCTCAAACTCTGTGCATTACACAGAAGAGTGGTTCACTACCGCCTTGCAGTACAACGAGCTTGTTCTTTGGTTATCTACCTTTTTCTAAAATAAATCTCCCCAAAGTCATTTGGGTATATTATTTTTCAAACATCTCTACAATAACTATTAATAGCCTGGGGTAAGTATCCCCCACCCCCTTCTCCCTATCTTACTTGGTGTGCCTTAAATGCTTCCTAGCATTGGATAACTGTTATTTTTAAGAAATGTGTCTTTTTATCCATTATTCCATGGCACTAATGATCTTGGCTAAATTATTCAATAATTAAATTACTCCTGTGAAAATTTAAAAGCCAAACGTAACAGAAAGTTCTTTAAAATTAAAGAGAGCAAGAGAGATAGATGTTCATTGTGGCCTTTCAAATAATATTCATTTCCTTCCTCGCTTTTAAAATTAATATTGGATATTACAGCAAGCAAACCTGAACATACACACACACAAATGAATTCTTCAAAGTTGAAAGGCAGAACTATGACTTTAATTAATGTGCCTTCACCTTTAATGTTTAAAAAAGCTAACAAGATATATCGTCTGCTTTTCCAGAACTGTAATATCCAAAGAATACCTTGTGAGGAGAAGAAATGTGCAGGCTTTGGATGTGGGGCAGTATCATGGCTCAGTGGCAGAGCACTTGCTTTGCATGCAGAAGGTTCCAGGTTCAATCCCCAGCATCTCCAGGTACGGCTGGTGGGGGGGGGGTCTGAAACCTGGAGCGCTGCTCCCGGTCAGTGTGGATAATACTGAGCTGAATGGAACAAGGGCTTGATTCAGTATAAGACAGTTACAAACTGGGATGTTCTGGGGCCCCTAACGCTCAGTGGTGATTCAGGGTTTCCAAAAATTTGTATGGAGAAGGACAGATGGGTAGACATGTCTCTCTGACAAAATATAGATGAAATGAGTGCAGTTTTGTACACAGATGGATCCTGTTGGCTAGCATGTCAATGCATGCTTAAGCCTCACTTTCCATCATTCTGCCCCCCCTCTCTCTTTAACCCAGTTCCAGGCATTCAGATTGCGTGTGAAATAAATGCATGTAGGGGGAGAGCGACAGGCTCTGTCCCTCCCCTATGCACATCCACTAAATGCCTTAACAGAGCCCCATGCCCACACAAAAAGCTGTTTGTGTGGTCTCTGCCCACACAGATTGGGAAACTGATCAGTGGCAGGACAGAAGGTACAATTTGGGCTTTTATGATGGCTAAATTTCCCCCAGCTTGCCCGAAAAGGCAAAATGTCCAGAGTATTCTGGGAACATAAAGTGGCAACAGCAGAGAGAGTGGACCACGTGGATGCCAGGGAAGGCCTTTGCATGCACTTGTGCACCTGTGGGAAGCACATTGGTGACCCCATTTTGTCCCATCCAGGTGCCAACCAATAGCTCCTAATTAAAGTCAGCTAACTCCGTTCTTTTGTCCTCTAGGACCACATCCATCGTTTAAACAAATCACATACTTTACAGTAGGGATATATCACATGTACATAATAAAAGAAAGGTAATGGAAACAATGTAACAAAAATATAATTTAAACAAAATAACAAAACAAATGACGCTTTTAGTAACAAAAATAATGGAACAAGCAAAAAAAATTGCTTACCCCTAATTTTCATGGTTATGTCATGGCAGGATGGGTTTGGCTTTCTTTGATCAAAAGGAAGACATTGCCCCTTTAAAATCAGAAAGAAATAGGGAAAGCAATGCTGTACATTTATATGTCCTTGGAGATCACCACCCTCAGATGGAGGATCTAAAAATGCACAGGTAATTTTTCCAATGAGCAACCAGGAGAAATGGGTGACATTTGTTAATTACACTGTGAACATTTTTGGAATGCTCGTTTTCAAAAGTATGATGAGATGACTAGGTCCTTCTGTCATAATACTAGATCCAGGAATCCTCCAAAGAAGCAGAAGGTCAGGAGATTCAGGACAGACAAAAGGAAGTACTTCTTCAGACAGCACACAGGTAACAATGGAATGCACTATCATAAGATATAGTGTTAGCAACCAACTTGGGCAGCTTTAAAAAGATGATTAGACAAATTCATGGAGGATAAGGTTTTTAATAGCTAACAATAATGATGGCTATATTTTCTTCACTATCAGAGGTGCTATGCCTCTGGATTCCAGCCACTGGGGGTCACAAGTGGGAGAGGGCTGTGGCCCTAAGGCAACTTTGGTCCATGGACCACCAGTGGTCCACAAGTTTCATTCCACATTAAATATTCATATTGATTTTCAACTGTATTTTATTGCTTTTTATTTCTTATATTGTATTTTATCGTATTATAATTTGAATTCTACGGAATGCAAATTGTAATACAATAAAATAAAAGAAGCAATAAAAATGCAATTAAAATCATACAACATGTAACACACTGCATTACAATTGATACAAAAGGCAAAAAAATCATTAAGTGGTCCACCAAGACCATCAGCAATTTTTAGGGGAGGGGAAGGTTTGGGAACCACCACTCTCCTGCTTGTGAACTTCCCATAGGCATCCGATGAGTCCCTGTGAAGACAGAATGCTGGATTAAATAGAACTCTAGTCTGAACCAGCAGGAGTCCTCCTATGGGTTCACACACACACACAAATAAAATATTTTTTGCATGCTTCTGTCCAGGATCTCACTAGTCAAATTAGCCATAAGAATAAGCTAGTGTATGAGCTTCTCTTTAAAGAGGGATCCATCTCTCTGTCTGAAGCAGTTTTTAAAAAGCTGCCTTCCTTAAACTGGTACCCTCCAGATGTTTTGGACTATAACTTCCATCATCCCTAAATCATTGGCCATGATGTCTGGGGTTGATGGGAGTTATAGTCCAACGCATCTGGAAGGCAGCAGGTTAGGGATCTGGCTCTTCTAGACCAGTGAAAACAGAACACCTCATCACTAGCAGAAATAATTGTTAATGCTCCTCCCAAGAACAATTTAGAAAATTGACAGACAGGATTGAAAAAGACAAGAAGCTGAAATGGATTATTTTACTACCAGTGTGCTGTCTCTTAATATGGATTTATATGGTTTCACTGTAATATATTTACTTCAGAGACAGTGTGTGTGTGTGTTCAATATAGAACTTTTTCTCACTGTTATTTCCTTTTCTGTTATTGCTTATATTTTGTAGATCAAGGGTAGCTAACCAGGTGCTCTCTAACTAATGCCGGACTCCAACTTCCACCAGTCCTCTTAGCCAGCTTGGCCAAAGCTCAGGGATGGTGACAGCTATAGAGCAACAACATTAGAGGGCACCAGCTGGTTACCTCTGCCCCAGGTCAATCCTAGACCAAATGTCCACTAAAGAAAACAGATCCCAAATAGAGATGATGAATGACAATATGTTGACATCTCCTGATGTCAGAAGACTGACTCACTGGATTTCCTCTTTTACTGGAATCAGGGATTATTTATTACCAGATTTTTCAAAAACCCACATATATACACATTTTCTTCCTCTGTGGTTTGTTCAAAAATGAAAACAGAATTTCAACAGCAAATATACATCCTTGCAATTCAGAGAGCAGACTGGATAAAACTGTATTAAGATGCAGTGGTGCAAGTCATTACAACCTTTGTTAATTGTAGAGAAGCAGCTGTTCTTCCAGCACTTCTTCCAGGACCGCCGTAATACAAATAATCCTCACCTCTTCACACGTCCTTTGAAAAGAAACATTCCACTGATTTCAGTGGAACGTATTTCCAAGCAAGTGTGGTTGGGAAGCCTTAAGACTACATCTACATGAACAAGACCAGTTCCAGTGCCAATTCAAAATGCTGGGGTTGACCTTTAAAACCCTAAGCACGCTGGGTCTGGCAGAAGCTCTCCCCTCAGAAACCCTGAGCCAAGTTACATAAGAAGAGCCCTACTGGATCAGACTAAAGGCTGTATTTCCTACAGCAGCAGCACTTCAGATCAGAAGCAAAGCTTGAAGGCAACAGACCTCTCTTGCTGCTTCTGAACTCAGAGATAGCCAATACAGGCATCATGGTGAACAGCTACTGATAGCTTTGTCCTCCATGAATTTGTCTGGTTCCCTTTTAAAGCCATTGAAGGGTGTCATTGCCACCATATCTTATTTATTTTATTTATTTATTATTTGATTTATATCCCGCCTTTCCTCCCAGCAGCAGCCCAGGGCGGCAAACCAAAGCACTAGACACTTTAAAACATCATAACAACAAACTTTAAAACACATTAAAACAAAACATCTTTAAAAATGTCTCTTTAAAAACAAGCTTTCAAAACATCTTCTAAGATTAAAAACGTTTTTAAAAAGAAGGTTTAAGAACATATTAAAAAGCAATTCCAACACAGACTCAGACTGGGACAGGTCTCAACTTAAAATCTTGAGGCAGTGAATTCCTTAAATTGACTAACTCTGCTCTATGTAAAGAAGTATTTCCTTTCATCTGTCTTGAATCTCCACCCAATCAGCTTCATTCGATGGCCCAGAGTTGTTGGGGGGGGGGGGAGAAAACAATAATCTTCCAATGGATGACCCAGAGTTCTAGAACTATGAGGAAGAAAAACTACTTTCTCCACACCATACATAACTGTATACACCTCTCTCATGTCCTCCCCTTTTCCCCCCTCTAAAAAGCCCCAAACATTGTAACTTTTACTCCTAGGGGTTTCCTTGCTGAGTGAAGTATGGTGAGGACAGGGTGGGCCTTTTCTACAGTGGCACCAACACTCTGGAGCTCCCTTCCACAAAAGAAGTTCACTTTGCATCTGGATTGCTGGGTCTTCTGGTGACAGGAAAAGCTGGGTTGTTTCAGAGGGCATTTGGAGCCCCCTAGTGTAGAAGGAATTTCTTTTTCTTAACTGTTGAGCCACGCTTCGCCTCCAGCTGCTGTATTAAGCTTTGCTGCTTATTGGATTTTTTCCCCCCTTTCTGTTTTTAGTTGTATTTCTTTTTGATATTTTAAGCTGCCTTAAAAGGCATTGGGCAGAAATGGTGGGTAATATAGACATCAAACAGATAGCCAATGCGTTGCACTCCGGATGTTGCTGAACTACAATTTCAACAGTTCAAGAAAAAGAACAGTTGCTCCCATCAGCCCCAGCAAGCAGGGGTCAGGGATGATGGGAGTTACTGTTCAACAACAACTGGAGGTCACTATGTTGGCTACCCCTGTTATATACTAGAGACAGTGTGGTGAGAGTGTCAGACTGGGACCTTGGAGACCATGGTTCAAATCCTATGAAGCTATGAAGCTCACTGGGTGATCTTGGGCCAGTCACTGTCTCTCAGCCTCACAGGGTAGTTGTGAGGACAAAATTGAGAGCGGGAGAACCATGCTTGTAGACCACCTTGAGTTCCTTGGAGGGAAGGTGGGATATACATGTATGTATGTATGAATGAATGAATGAATGAATGAATAAATAAATAAATAAATAAATAAATAAATAGCAAACTCAACTCTCCAAGGGGTTTATGATCCAAAGTGCAAAAAAAGAGTCCTGCTTATCAGAAAACCATTCTGTTTCTTAAGTTCAGGGGTGACTGTTGATCCTTATGTAGCCAAAACAGCAACACACATACAACAGGGAGGTATCAGCAGGCTTGGGGGGACCTCAGAGTTTGCAGAAGTACAATTTTTAAAGAAAAGCTTTAGGGGGGAAATTAAGGAACAACCACCTCACCCACCCCGCAAAACAAGGAGTCTGAAGAGAACTAAGCATGTGCAGTGGCCATGGAATACTGGTTGATTATTGGAGGGTGGAGATAGAAAATCAGGGGAGACGAAAAATTAAATGGAGTATTCTGGCTGAGGGCATTGCTAACACTCCACACTACAACATTCTGTCCTTCTTGATTAAAATGAATACATACAAACAAACAGAAGCAGCTTTTGGTAATCCTACAGAGGCCAAATCTGCAGAAGCCCTTTACTTCTGTCCTGTTTGGACAGTTTTTAGGTAGGTATTGTGGCAATTTCCATAATTATTATTATTATGGTGGTGGTGATGGTGGTTTTTGTCATATGTTTGCCTGTTTGCTGCTAATAATTTTTTAAAAATGCTAGCACAGGGGATTGAGCTGGTACAGTACCATAGAGAGCTACTCGCTATGGGCGGTTTATAAATGAAACAAATAAAATAAAATAAAAAATAAATAGCCCTGGGGTGAATGGCTTTAACTCTCTTCCCTCACCCCCATGGTCCTGACTGAAATTGTACACACACACCCTAATAAAATTCACAATGGGAGAAAAAGCTATGCAAGGGCAAACTACTTTCTTTCCATTGCAAATAATATAATACTTAATTAATTAATTCCAGAAAATCAATCAATTAGCTGGAAGATGCCAAAATATCTACATAAAAAGTCCAAACAGAACAGTAGAAATGCTTCTGCAGACTGAACCTCTACAGGTCATTTTATTTATTCATTCATTTAAAAAGAATCCTTCTGAGTGAAGTCACGCGAGAACATCCCAAAGTTCTGTTCTGCTCAGCTTTTTCCAACTCGGTGCCCTCTACAGTTGCTGGACTAAACTGAGAGAGTCATAACAGCACAAGAAGAGCCCCACTGAATCAGGCCAGTGGCTGATCTACTCTTGCATTCTGTTCTCACAGTGGCCAACCAGATGCCCGTGAGAAGCCCACATGCAGGACCTGAGCACAAGAGCACTCTCATCTCGTGTGGTTTCCAGCAAACTTGTGTTCAAAAGCATGCAGCCTCTGACTGTGGAGGCAGAGCATAGCCATCATGGCTAGTAGCCTTTGATACCCTTATCCTCCATGAATGTCTAATCCTCTTTTAAAACCCTCTGAGTTGGTGGCTATCACTGCCTCCTCTGGACGCGAGTTCTATAGCTTAACTATGTGCTGCATGAAGAAGTGTTTCCTTTTATCTGCCCTGAATCTCCCAGCATTCAGCTTCATTGGATGTCCACAAACTGAACCAAGCTGTGGCTTGCTGAGTATAAAAACTTGTTGAGTATAACAAGAGGGAAGAGATGTAAATAAAAAAGCATTTATTCTCTTTTCCAGCTACTGTCACACCACCACCACCACCACCACCACCACCAAAATACTTTTAGGTCACAGTCCCCACCACCTTTTTAATGTATGTATCTCAAAAAATGGAAATGGACTGCTTTCAAGTCGATGGCAACCCTAAGAATAGGGTTTTCATGGTAAGCAGTATTCAGAGGTGGTTTACCATTGCCTTCTTCTGAGGCTGACAGGCAGTGACTGGACCAAGGTCACCCAGTGAGCATCATGGATGTGTGGGGATTTGAACTCTGGACCCCCAGGTCATAGTCCAGCACTCTAACCACTACGCCACACTGGCTCACCAGTCAATATAGAACAGCTTTAGTCTAATATGCCCAGAGACAGAAAAAGGGAGAAAAATATACATCACAAAAAAAAAAAAAAGGAGGGGGAAAAACAACTTCCAGCAACTGTGGTTCAGGTCTAAAATTTGCAGCTCCACCTTCTAGGCTCTAAAACTGTACCAGGCCCCAAAGCTTTCTTGAAGGCAAATGAATAAGCAGCAAATTTACAGCTGTTAGTGTTTTATAGCATCATTAATCAAATTGCTTAACATCAAAATACAGCAAAATACCACATAGAGTTCTCCTAGAAGTCATTTATGGGAATTTTGACAAAACATAAAATGCAGTAAAAAAAATTTTTTATGAAGTAATTTTTTCCTACTGCACGAATTCCCTACTCATCATCTGAACATAATACTTAAAACAGATCCCCCATGATCCCAGAAAGTCAGTTTTCAGCACTTTGGCTACGTACGCACTATACAGTTAAAGCACATTTTCTCCCCAAAGAATCCTGGGAGCTGTAGTTTACCCCTCACAGAGCTATGATTCCTACCACCCTTCATAAACTAGAGTTCCCAAGATTATTTTTGGGAAGGAAGGAATGTGCTGGGAGATGCTGGAGAAGGCCAGGGATTGAACCTGGGACCTTCCAAACGGAAAGCAGATGCTCTGCCATGGAACTATGGCTGTGCCTGACAAATATTGGGTAGGGTAGGCATTCATTCGGTAGAACAGGAACAGGGATGCTGAGAAACTGTGAGTTATACTTTCATCTAAAGTGGAGGGCAGATGATTTGGACTATAGCTCCTAATCTCTAACTATGGGTCATGCTGGCTGGGGCTGATGGGAGCTGTAGTCCAAACCATCCAAAGGGCACCTGATTAGGGAAGGTTGCTTTAGTCTCATTGAAATCAACAGGACTAAAATGTTTTAGGATGACTAAATTCTTCTGGATCCCACCCACTGTATGAACACAGGTGATGGGCCTGATAGCATGCCTCAGCAAGGTATTCAGAAACAATTATTGATTATATTTATTCCCTGCCATAATGGGACACAAGACATCAGACATTGGGAGCTGCCTTATACCAAAAAGGTGCACTCTGGTAGAAGGGGAGGATGCACATTTTGTTATAGGCTCTGCTCGTGATAAAATAATAACTACTGAACCCAAGCTGTCCTGGGTGTAGTTAGCGCCCGAATGGGAGACCTCCCCTCCCTCATGAACCCTAAATGCAGAAGAATGATACCTATGCCTGTATAAACGAAATCGAGCAAGTAAACCAGAGGAAGGGATGGAAAGATTTGTCAATTGCGATTCTCTCAGTTTCTCATTTTTCCAGTCTAAAATCCAGTTCTCCACATTTCTGCAGCAATTTGCAAAACAAATTTATCCTCATCAAAATTCTTCAGCAATGTAGTGTCAATTTTTCCTTTGTTTCGGTTCTCATACTGTTTTTAAAAGTGTGAATTTGATAGATTCAACTTGAAATGCGAAGCGAATCAAATTTCTGACCCATCCTTAATAAATATATACAATTGAGTTTCATGCGTACACAAAGAGAACAAAAGTAACAAATATCAAAACAAACAAAGAGAAAAACCAAAGCAAAAGAGGACAACAAGCTATTATACGTACAGAATTTTGTCCCATGAGAGAAATACAGTCCAGGCAGCCAACTTTCGTAACATGCAGGGCCGGCTCTTCCATTAGGAAGAGTAGAGTGGCTGCCTCAGGCACCAGATGCAGGAGATAAGGAGTCCTGGCAAGGTGGACAGAGCTGTGTGTGTCATGTGACCTGCTCTGACCCCGATTCCAAAACTAGCCATTGCCCTCATGTACAGTGGTGGATACTCTCCCATCTGCCAGTAGGAATGGAAGGGGATTGGTCAATTTCAGTTCTCTCAGTTTCTCATTTTTCCAAACTTACATTCAGTTCACATTTCTGCAGCAATTTGCCATCTTTTTTTAAAAAAAATCTTCAGCGTTATAGTGTGAATTTCATCAATAAACACATTTTTGTAGGCAGTTTTGACTAAAGTATACATTTTTGCAAGCCGTTTCTCCTAATATAATGCATTTTGTATTTCATTTTCGGTAATATATTCATTTTTATGCACACTTTCCCCAATAGATGCATTTTTGTAATCATTGGTTAGTTGAAGAACTGCGTTGCAAAATTTGGATAAGCACAAATGTTGAAGGATGGCTGTGCTTCAGTTCTTACATTGTTTCTGAAAGTACGAATTTGATCAGTTTTGCTTTAAATGCAAATGGAATCTAATTTCTCCGCCACCTCTAGGGTCGGCAGGTCTCTGGTTTTTGCCCGGAGAAACCACGGGTCCTCTCCAGGTGCATCAACTCAATCTCCAGACCCTCAGCTTTCATTTATATTTCTTTTTTAAAAAAAAAATAAGTTTCTAGGTGGTTCAATAGATATACACCAAAACGTCAGATGCCATCCCTTCCCCCTCCCCCGCAACTTCTGCTAAATGAGCTCATAGCTGGCTGCTCTAACCCCACCCATTCATGTTTGTAGCCAATACATGAAGTCAAGGTTGTGATTGCAAAGGACAGGCAATAGCTAGAACCTATTGCAAGTCTAGAAAACTGTTATTTTTCCTGCTTGTCAAATTATTTTTAATACTAAAATACACTGAGTACGTTTATAGCTTTCAGCAGTAGCAAAAGTCTCTTTCTCTGTGTGTGCAGAAGATCTAAATGTCATGGCAATGTGTTATGCTTTTCTAATTATGAGAAGTCAAACAAGTTTAAATTTTCCTGGGCTGTTGAAAAGGGCAGTTTTTTGAAAACCTTCCCAATATGCAGCTTTAATCCTATACTCACTTTTCTGGGAGTAAAGCTCATAGGAATCTTGTTCTGGTTGGTATGGTATTGCATTTAGAAAATCATCACTGTCTTTTGTTTTTCTTTTCTATTTGCATTTCATTTACCTTTAACCTCACTCCCCTACATCCATAGAAGCCACGACAATGGTTCCATGCACTCAGCTCAACCCCCTTAAACCCACTGATGATGCACCTTGTTGGCTGCACAATGGTTTCTTTCTTGCCCTGTAGTGGTAAAAGAGAATTCACATACTGGGAAGTGTGGCTTCAATTGCTGTTGTTCCCAAGCTACTGTCTGTGATGGTAGACCAAACCATGTGTGTTTTCTCTCTGTCAATTATTACTCACTGGAATTGGGTTGGCTGTCAAAGTGAGTTTATAGCAGCTCACAGGAAAGGCAGAAAAAGGTAGAGAATCTTCTTACTCTTACTCATTTCTCAAACCTCTTTTTGAAGTAAAGGGTCAAGTCTGTAAAGAAGTTTGGAGCAGCCATGTTAAAAGGCAGGAGCAGGGCATTCCAGGCAGGGGGTTGCCAACCCTGCTTAGATATGGATATCTTTACATAGGATCCCTAGTCAAGCTTCACCAACAGCACGTCCTAACCATATCTACTCAGAAGTCCTATTGAGTTCTATGAGGCCTAGTCCCTTAGTAAGTGTGTTAAGAATTGCAGCCTTCAGGAGCATCCATCTTTATTCCTGAGTGCTCCCATCTAACATCTCCACAACACTAGGCTTTCTTCCTACAATGGCCTTCTGGTGACTAGCCTAGCCTGAGGGCACTTAAACCCATCTTGCCAGAAACAGTTAGACTAGTTTAAATGTTCTCTACCCAGGCTCCCTAAGCAGGTGAGAAGGAATGATTCCATCATTTCAGCTGGACCTGGGAACATCATCTTTAAGCTAAGATTTGTATCTTAATTTCCAATCAGATAAATGTTTTTGTTTGGATGGTATGCTCCAAGCAACCGTGGTTGATGCTGAATTAATCATACTTAATGACATCACTAGGGCCTCCCCGTGACATCACTAGGGCCCGTCCCTGAAATCTCAGGGTTTGGGATGCTTCTGACCTATCTCTAGTCAGAGACAGCCAAACTGGTACTCTCCAAACATGATGGTCTCCAACTCCAATCAGCCCCAGCCAGCACGATAAATAGTCAGGGATTATAGAAGGTGCAGTCCCCACAGCAGGTTGCATCCAGTGCTAGTCCTATTCTGAGTAGATTCGTTGAAATTGATGGCCATAACTAATTTAGGTCCATTAATTTCAATAGGTCTAGTCTGAGTGGATACAACCTGTCGTATGGACTGCAACTCCTATAATCCCTGACCATTGACCATGCTGGCTGGAGTTGGAGACAACAACATCTAGAGGGCATCACGTTGACTTCTGCTGAAGGAAGTAAATAAATGCATGCCACTTTGAGCTGCAGAGGATATCAATGACATAAATCTTCTACCCCACAATATTAAGGAGAAGGACCATAACTCAGTGGTAGAGCAGCTGCAATCCCCAGCACCTCAGTTTGGGCTGTGAATGTCCCCTGTCTGAAACTCTGGACAGCCACTGCCCGTCAATATGGACAAGACTAAGCCAGATAAGCCAATGGTCTGACTCAGTATAAGGCAGCTTCCCATGTTCCTATGATATTATTAACTAATTTCTATCCTGCCCTTCCTCCTAAAGGAGTCCAGGGTGGCAAACGCCAAAGTGGGAAAACAATGCAATGAAAACTAAAACAAAGGCATGTTTAAAACACTGAAAAACAATTTAAAACATTGAAACACACACACACACTTATCCTTCACTTTTAAGCAAGTGCATTCCTAATTGTGGGGCATAGATTGGTCTACAGAACCCAAGAAGAAGAAGCACCTCAATGTGGAGGGGTTGCAACATATTGCCAGAGACTGGCGAGAATGTGGAGCTAGGCTGAGAACTTTTTTTAAAAAATCCAAGAACAGAGTCAGCACATTTACTTTCAAAAGTTATCCTGCTTTCTACAGTTTTGTGTATGTTTCTGTGTTTTAGCTAATAAAATATGAGCTGAACCACAGCGGTGTGGAAACAACATGAGAGAAAGGAGGGAGGGAGAGACCATTCAAATCCCAGTTGCACAGCATATGTGGTTTTTTCCCAGACAATCGTATGCATATGCCCAATAGCACATTGGGCAGAGTGATAATTAGTGGCAGACTTGTTATGAATATTCCATACAATATCACTTCCTCCATAAAAGGAGTATGTCAATTAAGGACAATATTCTGAACATCTAGGAATAATTGGAAGGTGGGGTTTTTTTGGGGGGGAGCACATTAAAAGCAGCAACTTTATTAAAACTATTATTCCCTTGACACTGCACTAAAAGAGCAGAAAACACGCAAGCCTTTGAAATACAGATAGCCATGCTGTGATCTGAATTGAGAACAACTGCCAGCCATCTGGCACAGTTAAGTAACAGTGTCATCATGAACTCCTGCCATGGAGTCATTCCATTCCTTTGTCATCACCTCAAGGCCATGTGGCCATAGAGCTGTATCTGCAAAAGACTGCATTGGATCCAAAAAACCCACACGATTCCTGTAGCATTTAGGGTAGCAGAAGAGGGTAGGGCTCCTGTCCCTTTAATAGTTGCTAAAATTCCATCCTTCAGTGCAACTATTAAAGGGACAGGAGCCCTGTGCTCTTGTGCACCTGGCCACTCTGTCTACATACCCAATGGAACTTTGGGCTTGCATTTCCTTTGTATTTCCCTTCATTAAGGATGGAGGAGATCTATTCAGTTCACATATAGATGACTATATTCATGAAAATAATATACAAAAATGCATTATATTGAGGAAAAATTTGTACATTAGTCAAAACTGCATACAAGAATGTGTTTTTGGGCTAAATTAGCACTAAATGCCGGAAAAAATTTACAAGGATTTTTTTTAAAAAAATAACTAATTGCTGCAGAAACATGGAGAACTGGATTTCAGATTGAAAAAATGACCAACTAGGAGAACTGAAATTGATAGATCTTT
Source organism: Rhineura floridana (assembly GCF_030035675.1). Lineage (NCBI taxonomy): Eukaryota > Metazoa > Chordata > Lepidosauria > Squamata > Rhineuridae > Rhineura > Rhineura floridana. The sequence goes on along the minus strand of NC_084494.1, from coordinate 22,325,700 downwards.
CCATCCCTATCCTCCATAAAGCATAGCAATCTATTTTGAAATTTGAAAATGATCTTCATAAACTGTGGCATAGTGGAGTGGGAACACACCTCTGGGATTTTCCATTTTAACTTGCTCTGGCAAGTGGATGAGATGAGAATGAGGCTTTCACATTTGTTTGCAACAGATTAGCATCAAGGAAGTCAGAGGTGGAGGAGGGGGAGGAAAATTATCAAGCAGAGGCTGGATATGTCTCTCCTTTCCTTTGAAGAGGTTCCTGTGTCAAGCTAATAGTTGAAAATGGCAACATGTCTTTGCAAGATTGCTTGCCATTAAACGGTAAAGGTTGCCTTTCAGCTGACTGAAGATGTTGCATTAAGATCAATGTGTCTTACAAATTGAATCTATGCAGCCTGAAGCAAACACCATTGAGATCAATGGAGCGTACTCTGAGGAAATGATGCACAGGATTGCAGTCATGTTGATCCTAATAAACTGGGTTTATGAAAAGCACTGTTGCTACTTGGTGTGTATGTGTTTATAAAAAAGGATGAACGCAACTGCCCAAACTTTGGACTCTCCTTGGGGACATGATTATGGACTCTCCAGGGGGCGGGGAGCATGGCTATGTCTCTTAAGTTTATTACAGATTTACTGGCTTTCTTTTCTTTTCATGCATTTGTACAACTGACCAGACCTGACCCTGCTTAGCTTCAGCAGGGAACTGGCCTTATGTGCATCCAGACCATAGCCTGGGACCCTGGGAACTGGAAACTACAGTTCCCAGAATTCTTGGGGGGGGCATTGAATTATGATGTGTACAAAGCCAAAGCATAGCTGAAAAGCAGTATTTCATTCAATTATACCTAGTGGAAAAGATGAGTTTTTACTGTTGCAAGCAGAGGTGGAAACAGGCAGTCATTTCTTGGCACCACAACTATGAAGGCCCTGTCCCTTGTAAGGCATCCTCTATACTTCTGAGAGCAGAGGGGCACAGAACAGTATCCCTAATGTTGACCTTAGTGCTTGGATTGATTCTTATGGGAGAAGGTGGTTCTTAAGCTTAGTGTTTGTCCTACACATGTCCTTTCATGTAGACAATAGGTAGTATGAGTAATATCCATGTTCATATAATTATTATTTTCAATATTTATATACCATTCAACAACGAAAGTTCTCTGGTCAGTTTACAAGGAAAAATTAGAACCACAAAATACACACACATGCACACACGCATTGCTTGGCCTCTACCAGGAGCCCAACTTTTAGTGCGGCACGCCCTGCCCTGTAGAACTCCTTGCCAATAGAGGTGCAGCAGGAGCCATCCCTGCCCTTTTTTAGACATCTTCTAAAAACTGTATTATTCAGACAGGCCTTTCAAACCTAAGGTTCATTGCCAACCAGCTTTTACTGATATATAGGGCAGTTTTTGGAGGAAAAAAATACTGCATTTTTAGGTTGTGTATCACCTTGTGATATTTTTTTATTAAAGTGCCATTTATAAATATTTAAATAAAGAAACAACCAAAGGAAGACCATTCATGCTGCCTTGTACATTATAGTAGCCAATGTAGGGTTCAGATTGGCACAAGAAGACAACTGAAAGCAAAACCAAATGCGACCTCCACCAGCTAAAGAGCGCATGATTTCCCCTCCCTAGTCTATTCCCACAACACCATCAAATGCTGCTGCTATGACTGTCAAGACAGCTGCCATTTGAAAATGCATTCAAACATTTTAACTTGATCTCTTCTGACATAAAAGGCACTGACAGGTAGGAGTTTAAAACTTGAGCCAAAGCTCAAAACAAAGCCAAGAAGCCAAGATGAATAATGGATTGCTTCTTCAGAAGGCAACGTTGTCAAGACAAACGGTGAAAAACATAAAATGGTCCATCTAGCTCACACTTCTATCCAATCAGACCAAAAGAGGTTGTGATGGCTTTCAATAGGCATTCACAGAGGAGGGTAGGTCTTCTTATCAATCGCAACTAGACATGATGACTAAGTGGATCCTCTATGTTCAGAGGCACTATGCCTTTGAAAAGCAGTTGCTGGTAGGGACGGAGGAGGAATCCGTCCTACTCCGATTTCACACGATCCAATCCATGCAGATCATAGGAACACAGGAAGCTGCCTTATACGGACTTAGAACATTGGTCCATTTACCTCAGTATTATCTCTACGGACTGGCAGCAGCTGTCCAAAGTTTCAAACAGAAATCTCTCCCAGTCTTACCAAAAGATTCCCGGGACTGAACCTGGGGCCTTCTACATTCAAGGCAGATGCTCTACCACTGAGCTATGGCCCTTCCCCTAATTCCCCGAGTTGGACCAATGGTCTGCTTCAGAATCTGCAGGCCAGCAGATGCCATTATGAGACTGTCCAAGGGCTGTGCAGTGCTGCTGTTCCCTCCCCCACACAGACACAGTTTTTCCTATGAACTTCTGAAATAGCATACCCAGCTACCCACAGCCTGAGCAGCTGGCATGAAGGTTCCTTACTGTCGTGCTCTTTGAGTCAGTCCTCCTCAGGGTGATGAGACTTGATAACATTTGGGTACAGAAAAAAAAACATGGCCATCCCCAGTGCTTAAATGTGTCCCGTCCAGAGCTGGAACCATGAGACGGAGATGCGGGTGCAATTAAATCTTGCTTTATTAGAGTAATGGATACATCTAGGACATTGTGCTTCATATAGAAACCTGCCTTACTCACTAGAAACCCCTAACTACACTCTAGACATGCTCTGCGGCGTGTGAAGGAAGTTGACTCAGCGACTCCCCTCTTTGAGAGGCCAGCTTATGTAGGGAACATTTTCGATCGTAATCTCTGACTCCTTCATAAGTCCTGTCTCTGCTCTGTCCGTTTCTCACGGCGGCGGGCACGAGGTGAGGGGGGGCATGTTTCCAATGGCTCGTCGGAAGACGCCTGCTCTTGGGCTGCAGGCTCGAGGTCAGGAGATGGCATCACGCTGGAAGCGTCCTGGGAACTGCATGGCAAGGGAGGAGCTGGTACAACCTCTGGGGCGTCCCCTGACAGGCCCTTGGGAACAACTGGGGGCAGCGCACTCTCCTCTACGGAGCTCGTGCCACCCGTGGGAATTGGCTGGAGTTCAAGTTCACTGCCCCCCCAAGGCCCCAAGCAGACTCAACAACTCCTGGGTCTTCCGCGCCTTCTGGCAGCTGAGGTGCCTGAAACTCATGCCTCTCCCCTCCCTGCTCCTTCAGGGAGAGCCGAGGCTCAACAAAAAGCAGGCAGCCTTGTTTTTTCCATGCAATTCCCCTTGGGAGGGGCAGAATGTCATCATGTCCCATGGTTCCCAGAGGGAATTTGCTCCATGGGCACTCAAAGTGCCTGGCAGCAATGAAGCTGAATGTTGGAAGATTCAGGACAGACAGACCAAAGTACCTCTTGACACAGCACATAGTTAAACTATAACTCACTCTGAGAGCAAGTAGTGATGGTCACCAACTTGGTTGGCTTTCTCTTTTAGACAAACTCAGGGAAGATAAGGTTATCAGCACCTACTACACATGGTGGCTATGCTGTCTCCACAGGCTTAGGCAGGATGCTTCCAAACACCAGTTGCTGGAAACCACAGGAGGGAGACAGTGCTCTCTTTGCAAGCAGGTCCTGCTGGCCGGCTTCCCTTGGGCATCTGGTTAGCCATTGTAAGAAGAGGATGCTGGACTAGATGGGCCACTGGCCTGATCCAGCCAGGCTCTTCTTATGTTCTTATGAGCCTCGGAGGCTAACTGCTCAGGCTGCGGGTAGAGAGGTAAGAAGGCATCATTTTCCATTCTGTCCTCTATTCAGCACATGCAACACTGTTTCCATTCTGTTGCAGTTCATTTTCCACCAAAACCTACCTTGTTTGTATTGCTCTCCACTGTGGTTAAACTACATAAATTATGTCATTCCACCCCAATCATTTCAATGCAAAGGAAATGCAATGCAAATACAGAGGGGGAAATGTAATCAATTATTTTGCAAACTAAAAGCAACAAGAGTGAATACTGACAGTATTTGCTGGACTGATTTCCATTGCAGACACGGTATAAATAAGCGAACATTGGCAGTTTCTGCTCCTGATTCCGTCTGAACGCTCTGATATTCGTAGCTGTGGGTTGGGATGGGTGAGAAATTCAATTAAGTTCACATTTCAAGGCAAATATATCAAATTCACACTTTCTGAAACAATATGAACCAAAGCACAGCCATTCTTCTAAATTCGCACTTACTTGGATTTTGCAATGCAGTTCACCCATTTTTTAAAAAAATACATGTTGGTGAAAATGTGCATAAAAATGAACATAGGAGTGAGAATAACATCCAAAAACATTATATGGCAAAAAAGTGCTCCCAAAATGTGCACATTAGTCAAAACTGCCTACAAAAATATGATTATAAGGTAAAATTTGCACTAAATGCTAGAGGATTTTCATGAGGATTTTTTTTTTAAAAGGAAATTGCTGCAGAAAGGTGGAGAATTGAATTTAAGATTGGAAAAATTAGAAACTAAGAGAACTGAAATGGACAGAACTTGCCATCCCTAGCTGTGGGTAGCTGGTATCCAGGGCTGGCACCAAAGGACAGCCAGGTTGGGCCCTGGCTGAGGGCCCCTGAAGGGCCCCTCCTTAGGGTGTGGGTGTAGCATTCCCCTTCCGCAATCCTCAGCAGGGCCAGCTCCCAATCCTGTTGCAGATGGCAGAGACAGAGCTCCCAGCCCCCCTCTACAGACAGTGCAGACCCGCGGAGCCGGCCCACTCCACCTACCTCTCCTCCCTTTCTGTGAATGCCCTGCACACTATGCACAAAGCTGCCATCAACCAAGATAGCAGCAGAGGTATCTCTAAGGGGCTGACACCCCTACCGCCATCTTGATTGATGCACGCACACAGCGTAGCACTCATGTGTGTCATCAGCAATGATGGCGGCGGGGTATCAGCCCCTTAGAGAAGCCTCTCCCACCATCTTGGTTGATGGCAGTGGCCTGCGTGCCCAGCATGCAGGGCATTCACAGAAAGAGAGAAGAGGTAGGTGGAGCAGTCCCACATGGTCTATAGGGGGGAGCTGGGAGCCCAGGGCAGGCTGGGGGCCAAGGGCCCAGTCAGACCTGGCACCAGCCTGGCTAGATGACAATTTAAAGGGGGGAATGGGGGTGGAGGCAGCGCACAATCCTCGTATCACTCCATAAGAAGTTTTAAATGTTTTTCCAGTAAAAATCTGCTTGGAAATGAGATGGGCCTAGTCCTCTCTCCTCTGAGAAGTGGGATGGACCAGACTTTAATAGGTCCATCCATCCCTAGCTGCTGGGGAAACAACAACAGGAAAATACTCTTGGTGGGAAGATAGCCATATTACAAGAATACCAGTTTTCATCTGTAAAACATTAGAGGGTGCAACATGCACACCCACCCCACTAGTATGCAATATTCAGAATTACAACACAAGTTATTTCAGGATGTGGCTTTTCTGCATTGGAGGGCGTATTTTTGAACTAGTCACAACAAAGTTACTGAAGCTAAAATTAACTTTTTTATTTACTTTGAAACCTTCCCAAACCTTGCCAAGTTGTGTGGGATTTCATTCCCCACCCACCAGGTAAACAACCCAAAACCTGACTACAAACAACTTTTTTTCAAGATGTTTGCGTTTACCTTGCCAGCTAGAGAATAGGCTGCTTTGTATTAGTCCAAATCTCTGAAAAACGTATTTACTCTCCATCACGCTCAGTCCACCTCCAAGAAGCGTGACTTCAGCTACAAAAAGCATTTGCCAGAGCTAGTTACTGTCAGAAGCATTGTTCTTATTTTTTCCAACTGCTGCCCTTGCAGTGTTGGCTTATGCCCATTGGGATTTGTGAGGCGGAAGTCAGGGAGCCCATGCAGTAGGTGGAGCCAAAGCCAATGACAGGCACAGCCAGCTGTTCTGGCTGGATACCATTCTGTACACATTTTTATCTGTTTTTTAAATGAACTCAACTATTGCCTGGATTCTGCCCTCTCTTGACTTCCATCCTCCAGGCTAAAATCCTTTGCTACAAACAAAAGAAAAGATAGTGTCTTAGAGTCATTTTGTTATATATACTTCAAACACATTTGGCACCAGTTCTTAGCACAGTCAGGCATGTGCTTGGGTCCACAGGCCCTAGAGGGGTCCTGATGTCAGGATTATTTTTATTTTTACAAATGTTAAGGGCTCAGCACTGAAAATAGAAGCGCTAGCACACCCAGCTGCGGCAGACCTCTTCCCCCCACCCATGCCTCTAAGACTGTCCCTAACACAGCAATGCTACATCAGAGGCCGAGGCCTTGGGGCCATCCAATGGAGATGAATGCTGGAAAATTCTGGACAGACTAAAGAAAGCACTTCTTCAGACAGGGCATCATTCAACTATGGAATTCACTCCGACAAGAGATAGTGATGACCACAGACTTGGGTGGCTTTAAAAGAGGATTAATATAAGGCTAGCCATGGCTACTAGCCATGATGGCTATGTTCTACCTACGCTGTCAAGAGGCAATATGTCTCTGAATGCCAGTTGCTGGGAATCACAAGTGGGGAGACCACTGTTGTGCTCACGTCCTTCTTCTGGGCTTTCCGTGGACAGCTGATTGCCGCTGAGAGAACAGAATGCTAGACTAGGTGGGTCTCTGGCCTGATCCAGCAGGGCTCCTCTTATGTTCATTTAGGGGAAAGAAGGCAGCAGCTATTTTTAGCACCTGGCCTGGTACCTCCCTTTTCATGGTCAAGCCCTTGACAGGGAAAAATGTCATGCTAGACAGGGCAGGATCAGTGTCCAGTGCCCAGTAAGCTTGCCAGGGGAGGCCAAGGTGGCATTTTGGGGAGCCGTCACGTACGGTGGCCATCCCTATTTTGGGTGGGTAGTCCAAGGTAAAAGAACCTTAAGAAAGGAGAGCAGAATGGGCATTGAGGTTGCCCATCAACAGTTAGCAGCACCTAGATAGCAGACGGAGCAGGCACACAGGTCACTTGGTCCCAGTCTTCTCCATTATGTCAAGAGATCTTGTTCTTCTAATTAAATTAATCACTTCTAAATTTGCAGCTGTACATCTGGTAAACTCACTGGGTATGCAGACAAGGATACACAGGGGGAGGGGAAGAGCACCTTATCCCAACTCCTCTCAAATCTGGTGCCAGACCCAAGTTCAAATGTAAAATGCCAGTTAATACTCAGAAGTACTTTATTCATCCATGTACTTAACAGTCTTTGCTATCTGTCGGCTAGCATTTTGCTAATCAGATAAGGACACACTCTAAATAATTGCTTAATCAACTACTTAGTCTAGATTTCCTGGGAAGATCTAAATAGCTTAAAAGTGGCAGGCACCAAGCCTCCCCAAAAGGTACAGGAACTGAAGCAGATCAACTGCAAAGGGAATTGTCTTTCCACCCTCATCCTCTCCTCTACCCTAGACTTGATGCCACGTCTGTGTGAATCCAATTTTAAAATGTAAGCACTGAATTGATGATGGACTGCCTTCAAGTTGATTCCGACTTATGGCGACCCTATGAATAGGGTTTTCATGGTAAGTGGTATTCAGAGGGGGTTTACCATTGCCTTCCTCTGAGGCTGAGAGGCAGTGACTGGCCCAAGGTCACCCAGTGAGCTTCATGGATGTGTGGGGATTTGAACCCTGGTTTCCCAGGTCGTAGTCCAACACTCAAACCACTACATCACACTACCCATCTTGGTTTCTCGCAGTTTCACTGTTTTTTCCAATTTCGTGTTTGGTGTCCCCCCCCCTCATTTCTGCATACGTTTGCAATGGTTTTTTTTAAAATCACATGAAAATGCATATGCATGCACTGTTGTGTATATTTCTCCTAATATTCACATGCTTGTATTCAATTTTACCTAGCATATCAATTTTTGCAAATTATTTGCACCTGAATGCGTTTTTTGTATGCTCACCCAATAGAATGCACTGTTTTCACTATTATATGAACTCTTGGTTGAAGATGTGCATCGCAAAATTCATGTATCTCTGCATTTCAAAGGAAGCTGTGTTTTGGTTCGTCTATTGGTTCAAGATGCACGAATTTGGTGTGTTGTGAACCAAACAAATTTCTCCACCACCCCTACCCTGAAGTATTAGCAGTCATTTATGCACAGTGTTCCCTCCTCACATCAATGTTGGTTTATGAACATCAAGGTTAGTTTATGAAATTTGATAGGGCCATTGAACGCATAAGACATTTTGCTGCTACTTATTTTTTCCCCAGTAAAATAACAAGTATGCATGAGCATTTTAAAAAACTATACATCTTAACAGCAACATCAAATACCCCAGTTGCAGATGGTGCTGTCCAAGAGGGCACCTTGAAAAGGGATCCACTGTAAGGTTCTGGACTAGTAACTCCAGTGAACAAACCAGTTACGTGCCAACTGGCACACCTGCCTTTGTTTACACTGTATTTGAGATTCAATTTACAACAGCGCTCATAATCCAGTCTCCGTAGATTATCTCAACAACCAAGAAGTCCATACAGGCGTAGACAATCCTTCTGAAACCTCAGTCCCTAAAAGATTAAAGCCAGCACTTTGAATTCTGCCCAGAAGCAAACTGATGGCCAGCAAAGATATTTACGATACCAACGATCTACCCTAAACATTTCAGTTAACAGACCAGCAGCCAGTTGAAATTTCCAGTATCCAAAAGGCAGCCCCAAGTAGAGAGTGTTGCAATAACTACCTGTTACTAAAATATGGGTGTCAGGGCCAAATTTAAGCTATAACATGAGTGAGACCCTTCCCTCTTCAACAAGTATGTGCATTACTTATAGGGTTAGCACAGTCGATGACAACAATGACACACGGGCTGTTTTCTGCAAGAATCCAAAAGGCCGCATGTGTATGATGTTCTATAGAATTGTTTACTGTTTACTGTTGTCGGCAAGCAAGCCGCAACAATGATATTCAATACCTACCAAAAATTATCTTCAATTTGTATGATGTTTATGGTTTCCCAGTGGCAATGTTGTAAACATTTCTCTTTCTTTGTTTCTAATGCGAGGCTCCTCATAATGTGAGGCCCTAAGCTGTAGTTTGTTTAGCTTGTATGTAAATCCGGCCCTGATAAGTGTGGCCAGACTGTCACACTTGTGAAGTTTAGCTGCTTATTCTCAATGGCACTAAACTGGCTGGGGAAAGGCCGTAGCTCAGTGATACAGCATCTGCTTTGAATTTAAATGGTCCCAGTGTATGGATTTTTTAAAAAAATGACATTGCATCATCTGAAATTTTGAGAATCCACAGCTATGCATTGATATTTCTTTAGACTTGCAAAACCATATGCCACCATACACTATATGGGAGTGTATGCAGTTCCAGAGAAGGGATGTGCTAGAATTCTGCCCAATTCAGATTTGGTACCAAATTTTCTATTACTTTACTTATTCTTAATCACCAAGGATTGGATTTTAATGCAGCAAATTTCTGCAGCTATTTTTGAAAGCGGACTTTTTTAAAAAAAAAATCCGCCTCTAAAACATCAATTGTAAGAATGATAATTTATTGATATTTCCTTCAAAATATCAATATTTTAAAGGAAATATCAATATTTCATTCAAATGATCAATATTTCCTTTTAAAATATTGATATTAATATCAATTTTTTTCAGAGCTAAAAAAACACAGATAGGTAAAAACAGTGGCTAGTGGATACAGAACAAATTCTAATTGATGCCAGCCTGTTAGGTCAATGGAATGCTTTTGAACCGGGACTGGCCAATGGATCCCATCCCTACTCCAAAGACATGAGCAGCTGTACAAAGGCTCAGGCCCTCCAAAAGCAAGGAGGGGAGGTATTTGGGGTCAGGCCCAAGAGCAGCGTTCACTCCTATACACTTCTCAGAGCATAGGCCTGATGAATCCTCTTCTCTTTGTTCCTTCCCTTGCCCCCATCCATCCATTACGCCATCAGCCTGTCTTTCCATAGACTGCGTCCCTCTGCCATTCAGAGCTGCAAAAAACATGCATATTGTCCATTGTTACAGTGCATGCTATCGAGCAGATCAAGGAGCAGAAGGAAAATAACCAGCCCAGAGGGGAGAGGCCAAAGCTCAGCGGTAAATACAGCATGTGCCTTGCATGCAGTGGGAAATCAAATACATAAAAATCAAATATATTAAATGAATAAAACACCACAATTCTTAAAAACTCAAACAACAAATCACAAAGCGGTAATTACTAATAGCAGTAGCAGCTACCGCTGCCACCATGAAGCTTGCTGGGTGATCTCAGGCCAGTCATAGTTTCACAGCCTAGTCTACTTCACAGGGTTGTTGTGAGAATTAAATGAAGAGGAAGGAGAACTGTGTACACCACCCTTGGAAGAAAGGTGCAATATAAACATCATCATCAATAACAACTACTTGGGTTGAATTTCACTTGTCTTGTGCAATGTCCCTAGTGCCAGGTGTAAAACAGCCCTTTCACGAGCAGAAGATTCCTTCTGCCTGCCGAAATGTACCTGAGTCTGGAATGAGGATTTCTAAACTGTGCTTGTGAAAGCAGACCCATGCAGTGACAGATATCAATATCCCTTTCTTGCCAGAGATGTAATTGCAAAGGTCATGCTTAGCAAAGCGAAAGCTGCAAGTAGACCTGATCAGCTTGGGTGGCAAAAGTTGATGCAGTTGAGAGTCAAGTTTATAGACAGGCAGTTCACTGACCTTGATTTAAAAAAATAAAACAAAATTTATCTGCAAGAAATCCCCTGAACACAATAGACTTCAGGCTACATGGATGGTCTCCTGCCAAGGGTCTGAAGCAAGCCATGTTCCAAAACAATGAGCAGGACTGGGGAACATGTGGCCCTTCAGGTGTTAGTGGATGCCAACTTCACAGACAATAGTCAGGGTTGATGGGAGTTGGAGCTCAGCAGCATCTTGAGGGCCACAGGTCCTCCATCACTGGCGTAGAGGATAGGGTTCCCATAGGAACAGAGGAAGCTGACTTATGCCCTTGGTCTATCTAGCTCAGTACTCAACACACTGGCAGCAGCTGTCCAAGGTTTGAGGCAGGAGCCTTTCCCAGCCCTACCAGGAGATGGTAATTATTAAATCTGAGGCCTTCTGCACACAAAGCATGTGCTCTACCACTGAACTACAGTCCTTCTCTTGGAAAGTACCAATTAGGGATTTGAGAAATACCCTACAAAAAAATCGCCATGAATCCCATCAAATAATATATGGATTACTACTATGTTTTCAAAGAAAAAAAAAGTTAATAAAACAAAGCTCCAAGCAGGTAATCTCCTGCTGCTTTTAAAACAGACAGGAGTAAATTAAAGTAGCACTGGAAAATAAGCAAAGAATTGGTTTAGAGCCTTTCACATCAATGCCTAGAATGCTTATTGTATGTCTACTATCCACAGACCTTGCTTTTAATGACAGCACTTATGTGAAGGCACTTTCCCCCCCTACATTCAAAGAAGCCAGCTGCTTTTATTACCATTCAGGACTAATCTATTGCTCAGCGTAAAATAGCAGCAGTCTCTTAAAACTGAGGCAAAATGAGTATTAAAAAATCTCCCTTATCGTATGGAAAAATGGAGAGGAGGAAAAAAGCTTGTTTACCTCCCTTCTGCAACAAGACTTTAAGTCAAATTGGATGAGCATTTTTAATATGTATTATAATTTTAAATAGATATATTTATAATGAATATTCTTTTTTATTTCTTTTATTTATGACAATTTATATACCACTTATATTTAAATAAAACTCTTAAGTGGTGTACGATGTAAGTCAAAACATCTTAAAACAGCAGAAGCAAACAAACCACAATCGCTACAATACAATTAACTGAACAAAACATCCTCTTAAGTATCAACATATGGTATAAACATTGCATATAAAATCAAGTACAAGAAATATAAGGAGAAAAATCACAACAAACATAGTAGACTAAACAAAATATTCCCTAGGACTACATGAAAAAAAATAAAAATCAAGTTTAAAAAAAAGCTTATTTTTAACCATAGTAGATTAAAAAAAATTCTTAATCACAATGTAATAAAAAGCAAACGCAAAACAATGAAACAGCCAGCCCCCCTTTATATTCTTTTCTCTTTTTTAGGAAAAAAAACTTTATTTCCGAAGCATATTATAACCAATTACAATACATTTAAGAGTGACATATAAGATTTAACATATACTGAGTACTAAAAATATTAAGAAATATATAACAAAGTGCATAAGGCTGTTACCCATCATTTTTCATTTAAGCCTTTCAAGACAAAGATTATCTAAACGTTCAATTTATAAATACAGTCAGTCAATCTTAATTCTTCCTTTACATATTGAGTTATCAGGTACTACTTACCAATAGCTAATTTTTCCTTTTTCCTTTTGCATAATTGTTAATTTAATTTTCAGTTGTTCCCATAATTTTCTTACAAGATCTAGCTTATTAGGTTTCCAGTTCCTCTTCCATGACTTTGCATACAGAATCCTGTACTCTTATGTACTTTATAATTGGGAGTCATTTTGAGACTTTATTTTTTCTAAAAAGTGGACCACGTGGAGTAATAATCATAATCTAGATGTAATGTTTGTCACATAGTTTGCATGTTCATTGCTGGTATTTTTTTAAAAAAATAGCTGGCACATGGCAGATCAAGGTCATGGTGCTCTCGCTCGCTCGCTCTCGCTCTCTGTCTGTGTGTGTCAGTGAAGAGGCTTTAACCCTTTGCCCCCACTATGATCCAAACTGAAATTGTACACACACACACCCATAAAATTCAAAAGTGGGAGTAAAAAAATGCAAGAATAAACTGCTCTCCTCCCACTGTGAAGCACAGAGACAGAGAGAAGGATCCAATTCTGATCAGGACCTCAATGCAGGTAAAGAGTCATGCACAATGATCTCCCCCCCCCTCCTGAACAGGCTAATCATTTTTTTTAAAAAAAAATAGCTATGCAAGGGCAAAACTATGTTACAAACTTCATGTCTATGTTTTGGCCCTTTTAAGAAAAACACACACACACATTTAGGTTTGATACTAACACATACATATGCATATTCTGACAAGGCTTTGCACATCTTTTTATGATTTGTGCATTGGAACATGAGAATTGCCCCTACCTGACCCCAGATATTAAGAGCTAAAGCCAGAACTTCTCAACTTTTATCTTTGATAACATGATTTGCAAGAACTGTCTTAACAGGTTACAGATCAGATATTCAGTTGTCGCATAACAGATTTTATTCTAGAGGTTAGGTAGGGATGGTAAAGAATTCCAGCAGAAATTGCCAACGTTCATTTATGTGTCCCATCTCTGGAACAGAAATCAATGCAGCCAATAAGATTGGCATTTGCTGTTCTTGTCGATTTCAATCCACAAACAATATGTAATTGATGACTTCTTTCCCCATTTGCATTGCATTTCCTTTGCACTGAAATGAATGGTGTGGAATAACGTAATAACGTAATAATGTAAAATTCTGCCACAGTGGATGAGACAAATAACATAGTTGTCATAAGCTGAACTGCAGCGGAACAGAAATACTGCTGCATATGATGAACATGGGACAGAATGGAAATCAATGTCTTTTTACATCTCTAATGTGAGGTGTATCTGTGCTACCCAGGGTTCACTTTTATAAGAAGCTTCAAGCTGATTCACTAAAGAATATTCCAATTAGGTTCTAGAATATCTGCTTCAAAATTGTTCCATTGGCAGCAGCCAGATTATGGAACAGTTGTTCCTTACAATCCTTGCTTAACAGTGGGAATACATTAGGTGCTGCCTTCATCATCCCTGCAGCTCTCTGCAGGTTAGCAGCAGAAAAGGCTAATCAATCCATCCACATTGTTACCACTATGCTGATCTATTTATTGTGTAATGCTCCCTATCTGTTCTAATTGACAACATACATTTTAATGGGCAGATAGCTGTTCCATGAACCTTGGGTATGTTTCATGCTTATCTGCCAGGGCAGGAGCTCAATATCAGATTTACCAGTATGACTAAAACCAGGGTAGCGTAATAGACCGAATGTTAGATAAAGACCAGGATGGGGAACCTTTTTCAGAGTGAGGGCCACTTTCCTTTGTGGGCCACCTTCTGGGGGCCAGAGGCAAAAGTGGGCAAAGCCATGAAGGCAAATTGTACCTTTGTAGAGTAGACTAGTTTTGATACACACATCCCTCTCTATCTTCCATTGAGGCAACCAAGAGACATTATGAAAGTTGAAGGACATATTCCAGCCAATCAAAAACACTCAAGGAGGAGTAAGGGGTGTGGCCTTGGAAGCAGGGTGTGGCTGAGGAGGCAGCGAGGCCTGGGGAGATTCCTGACAGCCAGATAGAAAGGCCTGGAGGGCCACATTTGGCCCCCAAGGCTGAGGTTCTCCATCCCTCGATTAAGACTTGGGTGACCCTGGTTCAAATCCCCAGCCAGCCACAAAGCTCACTGGGTGAACCTGAACCAGTCGTTCTCCATTTTGTTCTTAAAAATATATATCCAGAACTCATATTCCTAAAAATTTTTAACTATATCAGTTTTCTGTTGCCTCGGGAACTGTGGGTTGTATGCAACTAAGTTCTACACAGAGCAAACCTATTGAAATTAATGAACTTAGCTTAGTCATATCTGTTAATTTTAATAGGTCTACTCTAAGTATGTTTAGCACTGGATACAATTCTGTGGCTTTTCCTTAGCTTTTGCACCCACCTACTGTAGTATTTCAGTTTTATTGTTGTTGTTGTTATTGTTATGGTCATTATTATTATTATAATTATTATAATGATGATGATGATTATAATAATAGCCCACCCTTCACCAATAGGTTCCAGGTAAAGAGTGGAAGATTCTACATTTAACTTTCCAACTGCTTCTTAGAACAGCCAAGAACATGTTGCCGGCTCCTTTAGCATGTCAACGCCTCAAGGCATGCCTAAAATAGTAAAAAAGGACCCTCCCAGAAAGTTCACATGCAGAATTGTGAGTTGTTCAACCAAGCAACTGTTTCCAAAGGGGCTAAAGTAAATTCTTGCTGTGCAAATTGAGGTAGTTTAGATGACATTCTTACATAACATTTGGGATTCTTTATGAAACCGCTATGGAGCTCTTCCAAACTATCCTTCAGAACACATTGTATTTATGGCATTTAACAGTGTCATCCATTGGGCTGGTATGGACTTTGTGATTCAGGTTAAGTCCCACCTCTGCCACTGACATGCAGGATGGCCTTGGACAAATTCTCAATCTGGCAAATGGGACCTACCTGCAATCTTTGATGAGGGCAAATGCAACAGAAGCTATAAAAGCAACTAAGATTACAGTTGTATGCATACTTGCCTGGAAGTAAGCCCCACTAAACATAGCAGGACTTGCTTCAAGTAAATATGTATAGGATTCCTTCACAAAGCATCAGTCACACCCACAAGAAATTCAGAACCAGTGTAAAGGATGACAATAGATGGGCTCCAGACCTCCTCCTGTGACAGGGACTCAAGTTAGTTAACAATAATAAAAAAAAATTGCAAAAAAGGTGTCTGCCAAGGAGGAAGGAAGACAACACAAGAGGAACAGTAGGATTCCAGCAAAAAAAGACCCAAGCATAATGTGACGAACCTTTCAAAAAGCTCAACGTTCTTCCTGGTTGGCCCTGAAAGGCATCTCCCAGTTGAAAGCCTGGACATAAAAGAGGCAGGCAGCAAAAGAATGCTTTTATTGTGTAAGAGAGGAAATGTCAAGTCATACATAGGCACTCTCTTGTGTTTGTTTTTCTTCACATTGCATGATCTTTGAGTCATTTTGCTTATGATATGCTTTAGGAAGCATTCTGAAAAATAAATGCAGATGCAGAGGGTTTGTAAGTCTAGGGATGGGGGGGCATTTCAGTGTGCATTTAAAGGCGAGCCTACCTAATTTGCACTTTTCAAAAAATGTGCAAACCAAAACACGGCCATTCTTCAAAATTCACACTTCTCCAAACTTTGCAATGTAGTTCTCCAGCCCAGTAATGTGTACAAAAACACATATACTAGTATCCATCAAAATGCATATATTAAGGAAAATAGCATACAAAATGCATTAAATTAAGGGAAATTGCTTTGCAAAAATATGTATGCTAGGCAAAACTGCAAACAAAAGTGCATATATTAGGAGAAATACACATCAAAATGCTGATGAATGTTTATGAGGATTTTTTTTAAAAAAAAAAATCACAAACTAATGTGGAGACCTGAACTTCAGAGTGGAAACATGAGAATCAAAACGAAACAGAAATTACAGATTCACCCATTTGTATTTGTAGCATGGGAAATAGTCAAGCACCATTGACTATTTCCTAGTAATCACCAAATCTACTTATCCACAGAGTGGCCTCTGTTCACCAAGTATTGCAGGGCTATCCTGCCTAGAAAGTAGAACAAGTTTTCCTTCTGATTTCACAGAATAGGTTCTCTCTTGACTACTAAACAGGATATCAAAGCAGGGTTAAACCATCTGCAGATTAAACCACTCTAGAGATTAAACCACAGTTTCCCATTTTGGATGCAACAGGAAGTTTTTGTGTTATATTTATTATAATCATTTATATCCTCCATTTAAAAAGATATAAAACCTTCCATGACAGCTTTCAAGTAACATTAAAATACAATAATAAACTCACAATAAGGCAATATAAACAAAATCTCATCAGTATTCCCCCCACAAAGCAGTTGGTGATAGATGGCCCTATGGTGGGGAGGGGGAGAGAGCAAAGTCCTGCCTACAGCAGAGACCTGATTTATTTATTTGGAACATTTCTTAACAGCCCTTCCTCACAAGAATCTGGGGTGATTGTACAAAGTGTGCACAAACCATACAAGTACAAGGTAAAACCAACCAAGAGACATTAAAAGTACACCAAAATGTTAGCAAACTGAAAACATAAAGCTAAAGAGCAAATTAGGGGATGAGCTCAGTGGTAGGGCATTTGCCTTCCAAGAAGATCCCAGCTTCACTCCCCTGGCCTCTCCGGGTAGGGCTGGGAGAGACTCTCTGCCTAAAGCCCTTGAGAGATGCTGCCAGTCAGTATGGACAATACGAGCTTGGAAAAGTTACTTTTTTAAAACTACAACTCCCATCAGCCCCAGCCAGCATGGCCACCGGATTGGGCTGATGGGAGTTGTAGTTCAAAAAAATAACTTTTCCAAGCTCTGAGCGTAAGGCAGCTTCCTATGTTCCTACGATTAAGGCTGTTTCAACTAAATGCATCACCTAAAACAGGGGTAGGGAACAGAAAGACTGGAATTTACTGATAGATCTGTGCCTGATTTGCAGTAAAACAGCAAAACAAAATTATTTTTCCCACCTATAGTAGACGATTGAAATGAAGACAGTTTAACCAGGCATGGATTTTTGTGTGATTTTGTGAAAAGACTGTGAGCTCGGTTAAGTTTTGGTACTGAAAACAAAGTCCAAGGCTCAGAAAATGTTCTTTAATTCAGACTCCATGTCTTTTCCACCTGACTCTGGTCGACAGATCTTGGAGTTTTCCTAAAAAAACCAAAGTAGAACTAGTACAAGTCCACCCACTTTGGATGCCTGGTCAAAGAAAAAAGTATTAACCTGGTGCTGAAAGGATTGTGCGATGCTGATGCAAAACACATCTCTTTCCAAATTCTGGACAGTGTGGCTGGTGGCTCTATGTCAGTGGGGCAGTAGAATCTGCTCCGGGTTTTAGTTCAACATTTCAAGGAGCTGTCCAAGGCACTGACGGTTCAGACTAAAACCGGGAGGGGATTCTACTGCCCCAGTGACATGGAGCCACCAGCTGCCAGTGACTCTGAGTGCCACTACAGATAAAAGGCCCTATCCTTTGTAAATGCTTAATGTACCTCTGCTAAGGGAGGTACCTGGAGAAGATCCTCTGCGGGTAGTCATAATACACAGACCGGCTGATAAGGCAAGAGGCCTTCCATCATGTATCTGAGTCCCAAGCCATTTACAGATATAAAGGAACATTTATACCGATCATTTATACATTGTTGCCTTGTACAGAGTCAAGCCAACAATGTCAGCATTGTTGACACTGACTGGCAGCAACTTTCCAAGATTTCAGGTGGGATTTCTCCCCGTCCTACGTAGAGGTGGCATGGATTGAACTTGGGACTTTTTGCGTGCAGAAGCACACACTCTACCACTGAGCCATGGCACTTTCCCCTTGGCAGATGCTAACTGTCCAGGACACGAAGTTGCTCCAGCCTGGATTCCACAGGCCCATAAGCAAGGAATGAAGGAAGCACATATGCAAATGGACACCTTGGTATCTTATGTTGTTCAGATGCCAGACATATGATGTCTGGTACATTGAGACCTTGAAACCTGGCTGAAGTTGACATTTCATTCTTAATTCATTCAGGGATTTGCGTAGAAAGAAAGGGAGTCTGCCAAAGGTGGTATATTCTGTCTATCTTTTTTAAACTCCTAGGTGAACATTGTGTGCTTGCACAGGTTGGAATAAATGGCATGGAATCTACGTGCATGTGTTGCTTGAACAGATCATTCATTCCCTCTAATCCCAATATTCAGGCTGAGAGTGCTGTTCCTTTATGTAGTCAAAACTGGCACCAGCCACACATACCTGAGGGAGGTATCAATAGGCATAGGGGAAACCCAAGGTTTGTAGCAATAAAAAATATTTAGGGGGAACAGACTCTAAAACAGCCCAACGAGGACTGAGCATGCTCAATAGCCACAGAATGCTGTTGGCAGGAATGGAAAAGAAAACCAGTAGTGGACTAGATTGGAATATCCTTGTTCAGTACAATTGGGATCCCTTCTTTATTTAATTTTTCTTTTATATATAAGCTATTGCTGCTTTGGCCACCATTAAAACTGAGTTGTGCCCATTCCCCACCTCCAAACCCATGCATTGGAAAGGGTCCAGATACAGTCGATTAAATTTTTAACCACTCTGTATTCTGGAAAATGGTCTGAATATTATTTTCTTTTATTCTTCTCTACAATTCAAATTTAACAGAAAATGTAGCAAAATTCTTGTGAAGAACAATGAAGGTAAGAGTAAAAAAAAATCCAACATTATCATGCTTTCCAAACTATTATTAGAAATATTCAATAATTTTGGATCCTAACTTTGTACATTAACTGATATGTACGTTTTATTCTGAGGTCAGCTGACCAGAGCAATTCGCTAACTGCACCATAGAGGGAAGCCTGCTCTATGCACAGTAATTCCCCCAGCGATTTAGAGCTCTGTACAGTCACCATTCTAAATCAGGGAATAGCCTATCCCAGAAGTGAGGAACCATTTTCAGCCCAAGGGTTGCATTCCCTTCTGAGCAACCTTCCATGGTGGGCACATCACAGTGGTGGGTGGGACCAGAGACAAAAATGGGTGGAACAATGATGTAAATTTGACCTATCTGCACATAGTTTCTACACATGCTCACACACCCCTCTCTATCCTCCATCCAGGCAAGCAAGAGCCATTATCAGTGTTCAAGGACACATTCTGGCCATGCAAAAGCACTCAAGGAGGGTGTGATGCAGGGCCGGTGAGGGGTGTGGCCTGGGAAGGGGATATGGTGTGAAGAGAGTCCTGATGGCCCAAGAGAGAGGTTTAAAGGGCCCCATTTGTCCCCCCAGGGACTGAGGTTCTCTACCCTTGACCTATGCACTTAGAGAAGGCTCTACCTGCAGATATGCCCCCAACACATGGCTGTCAGAGGACAGATCCCAGTGGAGGCTGGCCCTTCAGGGCAAGTGGGGCACTGCCCCACCAACCTGCCCTCACCCAGCCCCCACCTGCCTTCTTTACTTACAACCAGTCCAGGAAGCAGCAGCACTACAGGTCAGCTTCCTCTTCCGTAGTCTCAGTGCAGCCCCTTGTAGAACTCAGCCGGGAGGAGGATGGGGACAAAACTAGAATTCATTGGGTCTGCCTTTGATTGGCTCGGGGTCTGCCAACAGTTTGGGCTACCTGCATTCTGCCCCACCAGTCTCAGTGGGCACCAACCACCACTGGCAAAGCTGACTGTGGCATGGTGGCAGGGGCAAGGGCAGAAGGCATGGCTCTGGGCTTTTGCTCTCTCCATACAATTGTAATGGCACAGAGGGCAACACCCAAATAGGAGGACTGTCAAAAGGGTCTTCTCTGACTGCCGTATGCCATATTTACTTAATCTGCATTGCAGTGCTCAGCACCACACTTAAAAGGGAAGAAAATGTTTGTTCAATGTATCTGATGGTCATCCTACAGCGCGTCAACGTCTTCCTCTTTCAACAAGTCTTTTAAGTAGATACCTTATCCCTATCTGCATCTGTATTGGAATTGTTTTTTAAGATGTTTTGAACGTGTTTTTTTTTTAAGGTGTTTTGTTTTAAAGATGTTTGGGGAGGAAGGTTGGGATATACACTCAATAATAAATTAAAAATAAAATAAAAAAATACACTAGCAACCGCAGGGTGGGATACAGGGAGCTATACAGTAGGGCCCCACTCATACAGCGGGTTATGTTCCGGACCCCCGCTGTAAAGCGAAAACCGCTGTAAAGCAGATCCCATTGACTTACATTGACCAAAATGGCGCCCAGTGGCAAAAAAACGCCGTAAAAGCGGAACAAGCGCTGTAAAGCGGGGCCTTTCTACAATTCACAACCGCTGTATTAGTGGAACGCTGTAAAGGGAAGCGCTGTAAAGCGGGGCCCTACTGTACCCAGAAATGTGCTTTAGCGTTCATGTGTTATGTGTAGACATTCGTGAACATTGGAGATAAGATCCATTCAGCTCCACCACCTAGAGATTTATCTTTTGGAAAATCCCAAAAAATGACAAACTCTAGCAGCTCCTATTAACAAAACATTACCAAGGTATCACCAGAGGGCAAAAAATAGAGAGACACAGTGGAGTTAATCATGGGCAGATACTCAGAAATGGAGACCATTCCTGGGAAATAGAAGCTATGGAGATGAGGTAGGGATGAGGAACATGCTGGGGCCGTTGAGATGTCGCTGGGCTATAACTCCCATCATCCTGACAACTGGCCATGTGGGCTGGGGCTGATGGAGAACTGGAGCCCAACAACATCTGGAGGACTACAGGTTCTCCATTCCTGTGCATGGTTCTTACTGTGGATATGAGATGTCTTGGGCTCAAATCCCAGACAAGCCCCTGTAATTCAATGGTATAGTACTATATTTGCATACAGAAGGGTTCAGGGTCAATTCCTGGCATCTTCAGGCAGGCATGAGAAAGACCCCTGTCTGAAATCCTAGAGAGCTGCTATGAGTCAGTGAAGTCCAGGGATGGGGAATCTCCAAATGAGGTTGGACTTCAACCCCCATCATTCCTGATTGTTCACCACACTAGCTGAAGCTGATGGGAGCTGCAGTTCAAAACATCTGGATGGCACCAGCTTGAAGAAGACTGGTATAGACCATCCTGGGACAGGTGGGCTAATGATCTCTGACTCAGTCCAAGGCAGCTTTCTATGCTTCCCCAAGGGAAAATGAAATGGCCTGCCTTCAAGTCGATCCCGACTAATGGCAACCCTACGAATAGGGTTTTCATGGTAAGAGGTATTCAGATGTGGTTTACCATTGCCTTCCTCTGAGGCTGAGAAGCAGTGACTGGCCCAAGGTCACCCAGTGAGCTTCAGGCTGTGTGGGGATTCGAACACTGCTCTCCCAGGTCATAGTCCAACACTCTAACCATGACACCACACTGGCTCAATGGGGAAATGGAGAAAAACACCTCCCAGATTGGAAAACAGATCTGAGCAGAGACAGGAATTCACAAGCTTGCTGTTTCAACCATTGTTGCCTAGCGGACAACTGTATTTTTATCCTGTGGCTTTTTTTCTGTTTTCTTAGACGCATTCCAGAAAAAAAGAAAACATCACAAAAGGGCATTGTTTATTTTAAGGGATATAACATTTTCTGACGGGTACAATTCAGCTGCTACAGGAAGCAAGGAAGAAGCAGGTGTCTGCCTCAACAGAGGCTACAGAAAACTCTGCCCTCTCCCCACCACAAATATTTATTATATATTCTTAAGAGACAAAATGAGAAGCAAACTCTTTTGTCTTGCAAATTTCTGTTCATTAGCAGCCTACCGCCAGTGCAATATAAATGCTAAATAGCAGAAAAGGTAATTCTGGGGGAAAGGGAGAGAGAGAGAGAGAGAGAGAGAGAGAGAGAGAGAGGTGTACTGGAATCATTAAAAAAAAACTTTCCATAGGGGAAGGCCATAGTTCAGTGGTGGAGCATCTGTCTTGCATGCAGAAAGTTCCAGGTTCAATCCCTTGGATCTCTAGGAAGGACTGGGAGAGACCCTTGCCTAAAACCCTGGGGAGCTGCTGCCACTAATGTAGACATTACTGAGCCAGATAGGTCAATGGTCTCTCTCAGTATAAGGCAGTTGCCTATGTTCCTGTGATTCCAAGGGCTAACAAACAGCAGCCCAGGTAATTTTAGACTCTGGACTGAATGGTCTTATGGAGAGGCTACCTCCTTAGATTGTAATATGTAGTACTTTAAAATGTGGGCAAGCCAGCCCTGCTGCATTTGGGGGGTTGCATTTGCTCCTACTCATTCTGCTGAGTGGGGCCCTGGCTCCTGCCCCAAAGTCCTGACCTGATGGCACCACTGCTAGTAAGAGCTAGTCTGCCAACAAGAAGGGTTATGCCCACCTAAGAGAAGAAAGCAACCATGACAGACTCCAGACTCCTCTGTTTGAAATTTGCACACAGGCAAAAGAAGCCTGTACAGCTGATGAACCTCCCGTCTTGATGCAGCCCGTGATCACTTTTATTTATTTATTTATTTATTCATAGAAATATTTCTGTGCTGCTACATCATAATATATCAGGGCGGAGTGCAATGTTAAAACATAAATCGCCATTACCAAAGTAAAAATAAAAAATACAGATCGTCATCAAGGTGACCGGCTAATCAAAAATAAAAATTAAAGAGTAGCAAAAGCCTGTTGGCATAAAGAGGCCTTCAAGAGACACTGGAAATCAGAAGTAGGTGTGCCGGCTGTATTTCTGCTGGAAGAAAGTTCCATGCAGCATGGGACCGGAGACACTAAATGCCCAGCTTCTGGTTGAGGCCAGCTGAGCCCGTGTAACTAGCAGTGCTCCTCTGGATAATCTTAGTGATGGAACTGGGAAATGAGAGCTCAGGTGGTCGTTAAGGTTGCTCAGGCCATTAGCCATCAATTGTGGCCTGCCAGATGCATGACTGTGCCCTCCTTGCGGGTGACTAGGGATGGATGGATCTATCAGTTTCAGTTCTCTCCATTTCTTATTTTTCCTATCTGAAATTTAGTTCTCTACATATCTGCAGCAATTTGCAGTTTTTAAAAAAGTCCCCATGAATTCATCAGCATTTGAATTTGAATTCAGTGCTCCTAATTACTCATTTTTGAATACAGTTTTGAGTCATGTACGCATCTTTGCAAGCAATTTCCCCTAATATAAAGTGGTGTATTCAATTCTAGTCCCACTGAGAGCAGACCCATTGAAGTTAATAGACACAACTAACTAAGATCCATTCATTTCAGTGGGCCTACTCTAAGCAGAACAAAGCTGAAAACAGCTCAATGAGTATTTCCCCCTAAACCAAGTATAAAGTACGGGAGGAGGAAGACACAGGATGCATATCACATCAACCTTCCCGCAAAGTGAGTGGAGGATTCAAACTGTCTTAAAAAGGCTCCACAAAGCACAAGGCATGGCTGTCCTTCCTGCATCTTCTCCACTGCATTGAAAATGGAAATGGATTGTCTTCAAGTCGATCCCGACTTATGGCGACCCTATGAATAGGGTTTTCATGGTAAGCGGTATTCAGAGGGGGGTTACCATTGCCTCTCTCTGAGGCTAGTCCTCCCCAGCTGGCTAGGGCCTGCTCAGCTTGCCACAGCTGCACAAGCCAGCCCCTTCCTTGTCCGCAACTGCCAGCTGGGGGGCAACTGGGCTCCTTGGGACTATGCAGCTTGCCCACGGCTGCACAGGTGGCAGGGCACATAACCCCTGAGCCACTCACTGTGGGAGTGATCTTCAGCTAGCCCTTGACACCCAGAAGACACGAGCGAGGATTTGAACTCACAGACTCTGGACTCCCAGCCAGGCTCTCTCCCCACTGTGCTATACCAGCTCCCACAGCATTACAGACAACTTAAAATTCACAGCAGGAAAAAGAGCCCTTTGCCAAATTAGTTCCCAATCCAAAAAAAAAAAAAAAGCTTGTTGTGAAAGCTCAGCTACAGCTGTGCACAGCTGGGGTAGTTATAGCCACGGCTTATCTAATCTTGTTTGTGAAGCTTTTGGCATTAGCAGCATCTGCTGCCACTTGCCTCTCCCCTCAAGCTGCTGACTACTGTTAGCAATGCTCCTTCCGCTAGCCAGAGGGGCAGAGCTCAATATCGTGCAGCGGATCACTGAGCAGGACTCTGTAATGCTGTGGATGCCAAGAACAGGGAACCAGCCAACCAGGCGAGCTGCAGGCTCTGTCTGCAGGGTCACGCCGTCCCCCAACACAAGAGAGTCCGCGGCTCACCAAAATCCTTCCCGGCTCACGGCTCACGGCCCACGGATCAAAGTTAGTTCTTGAATGCAGATCTTCCGCTACCCAGTCATTGTGCAGCCTGTCGCTGCCCTGGCAACAGGCGGGCCAAAGTGACAGCAAAACAGGCTTAACAAGAAGAGTCAACCGCTTTCAATGAAGTGCCAAAGAACTGTGTGAAGCTCCGAGAGCCAGCCTCTCACAGAAAGTCACCGGAACTTAATGAAATGTCATGAACATGAGCTTTTATGACGCAGCCAATGTAGCACGTCATACCAACTACGCAATAAGAAGAAAGCAGAGCAGCCGCCGCAACAAAAATCACTACGGGACCAGCAGAGGACCAGGTGATTGAGCATTCATCCTGATGTGTTTGCTGGGAGATTAGATGATGTTGGCTATTTAATGAACATTCATTCCACTCTGTTTGCAGGGAGGAGACTAAATGACGTTGCATCAAATCAAGTGTCATCCCACACTTTCCAGTGCTTTTTCCTGTCGCTTCCCTGATCGCAAAAAAGGCTGAACTTTCAGGGAAGCGGATTTGTTGCACAAGACCTCCCAATCTATTGTGGACCCTGAATTTCCTGTTATGTGATTGAATCCCACTTGAAAAAGGGCAATAACAATCTGGAATCAGACTACATTTTAGGAAACTCCAGTGATCCTCTAAGGATGCACACATTTGATTCAACTGTACTGTCTCCTAAAGTAAACAGAACAACCCCCAGTGAAAGAGTCATCCTAATTACTCACCATGAGCGGAGGTTTATCTTGGCAGGAAGGTTTGCACTTGGAAAAGCACTAGAAGAGCCCTACTGGATCAGACCAAAGGTCCATCGAATCCAGTGTCACAAGCGTTGTTAGAGTGGTCTTATGTTATGGACTATGGGCTTCCAGATGAGATGGGCCACTGGCCTGAGCCAACAGGGCTCTTCTTATGTTCTTACACAATTCCAAAAATAGGATTTTAAGAGAGAGAGACAGAGGCAGAGAGAGAGAGAGAAGCCACTCCTCTCTCATCAAAACTGGGGGTGGGGGATTTTCAACATGCCCACCCAATAAATCCTTTAGAACCACCACCACCCCCAAATCACCACAAGGGCTCCCCATAATTCACTGCTTGCAAGTTTGAAGAAGCCGGTTTTGGTCAGCACACTTTTAACACCCCCCATTGTCTGAAGAAACACAGCTGGTATAGCCCAGTGGGGAGGAGAGCCTGGCTGGGAGTTCAAATCCCCGCTCATGTCTCCTGGGTGTCAAGGGCCAGCCACAGTGAGTGGCTCACGGGTTACATGCTCTGCCACCTGTGCAGCCATGGGCAAGCTGCATAGTCCCAAGGAGCCCAGTTGTCCCTCAGTTGGCAATTGCGGACAAGGAAGGGGCTGGCTTGTGCAGCTGTGGCAAGCTGAGCAGGCCCTAGCCAGCTGGGGAGGACTAGCCTCAGAGAGAGGCAATGGTAAACCCTCTGAATACTGCTTACCATGAACACCCTATTCATAGGGTCACCATAAGTCGGGATCGACTTGAAGGCAGTCCATTTTTCGATGGCTGAAGAACAGAATCAAAGCACATTTCTTATCCTGCTCCAACAACCCCCAGAGATGATCCCCCTTCTCAAAAAGGCTAACATAACCAATTTTCAAAATGAAGATGCTGTTCTTTTTGCCCTGGTTGAGCTACAGTTTACTCAGCTGCAACGTGTTGACTCTGCTAGCAAAGTTAATCCAAACCACCTCAGAGCCAAACTTTCAACAGAAAGGTAAATTTATTTGCTATGAACTGGGGCCTGGACCTCCAGTCTGATGCAAAGGAAGTCAGGCTTGAGTCAACCGCATAGGGCAGCTCCCACAGGACACATGCCATTCAGGTAACACGTTCTTCACTTCCCCTAACACACCCACCCACCACCTCCACACAAGCTAAGACGATTCAACAAAACAATTCTGTATTCAAACCAGAGTGCCACAGACATCTCTGTAGCACAGATGATAAATGCTTGCACCCAACAAGTGTAAACAAACTGCACCTTCCTCAACGTCACAATAAACGTAACCAGGAGCTTCCAAAACAAGAGCTGGAGTGCAAGATCCTGCCATGAATGTTGGCATCATCCTGCTTTCCTTTTGCCCTTTGCAGGTTCAGGAATGTAGTCATCCAGAGTCTCGGGGGGGTTAGACCCTTTTTGGGAGCAGGGTCCCAATGTCTTCAGAATCCTACGAGACAATGAGCATGAAAGGGGAATGTGTTAGCCACTGAGAAGAGTCTTCTAACATGCTTCCTTGTCCTTTCCTGCTGATTGGAGCCAATCAGAGTGAAAGGAGGTAAGTCAGCCATTGAGAAGACTCTTCTCAGCAGCTACACTCTCCCCTTGCATGCTTATCGGCCCCTAGGGATGACTGTAGTTGTGGGAGAAGGCATTAACAAGGATCTCATTCTCAACCCAGCAGCAAAAAAAAAAGGGGGGAGCACGGCTGTGACTAACATGAAGGGACCCTGCACTTCTGAATTTGCCACTCTACTACTGCCCAGGTTATCATCCCCTCCGATGTATCACATGGGGGGGCAAAAGGGCAAGTGTCTATTTAAAGAGCTGCATCAAATGGCCATTTCCCCATCCCCCAATTCGCCACTCCAACCCACAGGTGAGAAACTGGGTGGGTGAAGGTTAGCAAAGAGCGGGCTCGGTTTTTCCCAAGGGTGGAGGGGCCAAACCAATTCAGCAGTTTGGGTGGGAAGAGTTGACCTTAGTGGCGATGACAGCTTCTCTCTCTCTCTCTCAGACATGAACACACAGCTGGGTCACACATAATGTTAAGCCCAACCATGGCTTAGTACAAACGTGCAGGCTCCCAGAGAGGAGATCATGGCTGCTTTGCTCTTCCGCTGGTCCTGCTGCTGCTGAGACCTAAGCCACGGTTTAGCTGAACCTTCCGTCCCAACCCAGGGTTTTGATTTGTCTTCTCCGGACAAACCACAAGTCTATTATTGCATTTATACCCTACCTTTACTCCAAGGAGCTCAAGGTGGCGTACACGATTTTCCATTTTATCCTTACAACAACCCTGTGAGGTAGGTAAAGCTGAGAGGCAGCGACAGGCCCAAGGTCACCCAGTGAGCTTCACAGCGGAGTTGTCTTCCAGGTCCTATTCCAACACTCTAGCCCAGTTGTTCCCAAACTTTTTCCCCCCATGGACCACTTGAAAATTGCTGGGGGTCTTAGAGGACCATTTAGTGATTTTTCTGCCTATTGTAGCAATTAATGTGCTGTGCTAGATGTTGTATGGTGTTAAATTTATTTTTAATTGCTTTTTTATTTCGTATATATCATATTTTATTGTATTACAATTTTAATTCCATAGAGTTAAGTAGAAATATTTCCAAAACTCTCTCCATCTGAATTTCTCTCTGGGTTCTAAATTAATAGTTTTGTTTGCAGTGTTATATTGAAGTGTTGACTAGCCATCATGTATGTAAAGAAGTTGCAGCATTGGGGCTTTTTAGTTGAAAAGGCAAGTAAGAGGTGACATGATGACAACAGAAATGGACTGCCTTCAAGTCGATCCCAACTTATGGCGACCCTATGAATAGGGTTTTCATGGTAAGCAGTATTCAGAGGGGGTTTACCATTGCCTCCCTCTGAGGCTAGTCCTCTCCAGCTGGCTAGGGCCTGCTCAGCTTGCCACAGCTGCATAAGCCAGCCCCTTCCTTGTCCGCAACTGCCAGCTGGGGGGCAACTGGGCTCCTTGGGACTATGCAGCTTGCCCATGGCTGCACAGGTGGCAGGGCACGTAACCCCTGAGCCACTCACTGTGGGGGTGATCTTTAGCTGGCCCTTCACACCCAGCAGACAAGAGCGGGGATTTGAACTCACAGGCTCTGGACTCCCAGCCAGGCTCTCCTCCCCACTGTGCTATACCAGCTACTGTGGTGACATGATAGAAATGCATAAAATTATGCATGGCATGGAGAATGTGGAGAGAGGAATGTTTTTCTCCCTCTCTCATAACACTGAAACTTGTGGGCATCCAATGAAGCTGAATGTTGGAAGGTTCAGGACAGACAAAAGAAAGTACTCCTTCTCACGGTATATAGTTAAACTCTGCAATTCGCTCCCACAGGAGGAAGTGATAGCCACCAACTTGGGTGGCTGTAAAAGAGGATTAGACAAATTCATGGAGGTTAAGACTACTAGCCATGATAGCTATGCACTTCCTCCATGGTTAGAAGCAGCACACTTCTGAATACCAATTGCTGGAAACCACAGGAGGAAGAGAGCTGTTGTACTCAGGTCCTGCTTTTGGGCTTTCCGTAAGCATCTGATTGGCCACTATGAGAACAGGAAGCTGGACTGGACAGGCCATTAGCCTGATCTAGCAGGCTCCTCTTATGATCTTATCATTCTCCTGTTTTTGATTTCTGGTCTTTATACAGCATCAATCTCCGAGTGAAAGTCTGTTGAATACAGACAGAAAAAGATCTCTGATAAGCTCATCTGAGGCATGAGCTGTGCAGTTCACAAGGTACTCTTGTACATCCTCCATTAATCCTTGTACCTCCTACACCAAGAGGGAATAATCTGTGGCTTCCAGATGTTGTGGACTACAACTTCCATCACTGTTGACCATTAGTCATGCTAGCTGGGCCTGACAGGAATTGGGAGTCCGTCCAGGAATATCTGCCGGGCCGCAGGTTCCCTATCCACTGGGACCTTATGTGTGCAAAGTTTGTACTGTGACCCAAAGATTTTGCTATGACCACAACATTTAAAGGCAATTAAGGTGGCAATTTCCAAAATAACATGTAAACTGAAACTCAGCCATCCTTTGAAATTTTGCAGTTCTCTGGATTTTGTAATGCAATTCTCCAGCCAAGTAATGGGTACAGAAATGCATATTGTAGGGTAAAATGTGCGTTTTCATGCCTATATTAGTGAAATTAACATTTTCCTTAGGGGAATATGCTTTGCAGAAATGTGTATATTAGATACAGTTGTATCCAACCATGTGCTCATCAGGAGAAATATGCACCAAAATGCTAATTTATGAGGAATTTTTTAAAATTCCAAACTGACGTGGAAATGTGGAGAACTGAACTTAAGAATGGGGAAAATGAGAAACTAAGAGAAAACAAAACTTAAGCCTTATGGCAACAATGGGGAACCAATACCCTCGCTCAGATGTTGTTTGACTCCAACTCCCATCATTCCCTGCCAGCATGGCCAAACGGTCTGGGATGATGGGTGTTGTGGTCCAGCTATATCTAGAGGGGCACAGGTTCCTCACCCCTGCTTTATGGTATTTCACAGAGGTATGCTCTTTTGGAAACAAAGCTGCCTTATGCTGAGTCATGTCATCTGTCTATCTAGGGCCACATCTAGACCTTGCATTTAAAGCCCTAGTATACCACTTTAACAGTCATGGCTTCCCCCAAACCATTCTGGGGGTGGTAGTTTGTTGAGGATTCTGAGAGTTGTTAGGGGACCCCTATTCCCCTAGCATAGATTTAGCTTTAAATGCAAACTGAACTGAATTTTTCTACTCCAGGCAAGCCACAAGCTGTAACCAAGGTTTGTTCTTGGATTTACAACTCGTAAATCTTGGAGAGCAAGTGTGGCAAAGTGGTTAGAGCAGGGGTTCCCAAATTGTGGTCCATGGACCACCAGTGATCCGCAAGCTTCATTCAGGTGTTCTGTGGCATGTTTGCAAAAAATGCAATTTAAAATGATGCAGCATCTAGCACATCACATTACAATGAGAGGCAGAAAAATTATTGAGTGGTCTGCCTAGACCTTCAGCAATTTCCAAGTGGTCCACGAGGAAAAAATGTTTGGGAACCCTTGATTGACAAAAGATTTCTGTTTGTAACCATGATTATTACCTTAACTGTGTGAAGGGACACTGGGGGGAAAAATCCTCAAGACAATATATAACACAGCAGGGGTTGCCCAACTGTGATCCATGGTCCACCAGCGGTCCGTGAGCTTCATTCAGATGGTCCGAGGCAGGTCCGCATTGAAATATTCATATTGATTTTTAATTGTATTTTATTGCTTCATTTATTTCTTATATTGTATTTTACTGTATATGAATTCTATGAAGTGCAAGTTGTAACACAATAAAATACAAGAAATAAAAGAAGCCATAAAAATACAGTTTAAAAGCATACAGCATCTAGCACAGCGCATGACAATTGCTTCAACAGGCAAAAAAAAAATCATTAAGTGGTCCGCCAAGACCATCATCAATTTTCAAGTGGTTGAGGGGGGAGGGGAGTTTGGAAACCATTGACTCACACAATTGTTTAATACTGCTCCTTCCAGTATTATTTGCTTTCCCCCCCCTTATTCCCCTTTATCTTTTCTTCTACACTGACATATGCAAGTTTCTATATTGTAACCGTTGTCATAAAAGAAAAAAATACAAAAACCAAAACTAGTATGTTGACACAGAATCTCCCAGCATCAGTGGGAACATCCTTTCATTTTATTTGGTCCCACAGACATATGGATTCTAAAACAACATACGCTAACTTCATCCCATATGATGGCAGGATGACAGATATTGTATAACTGGAGATGCCAAGGAGTGAGCCTAGGGTCTTCTACATGCAGAGTATATCCTCTATCACAGAGCTATGCCCCCCCACACACCTATCAACAGCTACTAGCCAAGACAGCTATATGTCCTACCTTCACTGTCAGAGGCGCCTGTGAATGACAGTTACTGGGAATCAAAGCGTGGAGAGGTGCTGTTGCATTCAAGTCCTGCGTTCAGGCTTCCCATAGGCATGTGGTTGGCCACTGTAAGAAGAGGATGCTGCACTAGGTAGGCCTGACCTAGCAGGACTCTTCTTATGCTCTTATAATTATGATGTTAACATGCACATTGGACAAAACAGCAACAAGGGAAATAGGAGGGAAGCGTCAACACAAATGTATCAATTTCTGGCCAAGGTTTCACTTGGAAGTAAGTTCTACTGAGTCAATAGGAGCAGTTTCTAAGTAAACATGCTTACAATTAAAGCATGAGCGATTGCACACCAAGACTGAGAAGAAATGGAAAACTCAGTAAATTATTGCCAACCTTTCTTGGTGTGCCACAAACAAGAAGGGCCAATTTCTTTCAGAGGTAAGAAAGCCAGCATGGAAAGTTCCATCAAGTAGGACTTTTAATAGTGCTTCTGTGCTGCAATTTTATGTGAAAAATATCCAGGAGCTATCAGAAGTTTTTCTGATTCTTTTGTACTTTTCAGGAACAGCAACAAAGGAAAGGGCAGGATACATAACTGCCTACTGTGGTTTTTTTATTTTTTTTAAAAGTCAGAAAATGTCCAAAGCTCACTTGATTAAAAGAAATCTTACAACACAATCCTAATCATGTGTATTCAGAAGTAAGCTCTATTGAATTCAACTGCGTTCCTCCCAGATTAACAGGGCTAAGAGATAATTACTCAGTGAAATCTGTATGAGCTTGCACATTAGAAAAAGCAAGAGTTCTCTAAAAAAATGTCATGCTTTTGCAAGCATCTTCCAAGAAGAGGCATAAACAATATAGACTGTCTCTTCTCTCATGCACAATATAGACTGTCTCTGGTAAGATGATGCTTGCCACCTTTAGTTTAAGTACCTGTATTAACTATAATTTAAAAAGATAAAATGCTGCATGATATTTAAGTTTTAAATTAGTAACAATGCAGTCAAATCAAAATGGTTTTAATCAATTCATCTAACTGATTCATCAATGTGCAAGAAATCGTACATTTAGTGTGGCAGTACCTATTCTTTGGAACTCCCTGCCTACTGACATCAGGCAGGCACCTTCACTATACATATTCCTTTCAGTGCCTGCTTAAAACTTTTTTGTCTAGGCAAGCCTGCCCAGACACACAGGTGTTGATCTGTTTTAATCTTTTATTTAATTACTGTTTTTAAAATGTTCCTAATTGCTTGTTTTTATTTTATTGATAATTTCAAATGTTTGTGTAAACTGTTTAGAGGTTTTTTACAATCAAGCCAAATAAAAATAAAATAATGCCAACTAGAGCCGGGTGTTCCCAAACTGTGGTCCATGGACTACCAGTGGTCCATATGGTTCATTCAGGTGATCTGTGGCATGTCAACATTAAATATTCATATTGTGTTTTATTGCTTATTTCATTTCTTATATCGCATTTCATTGTATCACAGATATGAATTCTATGGAATGCACATTGTAAAACAATACAACATTTTAAAGAGCAAAACAAAACACAATTAAAAATCTTGCAGTGCATAGCATATATATTACAGTTGCAGAAAAACCATTAAGTGCTCTGCCAAGACCTCCAGCGATTTTCAAGTGGTCCATGGGGGGGGGGGGATTGGGAACTCTATTGAACTAAAGTGCTGCAGTCCTACTCATGAGGCCTCAGAGACACATTTATACCAATGGATGAACATGGCAAGGAAGTGGGTGAGAAATATAATTTCTCAGCATCTAGCGGTTGGGTACCTGATGCCCTCCAGATGTTGTTGGACTCCAACTCCCATCATCTCCAGCCACCCCAGTCAATGAGCAGGGATGATTGGAGCTTTAGTTCAACCACATATGGACAGCCACACACACTCCCCATCCCAGCTCTATGTCTGCACAAGGAAAGGACACAGCTTAGTGGCAAAGTACTAAAGGTCCCCAGCCCAACAGAAAAGGGATAGAGGTGGGATGTTGTTAGGAATTCTTGCTGGGGCGTTGTCAACATTTAATTTTATAGACACATTATGTTCGTTGTTGGGATTATGGTTTTGTGGGTTTTTTTCATTAAACATTATTACGAGGTATGTGGGGATTGCTTAATTTTATTGTATATTTATTAAGAAGTTATATTTTTTGTAACTGTTAAGATTAAACTCTATGTAATTTTTTTGATCTTGTAAGCCCCCTGGAGATTGGTTTAAGTATGGAAAGGCAGCACACAAATAGATGGTGATGATGGATACAGCACTCTGCTTCTAATTTCTGCTTTTCAGTGCTTGAATCTCTTTTTGGATACAAAAGATCTTGTTTGGAAACAGACGTGCTTGCTGCTTTTTGTGTTTTGCTTTTAACTGGAAACATGTAGTTGGAATTGGAAGAGGCCCATCCAACTTTGTAAATGGGATTTGGACTCTTCAGACCCCAAACGTATGGACCCACAGGGTAATGAACTTCTCTAGGAATTTCTTCTTTTCTTTCATGCTTTGAAATCAAGTAACCGGATTTCCTAATAAATCTATTCTTATTCATTATGCTTTAAACAGCCCCTAGATCTCAACTTTCTGCATGTACCTTGAAAGAACTTTAACTGAGAGTAGCCCCAAAGAAGTGACTGCATCCAGCTCTCCCAGGTTTCCATCAAGAATCATTTTTCATGGGTAAAGAATTTGGTTTGCTATGATTTTATAATGGATTATTGTAACTGATTTCCTGAAGGGAAATTTTGTTGACCGCCTGGAGTAGGCCAATGGACAAGTAAGACATGGATCTAACAGTCATAAATACTAAAATGCTCTGCTGTATATTATTGGCAGATAAATTTGGTTTTACAGAAGGCAGTCCCATATGTCTAGAGGGCTGAGAAGAAAATATGAAGATCCATTTGGAGTGGTGGCAAATGATAACTTCCATTTATTAAATTGTAAACACAAGATTCAGATGGTGTGTGATGCTAGGAGGCTGGTTTTTTAAAAACTAACGAGTTTGACCCTGGAATCCCCATGCAAAGTCAAACAATTAACCACTTGACTTCAAATTCAGTTCATTCATATTTTAAAAATCTGATTCAGCCCCTGTGAACCAGTTGAGATACATTGCCAAGACACCAGTATCTAACTCTTGTGAATGCAAATGCAACTCCTACAAAATAAAAAGATTGACAAATATTTAACTTGGGGGTGGGAGCCCAATATTTTTAAATTTGCTATTTGCATGCACCGTTACCACATCTTCCAGCGCTGCCAGTCCTAATTGATCAATGAGAGAACTGAATGAATTTCAATCCCCAACTATTGTTTCTGCATGGAGACTTGCCTGGCAGAGATGCCATTTTAGCTCATTTCGAGTATTTTTATTTTTTGTCTCTTCTGCCAGTGAAATACAGCAAGTATGATCCCATTACATAAATCTGTGTATAGCCAAATTTAGAATGCTATGTACAATTGGGTTACCCCCATTTCAAAAAGAGTATTGCACTGCTGAAGGAGGTACCAAAGGCAAGGATTAGACCATTTTCCAATCCACCAACTCCAAGGCTGCAATCAGGGCTGGCCTTAGGGGTGAGCGAGCTAAACACGCATCCTGGGTACCAAACTGAAGGAGGCATCAAGCTGAGCTCAGTGCCTCGTTGTTTGTTGAGTGTATTCTCTGCACTATTCAGAGGGCTATATTCAACTAAGTCCTACTCAGAGTAAACCCATTGAAATGGGCCTACTCTGAGTAAGACTAGCATTGAATACCACCCAGAGTCTTTAACCTTTTTTTATTTTCCAAAGTTCTGCAACAGGGGCAGGGAACTTGCAGTCATCCTAATGTTGCTGGACTCCTACTCCCATTAGACCCAATCAGTGTAGTCAATAGTCAGGGATGATGGTGTAGTCCAACAATGTCTGGATGACCACAGTCTCCCCATCACTACTCTACAGGTTGTATGAGTACTAATCACAAATTTGAACTTCCACCAAACAGTAATGCTAATGGGACAAGGGAGAAGGAGAATCCATGGCAGAGGAGCCACCAAGTGCAAGTCCCTGCCAGGCAATTGCCTGCAAGGAAAAAGGTGTGGTGGTTTTTTCATGTGTGTGTGAATTTTTTCCTCCCATTCATTTCAGCAGAAAGGAAAATGGGTATGCCAGTTCCAGAGCTGACATCGTTTTTCCTCTGTTCTGGGAAAGTTATCCAGAAAAGGTGATGGCCTTGGATCTCGCGGATCCAAACTCTCCTCTGCCATGATACATCCCCTGAAGCACCAACAGCAAAGGAGCAACAGTGGCAGATCTTTCTGGCACCACTACAGAAAAGCAACCAAAGATCGTAAGCCTACACCCCTAAAATATGGTTTTTTCCATTTCCAGTTTTAAGTCCTTTGTTCTAGTTAAAAATCAGCAGAACAAGGCTTCACTTTGAGTTGTCAAAACCAAGCACAATATGCACTACAAATGACATAAGCATTATAAATAGTAGTAGTAGTAATAACCACCACTGCCATTTTTTTAAAAAAAATAAAGACCTTTTTCATTTAAAACCTTTATTATTTTCAAGAACAAAAATACACCATCTTGTCAACGTTACAAAGTTAGATATAATATAACAAATCCAAAATACCCTGCTGAAGTGATAAAGAATGGTATCTTTGGTTTAAATATCAATGTTATTATTATTATTATTAATAATAATAATAATAATAAAACTGTTACATTTCAAAAACAAGCTTTGTTAAGGCTGTCAGTCTACCTTGTCTAAAATCATAAACAGCAGTTAACTTACACATCAGCATAACCCAGATGAGATGGCAGAAAAATTGGATAACTTTTAAATAATGCAGAGAAAATATCTTGGGTAATGGATTTCCTAAAATAAAAAAATGTTTTCCAAAGGTTATTTGCTACAAAACAAAACAAAAAGTTAAAAGTAAAATATGCAGCGTTCCACCATCTTGCCCTCAAGCAGGTATGGGGAACCTGTGACCCTCCAGATGCTGCTGAAATGTAATTCCCAACATGTCTGGCCATTGGCCATACCTGCTGGGGCTAATGAGAGTTATAGTTTAGCAACATGTGGCGAGCCAAAGGTTCCTCACACCTGCCCTAGTGCAATGCCTCTGTTCAGAATGCAGCACTGCAAGCTTTGGTTTGTGCAAGCTGCAGCAGACAGGCCAAGAAAAACAGGTTTCAGGAGATGTCACTCTTGATAGATGGGATTGCCAGTGATATGAGTCTCTCACCCGGCATGGTAGATCACAAGTACATTTTGAGGAGCTTCGCCCTTAAGAAGCTACATTCACCTCTGGCAACTGCATCTGGAAATGTCAGGAGAATTCACAGTGCTACCTAGATGTTTGGGAAGACACTGCTCATTTATATATCATCTATGTACTGCAGGGCAACCCACAAGACCAGTCGGGCCTCTCTCTTCCACTGCCAGGTTTTTGCAGTCCTGCAGAAGCTGCACAACTTGGCAATGCTGCTAAACTGACTGGGGAGAGGAAGAATGACAAAGGCATTCCCTACACAGAGTGCTGTTTATCCTAGAGCCAGCTCTGGCCACAATCCCACACATACTTATCAAGGACTAAGCCTTACCAGAACATACGAAACTGTTTTATACCCAAACCAAACCACTGTTCATCTAGCATTCAGTATTGTTGACATGGACCGGCAGCAACTTTTTAGGGTCTCAGGCAGGGGACATTCCCAGGCCCACCTGGGGACACTAAGGATCGACCCTGGAGCCTTTTGTATGCAAAGCAGATACTCTACCATTGGCCTACATCCCTTCCCTACGATACTCAATGGGATTTATTTCTAAGCAAACACTGGAAAGAGTATGGAGTGTGTGTTTTTAAATCTTAGCCCCCTTTAATCCCTCAGGGGCAGGATGTTTTATTCTTATCCCCCAATATTGTCATAAAAATCATTGTGTTGTATTCATCTCAGAACAGACTCACTGAAATCAGTGAACTTAAGTTAGGCTGTAATCCAATACTGTACCCACTTACCTGGGAGTAAGTCCCGTTGAACCCAATTGAGCTTTCTTCTGAGTAGACATGTTCTGGACTGCAGCCTTATGTCATGTCTATTAGTTTCAGTGGTTCTACTCTGAGTAGGGCTAACATTGGATTCCACCCACTGTCATTGATTGATGGTTGATCAACTGTATAATACCTTATCTGAATATGCTTTTCATCGCTTTGGAGGCCTTTGGCCCAAAACAACAGCCCACAAATATAATAATTGCAGCAGGGAGAAACAGGGACATGAGATAGGCTTCTAAGAGTATGAATAGCACTGAGACAGTGAAGAGTTTTTTCTCTTCTTCTCTCCTCACATTAGAGCTCTTGGTCACTCAATTAAGTTAATTGACAGAACATTCAGGATTGACAAAAGAGAGAGTATTACTTCACACAGTGAATAATCAACTTACAGCGATGGCATTGCAATAGATGGCTTTTTAAGCCAGACAAATTCATGGAGGAACAGTTACTCAAAAAGATTATTAGCCTCAATCACTATATAGAGCTTTCATATTCACAGGCAGTAGATCTCCAATTACCAGGTGAAAAGGACAACTATCAGGAAACCATTGACTTCATTCCTGCTTGTGAGCTTGCAAAGGCACTTGTCTAGCTGCTATTGGAAGCTGAATGCTCAGCTTGAGAGCCTTGGTCTTTCCCAGAGAACAATAAAACAGAACTTAAGAAGTGCCCTGCTGGATGAAGCCAAAAGCCCATTTAGTCCCACATCCTGTTCTTACAGTGGCCAACCAGATGCCTACTGGAAGCCTGCAAGGAGGACATGAGTGCAACAGCACCTCTCCCCACTTGCTGGTATTCAGAGGTGTACTGCCTCTGACAGTGGAAGGAGAACATAGCCATCTTGGCTAGTAGCCACTGATGGCCTTAGCATCCACAAATTAGTCTAATCCTCTTTTAAAGTCATTGAAGTTTCACGCCACATTCACTACATCATCTTGGAACAAATACTTAAGAGTTCTGCCAGATGAGACCAGAACGCCACCTAGTCTGACATCCTGTTTCCCACATGTCTATGGGAAACCCATAAGCAAGACATGAGAGCTATAGCTCTCTCCCGATCATGGTCCTCAGCATGCACCAAAAGCATGGAGCCTCTGATTCTGGAGGCAGCATACAGCCATCATGATTAGTGATAATCAATACCCTTATCCTCCATAAATTTGTCTGCCACTTAAAACCATCTATCCTGGTGGCTATCATTACATCTTAAGAACATAAAAGCCCTGCTGGACCAGACCAATGGCTCATCTAGCCTAGCATCCTGTTCTCACAGTGGCCAACTAGATTACTATGGGAAGCCCACAAGCAGGACCTGAGTGCATCAGCACCTCTTCCCACTTGGCGATTTCCAGCAGCTAATATTCTGTCTCTGGTAGTAGAGGTAGAACATAGTTGGAACACAGTTAGTAGCTGTTGATGGCCTTATGCTCCATATTAGTCTAAATCTCTTTTAAAGCCACCCAGCCATCACAGCTCTTGTGGGAGCCAATTCCACAAGTTAACTATGCGCTGTGTGAAGAAGCACTTTCTTTTGTCTGTCCTGAAACTGACAACATTCAGCTTCGTTGGATGTCCCCAAGTTCTAGTGTTATGAGAGGAGAAAAACGACTCTCTATCCACTTTCTCCACACTATGCATAATTTTACACACCTCTATCATCTTGTGGTAGCAGATTCCATAGTTTTAACTTTGTAGGTGAAGTAGTACTTTCTTTCCTTTGTCCTCAATCTCCCACTCTTCAGCTTTGTTGGATCATGACCCCGGGTTCTAGTATTAAGAGATCGGTGGGGGGTAAGGCTTCTCTCTTTCTTCATGCCATGCATAACTTTATGAACCACTATCCTTTTTGTGTTGCCTTGTTTCAGTCTAGTGCCTCTTGGAATCCGGAGCATTCTGAAGAAGAGCTCAAGGCCACCTTCTGAGCTTGTTAGACATTCTGACAGCAGGAGGTGGAAATAAAATCACACACAGTTCATCATTTGCAGTATCAAAAAAACTTTTAGAAATCCCAGATTAGTCCCCAGTTTAGTCAGATTAACTTTTTTTTTTACTTTTTTCTCTCATGCAAGAAATATAGTTTGTACTTAGCATCAAAATATATGCAGAAGGCAGGATAATTGCCAGCCCCAAAACCCTTTTCTCTGCTTGAAAAATGAAATGGGCTGCCTTCAAGTCGATTCCAACTTATGGCGATCCTATGAATAGGGTTTTCAAGGTAAGCGGTATTCAGAGGGGGGTTACCATTGCCTTCCTCTGAGGCTGAGAGGCAGTGACTGGCCCAAAGTCACCCAGTGAGCTTCATGGCTGTGTGGAGATTCGAATCCTGGTCTCTCAGATCATAGTCCAACACCTTAACCACTACACCACACTGGCTCTCTTTCTCTCCTTAGAAAAGACAATAATGCTGGGGAAACAGAAGGGAGTAGAAAAAGAAGAAAGCCAAACAAGAGATGGGTTGATTCCATAAAGGAAGCCACAGACCTGGGCTTACAAGATCTGAACAGGATGGTTTATACTATTGGAGGTCGCTGATTAAAGGTCGCTGATTCACAGGGTCGCCATAAGTCGAAATCGACTTGAAGGCACATAACAACAACAAAGTCAGTGATGGCAATGCCAAAACCTGGGCCAGGACCTTAACTTATAGTCGGAGAATGGACCAGAGGAGAGAAGTTATCTCTCTGGTCCACCCCCAAGCTCCTCTCAGAGCTGGCCATGCAGTCAATTGTCTCATGGAAACAAGATCAAAGCTGAAGCATGGCTGGGCAGCACTGACAACATCTTGCCTTCTTTCTGCCCCACTCATCTATCAAGTGCAACTGGGGACTCCACAGTAACTAGGACACCAATTATTTAATCAAGGAGTGGAATCTATGATTCTATGAGGGAGAAAATTCTTTCACATGACACTGGAGAACGAACTTCCTGATTTTGATTATTGAACCTATTAATTTGAATCTGCTACCAATGTTGGTGTTACGGGGCTCCATCCCGGTTTAGGTTCAAGGCAACCAATAGTTTGAATCATTGAAGAACGTAGTTCCCCTTAGTATTTTGGTCATGCTTCCACCTTCTCGAGCAATGGGACCACAGTAGAGCTCCAAAACTGGCTCTGGGTTTTCTATGACATGAATGACTAACCTGTGGCCCTCAGATGTTCCTGGAAAAAAACTCCCATCATCCTTTGTCATTGACCATGCTGCCTGGGGCTGATGGGAATTGAAGTCCAACAGCTGGAGGCTG
Source organism: Rhineura floridana (assembly GCF_030035675.1). Classification (NCBI taxonomy): domain Eukaryota; kingdom Metazoa; phylum Chordata; class Lepidosauria; order Squamata; family Rhineuridae; genus Rhineura; species Rhineura floridana. The sequence goes on along the minus strand of NC_084494.1, from coordinate 22,285,160 downwards.
CAGTTTCCCACTGACCTAAACTTACAACCCTATACACATTAACCCAATCCATTGGGACTTACTTCTAGGGAGACATGTACAAGATTGCACTGTTTCAGATTACAAGATATGCTTATACTCAAGCAATGTCACTCCATTTATAAGATCATTCCTCTCTCTAGGGTCACCAAATACAGTCCTAGACAATTTGTAACCAAATGCTGCATTTAACAACTCCTATGCTTAACTTAGTCCCATATTTAAATACTCCCACAGTTAAATATGGAACTATTATAAGAAGGTATATTGACTTACTACCTGTATTTACATCTTTTCGGTTGATTCAACATCCGCTCTTCAAAAAGGCAGGGGGAGGGTCTCAGTTTTGTAATTAGCTGGCTTAGCTGGGTAGGGCTGTCTGGTGTCACTGAGAAGCTAAATACCATGCTACAGTTTGGTCCCAGCTTTATACTAAAGCTTTAGATCTGTTTAAGGTGCTTAGAAAACTCTAAGCCTTTTTATTGGTACAAGCCGTTTAACTGATCTATGGGCTTAAGGTTGGCTTAGCAGCTTAGAAACAGCTTCAGCACTTAGTCATGATTTTAAAATGCTAAACGCGGTCCGCTTCCCTCCCAAAGATCCTCCAAAAATGGTGGCCATTGTACAAGGGCTGCAATGACCTTGGGTACGGCAAAATGTATGTTCCAGTTAGGGATGGAAGGATCTGTCAGTTTTGGTTCTCTGCATTTCCCATTTTTCCTATCATCTGATTGCTGCAGAAATGTGGAGAACTGAAAATTCATAAGAATTCTTCAGCATTTTATTGCTAATTTCTCCTAACACCACAATTTGTATGCAGTTTTGACAAATATACACAGTTTTGCTGGCAATTTCTCCTAATAGAATGCATGTTTGTATGTTACTTTCATGAATTTATTCTTTTTATGCACACTTTCCCCTAATATGTGCATTTGGGAAACATTCATTGATAGGAGAACTACGTTGCAAAATTCAGATAAGTGTGGATTTCAAAGGATGGCTATGTTTTGGTTCTCATATTGTTTAGAAAGTATGAATTTGGTAAATTTGTCTTTAAATGCAAACTGAATTGAATTTCTCCCCCACATCTAAGTCCAAAGAACAAACTTGTTATCTGAGGGTTAATCCTTCTACAGCCAAAAACGACACTATCCACGCACTGTTCAAGAGGGAGGTATCAGAAGGCTTGCAGAATTATCTCCCCCGCCCCCCCCAAAAAATTAAGAACAAAAGCTAAGGGGAGGGAACGCCCATAGCAGCCTGTGGCTCAGTGACCCCAGAAAGCTGAGTGTCCATTGCAGGGAGGGGGAACAGGAATGGAGTATCCTGGAAAGGGGCATGGCTGGAACCCTGAAAGGAATTCTCCATACTGCAGCATTCTGTGTCAGGCCCCACTTGTTCTATACTAATGTCTGCCACAAGACAAGGCCAAATTCTGTGCCAAAAAGTTACATGAATTCCAAATTAGCAAAGTACAAAGTTGCATAATTTTAATTCAGCATTTGCTGGAAAGCATTTAAAAGAAAAGCCACTCAAAGCCTATCCCTTATCAATCTTGATAGGACTGGTGCAATGTAGTGATTAGGGCAGGGAGAGGGAATCATTTTCAGACAGAAGGTTGCACTCCCTTCTGGTCAACCTTCTGGGGCTGCATGGGGGGCAAGAGGCAAAGTGGGCAGAACAAAAAATGTGAATTTTATCTTTATATTATTATTATTTATTACATTTGTATGCTGCCCTATAGCCAAAGATCTCCTTATAGGCTAGTTTCTACACATATCCCTTCATAACCGCCATCCAAGCAAGCAAGAAGCATCAGAGTTCAAGGAGACGTCCCAGCCAGGCAGAAAATACACATAAAGGGGACAAAGGAGGGCCAGGAAGACATGGGGCCTGAGGAGATTCCCACTGTACAGGGGGCCACATCTAGACCCGACGTGAGATTAAGCTTTTGGACCAAAACAAAGGAGGCCAAGCCACAGTGCCATAAGAGTGACCTTAGGCCAGTCATCATCTCTCCATAAAACCTACTTCATCAGGCTATTGCAAGGATAGAGAGAGAGAGAGAGAGAGAGAGAGAGAGAATGAATATCTACACAACCCTGAATTTCCTGATAAAGGGTGGGACACAAACGTAATAAATCAATCTTTTGTTGTTGCTGTTTAAAAATACATCTTCTCAGATCCAGAAGAGCTAGAAGCATGTTCTTTACATTGATAATATGATTTCCCCCAATCCTCCCAAGATGATAAATGTTGCATCCTATACAATATTCTGAGCTTGCATAGGACAAAAACAGGAATTTGATCACACAGATATACCATTGTTTTTTCTGGCCTTTGGGATCATTTTTCATTTGTGCTCCTTTGAAGGGAAGTCTTGTCATTTTTCCTTACAATATTAGAAGGTGGATAGATTCTCCCATGAGGATCAAATAAGGCAGCCATATCTGGCAGCAGATTTGTCATGTTTTTTTTAAAAAAACCTATAAGACTACAGTCCACTATTTAGATATTCCAACCCTGGCATCAACATATATTTCTTTCTTGCTTTATAAAAGTATTTATATACTGTTAGTCAAACTGTCTTAAGGCAGGGTACAAGTTAAAATGCTACAACAATAAAACAGTACAAACAAAATACTATAAAATGCGACTGAACACCCAGAGAGTGCCCTGGGCTCCTACTGGGAGGAAGGGTGGGATATAAATCAAATAATAAATAAATAAATAAAATAATTAATTCCTAATATCTCGGTATCAAAGTCATCCCACCTACCTCAAACGTAGACATATAAATCTGCCTTATACTGAGTTAGACCATTGGTCCATTGAGTTCAATATTGTCTACACTGACTGGCAGTGGCTTTCCAGTGTTTCAGACAGGAAGTCTCTCCCAGCCTTAATGGAAATGCTGGGGACTGAACTCTGGACCTTCTGCACGCAAGGCAGATGCTCTACCACTGAGCCATAGCCCTTTCCCACACTAATTTTCATTATACTTGCTAACTGAACAATAAGAGGGATAGATAAACCCAAGTAACATTGAATAAGGCCTTAAAGCCCACAAACTATGGAAAAGCTCACCATCACCATTTTGCCTGGGGGCAGGTGATAGAAGAGCCTCCAGTTGCTGTCAACAGGATCCGTGCAAGCCAGAGTAAAAGACCATATAGCTGAGATCAGCATAAACCAGTTCATTGTATTGCAGCTGAAAACCCAGAGAGTTTTCTCCCAGTACTCCTAATTAGAGATGGGATCCGTTGGCTAGTGCTGGTTCGAAAGCATTTCATAGATGTAAAAATCACACAGCTGTCGGAGTGTGTTCCTAAATTAATGTGGTAAATTGGGATGATTCAGATCATGACATCACATTCCCAAGTCAGACTGAACTTGGGATGGGCAAATCTATTAATTTTGGTTTTTCATTTTTCCATTCTTCAATGAATTGGTTTTAAACAGTCCTCATAAAAGTTCATCAGCACTTTCGTGGAAGTTTTTTCCAAATATATATGTTTGTATGCACTTTTGCCTAATATACACATTTTTCAAAGCAATTTTCCCTGAGGTAATATATCTTGTATGCACTTTTCATTAATATATGCATTTATATGCATACTTTACCCTAGTATAACCTTTTTTGTACACATTCCTTGGCTGGACAACGGCACTGCAAAATTTGTGCGTATTTCAAAGGATGGCTGTGCTTCATTTCTCGTTTCGTTTCAGAAAGTGTGAAATAGTAAGTTCACCTTTAAATGGAAGCTAAACTGAATTTCTTCCCCATCGCTAAGGGAGAACCTAAGCTTTCAAGTTGTTTTGTGGCCTCATTTTTTCCAGAAAGTTAAAATGTATGGACTTTCTTTTTTTTCCCCTCTTCTTTACTGAGAAAGAAAACCAAACTGACTGGGGAAATACCCAAAGCTCAGGAGGAGAAGGGTGGAAAGGAAAGGGAGATCATTCATTTTAAGAACCCACAGAAAGCTGCCTCATACACAGTCAGTCCACAGGTCCATCTGTCTCAGTATTATCCATGCCGAATCTGACTGGTTGCAGTTCTCCATGATTTCAGACAGGAGCCTTTCTCAACTCTTTGGCCATAAGGCGGGGTATAAATTTAATAAATATAAATTTAGTAAAAAAAAAAAATAATAATAATCTGTCTGGAGATGTCAGGGATCGAACCTGGCACCAGAGCAAGACGCTCTAGCACTGAGCTATGGCCCTTCCCCATTTGACAGACAGCTCTAGCTTTTAATCACAGTGAATTATTTTTGAGGCCACTGCAATCACAGTGATTTTAGGGATGGATGTTGAAGTAAACAAACAGAGTTACTTGAAGTAAATAAACAGAGTTCTTATTCTTCACACAGGCCGTCATTGTCCTGTTTTGGCTGTGTGAGCAAGGCGTAAGCATCTGAGTTAGCCTATTAATGGGGTCTGCTCCTTTTCCAATCATTCTTTTTCCTAACAAAAGTCACAGCACACTCTCTCTTTTTCATGAAAGGTAATTCTAGGAATGGGGGATAGCAAGGAAAACCTGTGACTTCTTAATAATGAAGGTATAATCAATTGGCTATTAATAATAATCTCAATTTATATATATGTATATCCTTCCTTCCAAAGGAGCCCAGGGCACAATAGCCCCTTGTCTAAACTTTGGCATGTTTGTTATCCAGTGGCACCCCCTCATATCCCCAGTTTACAAACTGATTCACCACAGAAAACTAGAGGAGTCAACGCGATTTCTATTTTCTCATCCCAAAAAATATTGTCTGCCCTTTCAGAAGAACCACTTGACCTTTCTGAAATTTGTCAGATTTCATCTCCTCAGAAGGGGTGGCTATGCCTGCAACTTGCATTCAATTCTAACAGAAAACAGAGCATTTCTTTTTAAAAAATTCAAGCTTCCCAGCACCAAAAACAAACGAACTTGGATGGATCTGCCACTCTAGAGGGGCTCTTTTGCCTGCAAATTTCTTCCACTTATAGGAAAAGGAAAACAAGCTATATCTGTTTTTAGATTCCACATTATAGTCAATAGGGAGAAACAGAGCTTCAGATTTGACAGACTGATTTGGACCCAAATAAAAAATTAAATGGGAATGACAACACACATTAGGGCTGCTTCCAAATGCTACAGAGGCAAGGCAAGTATTACAGTCACTGCACACCTAGTTGGCATGTTCCTTCTGGAAATAAGGCAAATTCCTCTCACCTATGCACAACCACAGCAGTTTACTACCACTCCTAGTGACTCTTGAAACAGTCACTAATAGTCCAGAAAATATTCACACCCAAGCAACACAGAGCAGAGAAATCAACACTCAATAGCTGAAAGCAAAACAAGTTTAGCAAATCGTATCTAGATTGCTCAGGTGAGGGATCAATCTACGTTACAGGCTGAAGGGAGAAGAAAGCTAGTGCTCCAGAGTCACCAGTGCACAAATATGCATGGTGGAGTGTGGGACATTAAAGAAGCCTTATCACAAAGCAATTGCAAAATATACAAAACTGCATTATATTAGGGGAAATTGCTTGCAAAAATCTGGTACAAGAAATGCATGCTACAAATACTGATGAATTTTCATGAAGACCTTTGTAAAAAAAAATTAAAATTAAAATTTATATGGAAATGTGCTGAACTGAACTTAAGACTGGAAAAATAAGAAAGCATGGAAACCAGAACTGACAGATTCACCCATCACTATTGACAAGTACACCCACAAATTCCCCAAGCATCCAACACAAAGAATATGCATTCAGCATGAGAGGACCCAAGCACTGAAGTAGGAAGGTGCCATATACCAGGTCAGACTATCCATCTAGCCTAGTCTATGCTGTCCGACGGTGGCTTTTCAAGGACTCAGGCAGAGGTCTCTCTCATCATCTGCTACCAGATCCCTTTTTAAACTGGAGATGCCAGGGTTTAAACGAGGGGCCCCTACCTGCTCTGCAGCCCACCTTCTATGCTGTCTGTAGGCTATGTTACCTTTACAGATCACTGAAGGACTAACTATATTTACCTTTCAAAAAAAATAAAAATAAAAGCTTTGTCTCCCACTACACATTTGTCAAACAGTTGCTGATACAGTAGTTGTCCCTGCTGTTTCTGTTGAAAATTGTAGATGGTGGTGATGATCAGGCTCTGTGACAGGTATGGGGGACCTTTGGCCCTCCAGATGCTGCTGAACTACAACTCCCATCATCCCTGACTATTGGCCATGCTTCCTGGGGCTGATAGGACTTGTAGTTCAGCAACCCTGGAGAGCCACAGGGTTCCCTGCACCTACTCTGTGCTGTTGCTATAGTGATGAGCAGCGAGAGGTCAGCATGAAGGATAGCCAAGATCAACACAGCCCTTACAAGCATTTCTTCCTCCACAGTGCCACAGGCTACCTTGTTCAGAAGGGTTACCTGATCCCTGGGAAAGGCTTCCTTGCGTGCAGAGGGAAAGGAAAGTCCACTTCCCTAAACTTTTCCCAGAAAATATATTCTCCCCAAGGAAAAAAAGGTCTGCTGTTTCACTGAGGAGGGGGTTGTTTCTTATAAGCATTCAGAAGGGGGTTGCCACCTAACTTACTGAGTCTCACCAGGAAGTGTGGATGGTAGAAAGCTGCAGAGAGAGCCTTGTGGTCCTTCCCACCAGCCACACTTCCCAGAATGCCTTGGGAACAACACAATTCAATATGGCTTCATTCCCAATGCATTCCAAGAAGTGCAGCCAGCAGTGAAGAGAGCGCTTTATACCTCTGAGCAGTGTAAGACTGGGGGATGGGGAGAGGGGGGAGAAATTCTATTCAGTTTGCATTTCAAACAGAATTTATCAAATTCACACTTTCCAAAACAATATGAGAACTGAAACACAGCCATCCTTTGAAATTCGCACTGATCCGAATATTGCGATGCAATTCTCCAAACAACGCTTACAAAAATGCATGTATTAGGAGAAAGTTTGCATCAAAATATATTAGTGAAAACAGCTTACAAAAATGCTTTATATAAGGAGAAATTGTTAGCAAAAATGTCTGCATTAGTCAAAACCTGTATACAAAAATGTGCTTAGTAGGAGAAATTCACACTAAAAATCAAACATTGCTGCAGAAATGACAAACTAAGAGAACTGAAATTGAGAGGTCTTTCCATCCCTAGATGGGGAAGGGGATCAATTGTTTTAAAAGCCATAAAAGTGAAAAACTCTTGGCTGTCTTATAAGGGCTCCCCACCACGACCACACACATACAAAGACTCAGGAACCCTCTCCCAATTTTGGGGATGAGTTCTGTTTCTTCCCTACCCACACAACAAATAGTTGAAAAAGTTTTCAACACAGCTCTGCCAGCTCCTTTCCATAAATAGTTCTTAGGACCCATCTCTGAACTACCAGCTTCCCCATTAGACCATAAGACTAAATATTAGATTAATATTAAACAGCTCTTTGCAAAGTTAATATCAATTTCAAAATCTGGGACACTAATAGACAGCCAGCTGCCCCAGTGGCCTTTAGTAACCAAGGCCAACATTCAGACTTAGAAATTAAACATGTTTTCTTCCCATAGTTCTTCTGTTATGTAACAGTAATACTCAAGATGTGCAAAATCACAGCTTTGTCATGACATGCTTTCGTTTTTATGTTCGCGAGCTGCATTCCAACCAAAAGAGATACTCAGGGAATTTAGCCCTTTTTCCTGATGTCCCCTATAAAAGCTTGCTTTTTGGGACATGCCTGAATTGCAGCATCATTCATAATGTTTTTTTTTTTACTTTTGTCTTAATGCACTCCTGCCAACTGTGGATGACACTAATAACAGAACATCCATTTGAAATGATGAAAAAAGATGCTTGAACATTAACAACACTTATATGCCACTTTTCCTCCAAGAAACCCATAGTAGTGGACGCACACATAAAAAAAATAAGAGTCCTACTGGGTCAGCCCAAATGCCCAACTAGTCTAGCATCCTGTTCTCACAGTGGCTAACCAGATGCCTATGGGAAACCCACAAGGAGGACCTGAGTGCAACACAGCTTACCCCACTTGCTTTCCCAGCAACTGATATTCAGAGGCATAACTGTCACCAACAGTGGAGGTAGAAAATGGTTCTCCCTCTCTCCAGGTTTTCCTCACCACAACCCTGTGAGGAAGATTAGGCTGAGAGACAGTGACTAACCCAAGATTCCCCTGTGAGCTTCATGGTGGACTGGGGATTTGGTCTCCCATGTTCTAGACCAAAGCCCTAACTGCTACACCACACTGTCTCTCTGTGTTGTACATGGAATACAGGAATGGAATGTAGAGCAAGGTCTTCCCTCTCTGTGCTCAGTGCATTGGTACCTTTGCGCTAAGCACACACTTTGGCTGACCTCTGTGGTTCCCTCCCCTAAGGGTCCCTGCCCTGATGAGACATCTCCAAAATGCAATGAAATCCCCTCTCCATCTCCAAGCTTGTGGCTATGGAAAGGTCAGAGGAGTTCTGCCCAATGCAAAAAGAAGTCCCTACACAGGAAGTGGGGTGAAGATTTGTATTGGTTATGCACTTGCCGGGCACTCGGAGTGCCCACCAAGGGCAGAGACAAGGTCAATTACCTCACCTTTCTCCTCCCATTGGGAGCCAGAGAGGTATGCAGGACACGTTCCAGCCAGGCAAAGACAATCAGGGTGCAAAGCAGAGGCAGTGAGGCATAGGAAGTCTAGGAAGAGTGTAGGAAGAGTCCCACAGGCCAGACAGTCCTAAAGGGCCACATTCGACTTCTGGGCCACAGACTCTCCCAACCCTGGCAATATTGCAGACAGACCTCAACCTTGTGGGATCCAGGTTTTGTCCCACCAGCCAAAGCCAGGTGCAAACCAATGGCTGGGTGTGTGGAATCAGACGGAAAATAGCTTGCTGGAGGCAAAGACAATTATCTACTGCACCTCAAGAGTCACATGCTGGGATGACGTGCACATCCAATTATAAATCTACATATCAGTTACTACAAATCAGGGATTCTAACACAAAACTCTCCAACTGACCAGAACAACTATACAAATATCTTGGGGGGGGGGGGGAATCAACCAATGCATTCTTCTATTTTACAGATAAGGAATGCCCTAAGGCTGAGAAATAAATGATTAGTAGAAAGTCAGCGATGGCAGCGAATCATTTTTTCTTGCAATTTCAATTGCTATTGTTAAAACTGCTGAGAGTCAGACATCCTTGCCAATCTACCACAAACCAGTCAGAGATCTACCAGTAGATCCCAATCAACCTTTTGCCCACCCCCCCACACTAGATCGCAACTCAAGCAGCTGCCTCTAAATTAATATCTGGGTCATGCATACAATGATTCTGTCATCAGCCAGGTTCCACTTATTCCCCAAGCCCTTTTTTTAAGGGGAAAAAATAAACAGTCTGTTGTATAGAGGGGTCAGCCCTACTATTAAGCAGAGTAAGGCAACTGCAGCAGATGCTGAAGGGGCATCCAGAGTCAGGAATGAATTTTAATTCTAATCACCCAGAGCAGTTTTGAAGCCTTTTGATGAACCAGCAGTTGGGCAGACTGGCAGAAGCAGTTTGACATCATGCGGTCTCTCCTGACTAAAAGACACAAGGCAATAAAGGCTTCCAAGTCAAGACTCAGGTTTTGTGGTGCAACAAGACACTCACAGACTTTTTGACCCAGCAGTGCAGTTGCCAGAAGAGGAGGGTTGTTTTGCCTAACTCAAAGCCACACAAAATGCAGCTTGTCGCTTAGTCAAAGAATCAGAAAGCAATATTGTGCAAACTTATTCCAAGTTAATATTTTCCTAATACGTCAAATGCAAAGATGTATTACTGAACACTGAAGTCAGGATCGTTCAGACCATGGTATTCCCAATCTCTATATATGGATGTGAAAATTGGACAGTGAAAAAAGCAGATAAGAGAAACATCAACTCATTTGAAATGTGGTGCTGGAGGAGAGCTTTGCGCATACCATGGACAGCAAAAAACACAAATAATTAGGTGTTAGAACAAACTAAACCAGAACTATCACTAGAAGCTAAAATGATGAAACTGAGGTTATCCTACTTTGGACACATCATGAGAAGACATGATTCACTAGAAAATACAATAATGATGGGAAAACAGAAGGGAGTAGAAAAGAAGACAAAACAAGAGATGGAAACCACAGACCTGAACAGGGTGGTTCATGACAGATTCTAATGGGGGTTGCCATAACTCGTAACCGACTTCAGGGCCGGTCCCAAAGGGCGGCCAGGTCAGGCTCTGGCCGATGGCCCCTATAGGATGAGGGAGGAGTAGCACTCCTTTTCCACGATCCACGGAAGAGTAGCTGCCACGGATCGCAGAGAGGGAGCTTCTTCCACCCGCCCATCTCTCCTATCTTTTGAGGCTGTGTGGGCTGCATACATAGGATGCCAAGGTGGGTTTAGAGTGGGTGGGCAATTCTTGTGGAAACTGCAGAAGCTAAAGATGAGACCTAACTTACTTTTGGGAGGCCAGGGCTTCATACTAGATTGCTCCTTCCAAGAACTACCAGAAGCAGAATAAATTATGAAAAATAAATATATGCAAATATGCATTCCTTCCATAAAGTAATGCATCACATGATTTTGCATTCTGTGACAGAGAATTTGAGTTGCTTTGGAGTAGAATGTGTTTGTTTCAGTACCAATTATATTTTTTCCTCACAACCACCCTGTGAGATAGGTTAAACTGGGAGAGACCAACACCCATTGAGCTTCATTGCTGAATGGGAATTTGAATGTGGATCTCCCTGATTTTAAGTCCTCAGACATGCTAAGTACTCCACCAGCCATCTCCAACCCCGTGCCCTCTAGATGTTTTGGACCACAGCTTCCATCAGCACCGGCCATCTGATGTGAATTGTAGTCCAAAACATCTAAAGCAGTGGTTCTTAACCTGGGCTGCACGCACCCCCGGGGGTGCGAGACACTTTTTCTAGGGGTGCAAGGCGTTGTTCAAAGATTTTGGAAAACTCATTTATCTTAGCTAAGTTACGCTAAAACACACATTAAAATTAAATTAAATTTTAAAATGAACGGTATTTTTTCAGGGGGTGCAAGAGCATATTTTGGAAATCCAAGGGGTGCTGGCAGTGGGAAAAGGTTAAGGCTGATCTAGAGGGCAACTGATTGGGAAAGGCTACACTGTATCATTGTACAGAGCTCTGTGGATGACTCTAACACAACAGTCATATACAAGACCACAGTGTAGTTACTGTAACTTTCCCAAATAACTGAAACTTTGTGGCACCAAATGTAGCAAACAATGTGTCCTGGGCCCAATTCAATCCTCTCCTGGCAGACCAAGATCCTGTCCCCAACATCCAGCACAATGGCTGCTCACCTGGAACACTGGGCCTATGGCAGAAGAACCACCATGTTGTCCACTGCCATGACAACGATGGACCTCAGTCAAGTCAGCTGAAGGAGACAGCATAATGACATCATCATGGCAATGCCAGCCCTGCTCCTACAGGAAATGGGAGAGGAGGGCAGGAAGGAGAAGGATACAAAGCTTGCCTGCAGGTGTTTAAAGGCAGGAAAGCCAAGACTGAAGACAACTCTTATATGGCTCCTGGTGTGCTCTGGAGCACAGAGAGGGAGGAGGAGGAGGAATCAACCCCCTTCCTTCTAAGAGCTGAGACCTAGGGACATAAAGCTGTAACTCAAACTTATGAATGGGTGTAGAAAATGGGATATATGCTACTCCCTTTGGGGAAACCTAAAAAGTTGTTTTTAAAATTATAACATTCCACTGAAGAAGTGTGGATTCAGTTCAAAACTCAGGCTTGGAGCTCACTCAACACTGTTGCCATCAAGAACTGTTTGCTGTACCAGTAAGCTCATTAGCGGAATTATTAGTAACTTCCAATTCAACCAGCAGAATGACAGCAGTAAGAATTGCACAACTATTGGCTCCAAAAAATTCACCCTAGCAGTCCATATTGGAAACAGGCATATGTCCTTCACATATGCATCAATAGTTACCGTTGCCAAGGGTACTAACTGTTGCAATGCTTGGTCATGTAAACATTCTGGCCAGAGGTCAGCATTAGTCCAGCACAGTCAGACTTGCATTACAATAGAACAGAAAATCAATTATCAATAACTAACTGCAAAGGTGGTTTACATTGCTAGAAGATTGGTCCAATATGTTGCAAGCTAGAGCCAGCTCTTTGTAAAGAGGAATATCCAGAGAAGCTGGACAATGTAGCCATTTAAAATTTGCAATACAAACTTTTTTAAAAAAAACTAATATGCATTTTTAATGACTCTAGTGCTATTTAACATCAAATGTTTCCCCTGATGAAGACCCAAATGCAGCCTGCAAGACTGTGGCCTTCTAACAAATCTTGTTTTACCTTCTATTACTGACTGGTTATAAGTTTGCCTAGATCGGAAGGTGGGATCTATGACCCTCAAGCTGTTGCTGGACACCAGCTCCCATCAGGCCCAGCCAGCATGGCCAGTGGTCAGGGCTCAGGTGACTTGTAGTCCAACAACATCTAGAGAGCCTACTGGTTCCCCATCCTTGACCTAGAAATGTAGTAGTGCTCCTTGTTTATCCAGTGTGTGATGAACACCTCAACAAGAACAATTGGCTCAGGTGACTTTTATAAAGATGTAGGACAACATTATTATTTTTAAAAGTACTTTTAAGGAGATTCAAATTTTGGCACCAGAATACCCCATTTATAGCCAAAAGACTGGTAAATGTTTCCAGCAGGAAACGGTTAACTGAGCAAAAAAAGCAACTCCCTTTTTCTCCTATATGGAGTTCTTATTAATCCAATAAAAGGCAGTACTTTGCTTACATTGCATCCGCCTCTCTATTGTTATGTAATAACTGGGCCAATTACCACCCAACAATTGACTCGCCAGATTGTGCACTCGCACTCGGGTGCCCTTAAGACCCCCCCCTTTTTTTCTTTCCTTGCTTCCAACGAGAACAGCCCTCTGCAGTCACTGCTGCAATCATAGCTTTGCAGTTCCCTTGAAACCCAGCAGGGAAAAGGGGGGGGGAGCTCATACACGGGCAAAAATAGGTAGTCAGACAGGTACCGCATGAGGCTGATGGGCAAAGGTTGCCATCTCGTTCTGCAGGGCTTAGAAGCATTTGCCAGCAGGACAAGATCCTGGAAATTGGCTCCAGAAGGATGCAAAGCCCAACAGTCTGAATGCTGCTTAAACGTCTCTTGGACACAATCACAGCTATCAGCCAGCATCTTTGGTGGTGGGGCAATGGGGAAAGACACTGGCGAGTCCATCCAGAGGTAAGATAGGAAGCACATCCCTTTTCTAAACAGCAGTTGGGAGCCACCAGTGAAGTGCACCAAAGCCAAGGCTGCACAACCACAATCAGCAACAGCATAAAGCAGGACTCAAAACACCACCTCAGTGGTCAGTCATTTACACTCATTGCAGGGGGGAACAGGGAGATGAGCTTTCAGTGCATACCTGTCTACCCAGAAGTAAGTGCCATTAAACTGAATGGGGGTTACTCCCAGGAAAGTGGGGTTAGGACGGCAGCCTTAGCATCTCCAACAGACAAGAGGCTTTGCTACCCACCACCCATCCTTCCTAACAAGTGACATACGCACACACGTATAGATAAAACACAGAGGCCTCCTTCTGACCCATTAGCAAAAAATAAAAAAATCTGGCTACACCAAGCAGCAGTGATGAATTCATGCCCCTTTCAAGCTTACTTAATCAGAAAGATCACTGCAGTAGGAAGCAGGCTCTTGGCAACATTTTGCAGGGCAAACTGCACAGCTCTCTCCGCACAGGCGATAGACTTAGCAAGAAAATATTATATTTATACACACACTTACAACTGAAGGAGGCATAGGAAGGCCTCACCAGTTTGCAACTATATTCACCTCCCTTCTCCCTCTCCCCCTCCCCTTTTGCAAAATCATTCACTGCCTTATCCAAGCCCCCCCCTTTTTTTTTGGCCCTCCCGTGGCTCTTTCCCTTAGCACCCTGCGTCCTCCGGGTACAACTCCAGTTCCCCCCACCCCATTCCCCCAACCTCTCCGCAACAGGCCTCCAATGGCGCAAGGCACAGGCAGGGTTAACAGCCGCCAACTGACACCGCGGAAAGGTTACTTCAGGCGCCCACCATCAGCCCTGCAAAAATCGCTACCCCGGAGCTCCAGCCTACTCGGGGGAACGAATACGCACACACGCTGGACACAGCACAGCTTCAAAGGCAGAGCGAGCGTACTCTGAAACAGCAACCTGACACCTCTTCGGCAACCCAGGCAAAATGGAATCTGCTCTCTTCTACTGGTGCCAGCACCGTCGCCCTCCACCAGCAAAGAGCAGCAGCAGCAACAGTCAAAACACACAAACGACACGAGGGGGCAGCGGCATAAATAGGGAAAGAGCCATCGCCTTACCTTGGCTGTCTAGCCGCAAGCTGATCCTCTCCACTTTTTCAAATATATCTATTATTTATTGGACTTGGCGTCTTGTTTCCCTCCATTAGGAAACGTTCTTCCGCTCAGCCGGGTGGTGATTTCCTATTCTTTTACTAACACCTGTTTCAAAAAAAAGGGGGGGTGGGTAGGGAGGGAGGCAAGGATCGGAGATGGGGGATTATTATGTCATCCTGCTGGAAGAAGAATGCATGCGATTTTTTTTTTCAAGGGAGGAATGAGAGGGTGGGGGAAGGCAGGTCACTCGGGCTACTGATGGTTTGTAGCTCAGCTTCAAAACAAAATCAATTTGGGAAAGAGCGAGGTGGGGGGGAGGAGAAAAAAACACAACACCCTGGGCAAGCTTAATAATGGGAGATTCTGCAGTTTGTGAGCATGCTCCAGGCGGAACCAATCTTCCTCTGTTATTCTTCGGAATAAAAATAATCCACGCTGAAGAAGACGAAGAAGAAGAAACCCACACGGAAGCGTCTTCCTGCGGCCTCTGGACAGCGAGGGATGAATTCCGCCCGGAGAAGCCGCATCACAATCGGAATTGCTGCTTGCGTTTGCTTTCCCTTGCTTTCCCCCCCTCTTTTTCTTGTAGAGGCAAAACAGCAAGCTTCTCTATCTCCGCCGTGGTGTGTTTTTCCCCCCTCTTCCCCCCCCGCACCCCCGGCTATTTAGGCCTTTGGGAAAGCGGTTTGAACCTTTTAAAGATACAGTACACCGATTAGCTTGTCCAGGGGGGTTGTGTCAGGACTTTGTGGTGGAGAGAGCGAGGGGTGGAGAGGGGAAGGCTGGCTGGCTGGCCCAAAATACCCCAGCTAGTGCCACGCGATTGAGCACCAGAAACGGGCACTGTGGGTGGCGAGGGGCGGAGCCGGAGATCCTAGTGCTTTACTTGATATCTTGCAACCGTCCCGAAGACTTCCACCCCGCACCATATCTTACTCGGAAGTAACCCCCCCCCTTTGATTTCATTGCGACTTTCTTTCGAGGAAGTGTCCGTTTTCGGATCCCAAGCATTATTTTTTTTAAAAAAACACAGGAGAGTCTAGTCTTCTGGATATCTATCAATGGAATCGTACGTCCATGTACAAGTAGGCTCCACTTCTCAGGCTCCCACATTCCTGGGAGCAAGCCCCATCCAATTTAATGGGACAAGCATACGACAGCCCCGGGCACAAAGCTGCGATTCCTCAGCGCCTTCTGTGCTTTTGTTTGTGCTTGTTTGTCTGTCTTACAACCTGGTCCCTATGTCTGTCGCTTCGAAGCACCGCTGTATTCAGTGGACTTTGGACAAGGGCCGTGGCTCAGCGGAAGAGCATCTGCGTCGCATGCAAACGGTCCCAAATTTAGACTCCGGCATTTCCAGGATGGGCTGTGAAAGACTCCCGTCTGAAATCTTGGGGCTTATGAGCCACTGCCAGACAGGGTAGCCTGTAGTGAGCTCGATGGACCGATAGTCTGACTCGGTGTCAGGCAGTTTCCCGGAGAAGGGGGGAAAGACGTGGGTAAGCGAGCTCCACAAGTCAATGGGACGGATATCCGACAACAGATTGGTTGCGGGGTGCGTTTTTGTCCTTAGATCTAGAGTCCATCGAAGTTCGTGGGGCAACAAGGCTGCTATCCCTTGCAAAATGTCTGGAGAGTAATAGCGTGGGAATTTGCTTCTGAGCAAACCTGCATAGAATCGCGCTGAATAAAACTTTTGTTGTTGTTTTGAAAGTGCCATAGAATTTCTCATACACTTGCTATGGCAGACGAAGGCTGCTGCAATCCTTAAAACACACTTAACCAGAAAGTAAGCTTCCCTAAACACAGTGGGGCTTACTTCCGAGTAGATTGACATAGGCTTTCACTGAAAGACTGAAATCCTATGTACCTGGGAGTCAGCTCCATTGATTGCAGCGGGGTATACTGTCCTATTTGAGTAAACACGCACAATATTGCTTTGTAATAAAGTTGCCCTTGTAGTAGAGTTCAACGGGGTTTACTCCCGGGTAATCGTACACGGGATTGCAGTTTTGCTCCCGAGTGCCCAGTCAGACGGCAATCCTCACCCCACTTACCCAAGAGTAAGCCCATTGAATTCCAGAGGACTTACTTCTGAGTAAACATGGACAGGATTGCACGTTGATCCGTTTAAGAACAGGTTAGGGGTACCTGTATCACCCAGTTGATGGGATTATCCTCAAACAGCTCCTATGCATGTCTTCTCAGAAGTAAGCCCTGCTGAGTTTACTTACACTCAGGTAAGAGTGAATAGGACTGAAGCATTAGTAAGGAGTGCCCACAAACGAACTGTGTTCAAAACCAACACACAGGACGCCGTCCACCCGTCCACATCCCCATTTTCATTTGCTGAGAGTGGAAAAAATTGAAGTCACCGCGGCAGTTGCTTTTCTCCTCTTTGGCTTTTGGTTCATTTCTTTTTTTTCAAAACCAACCACCCCACTCAGAGACTACTTACCCGGCCGAAAGGAGATTGCTAGACGCTAGAGGCCCAGGTTTGCATAACTAGACGCGAGATGCTTTTCTGGGACGATTTTTCTTCCTCCTCCAGATTTGTCCGCCAGACACAATATTAACCACCAATCCACCCCTCGCGATCCAAAGGGCTGAGCCGGTTCCACCAACTTTTTATGAGTATTGTTATTAATAAGTGGGGTTATTATTAAAGCGGCTGGCGCTGGGCATTCGAATCGTTGCCGCCCCCAACAAAAATCCTGGGAAGAAGAAGCCCAAGCGCCCCTGGAACTCTGGAGAAGCCTTAAGGGACGCGGAGGAAGACCTATGCCGCTCTCTTCGCACGTATTCCAGCGCCGCCGGAGAGCAGCCACATCCTCTGCTGGTGCCACACGTCGAGTCGCCGACCCACCGGACAAGAGGCATCACTCAAACGACCGGTCTTTCGTCCGGAGGGGAAGGGGGCGGCTTAATCCCAGGCCTCCCCAACAACTCTTAACCCCCGACCCTATTTTCAGTCCCAAAGCTCAGTCTTGTAAGATAGTGAGAGGAGAGGACCCCCGGGAGCGTACAGACTGCTTCTTGGGAGGCTGGAACCCCAGGGCTTGAGACCCACTAATCGCCGTGGGGTTGGGGGGGGGGACTTCGCCCCTCCTTCCCCTCCTTCCCCTCCCCCTCCTTCCCCTCCCCCTCCCAGCACCAAATCTCAGTTCTGGAAGATGGCAACGTTATAAGGGCTTTTGACCATCTTCAGAGCCCGTTGTTCATCGTAGATAGCAGTGGGCTTCGAGGAGAATTTCCCTCGGTGCCGCTCAGTCGGCCCTCTCGCCGCACTCATCCCCATTCCGTTTTAAACATCACGATGGCAAGGCGAGAGGCCTCTGAGCGTGTGCAGAGTACATTTATCCGCTAGACTGCCTGGGATGGGGAAGAAAGAGGAGCAACAACGTTGGTTCCAATATAGACCTGAAACCCCGGCACCTTTTCATAGGACTTCACCCCTGGCCTAGCCTCTCTTCTTTCTCTTGCCTCCCTCCTCCTCCTCCTCCTCTTTCAGCAGAATAAGATGATCATATTCTGCGTCTCTTTGCTCCGGCGAGCCGCTTGTGATCGCCAATTGGCTGGGCACTTGCAACCGGAAATGTCAACGGCCTCAGCTCTGCTGGCTGCCCAGAGCAGCAGCAGCAGCAGCCCGCCTGAGCTCAGCAGAATCCTGGCATCGACGGCCGCCGTTCCTCCTCTCCCCTCCCCTCCCCTCTCTGTTCTCTCTCTCTCGTCCACCCAGTGTCAGGTCACTGTGTCAATCCAAGCAGGAGAGACTTCACCAAAGAGGGGAGAGAGAGGACTGGCCAATGCTGCAGGCAAAGAGGGGGGGGGGAGAGAAAAGGTGCAGCCAAGTCCCTCTCTCCATAAGCAACACCAGAGGGAAGATGGGTGATGGTTTGGACTGTGTTCTGCCCCCTTAAGAAAAAGGGAGGAAAGAGCACAAGGCTCTATTCCCAAGGACAGAGATTTATTGATAAGATTTCTAACCTACTCTTTGCCAATAGGGTCCCAAAATGGGATGCAATAGCACAATGATAGAACCCTTATGATGACTGGGGAAAAACCATTCCCAATAGAACAGGACAGTATCAATTCAACAAAAGAGGTGGGTCCCATGCACACAGAAATACATTAACTTGTGGCCCTGTCTGCACTATATATTTAAAGCGGTATCATACTGTAAACAGTCATGGCTTCCCCGAAAGAATCCTGAGAATTGTAGTTTGTGAAGGGTGCTGACAGTTGTTAGGAGACCCCCCCCATTCCCCTTCTAGAGCTACAATTCTCAGAGTTGTTTAACTATCAAACCCTCTTCCCAGGAACTCCACAATTCAAAACTGTAATACCATAAAACACAATCTGTGAAGAATAAAAGAAAGAATAGACACACCATGAAACAATCACGCAGCATCTAGCACAGCACAATTGCTGCAACTACCAGAAAAATCATTAAGTGGGCCACCAAGACCCTCAGCAATTTTCAAGTGGTCCATGGTTAAAAAAAAAAAAGTTTGGAAACCACTGCTCTAGAGATTAATGCAAGGAAGCCTTGAGGTACTACCCTGTCAGATTAGAAAAAATGGTGATATCCTGAATAATAATTATGATGGTGGAGCTTGTTTCAAGTGTTTGTTAGAGTTAACTTTGGGGTCTTAAGTGAAATCCAATCTCCCTCTAGTTTGCTTTGCGAAGAATGGAGCTCTACTTGATTAAAGAAGCAGACGTGGTTATCCAGGGAACCAATCCTGTTCTGCAGCATAGATTTGGTCTGTCACCGGGGTTTCTTATAGAACTGCCTCGTGGTTCTTGTTTATCAAATTTCCCCCTGAGCAAAAGACACTCACTTTCCAGCACACATTAGTCTCCAGATGAGTCATTTCAGCCAGAAGGTCTTTACTGAAGTGAGTGCCTGCTTCCTTGGAAAAAGAAAGAGGAAGTCTGGGGTAGGACAGTTCATGCAATAGTAGGTTGATGGGGTGGGGGAGAGAAACAGAGAGATTTCAGTTTGCAGCTCAGAACCAATATGTGATGACAGGCAGTGGTGGAGTGGTTGAAGCACAGGAGCTCATCCTGACAACCCTGCCCCACCCACCCCCTCCCCAAAAGGAGAATCCAGACATGCAGACAGTTGTGTTTATTTATTTATTTATTTATTTTATTTATATACTGCCCTAAGCCCGAAGGCTCTCTGGGCGGTGTACAGAAAGATAAAAACAAGCACAATATATAAATACAATAAATACAATGAATCAAGAAACAAAACAACAAACAATAAAAGAACCAAACAACATCCAGAATACAAAATAATGATGAAAATGCTATTAAAACACACTTTAAAATGCCTGGGAGTATAAAAAGGTTTTCACCTGACGCTGAAAAGATAGTACCGTCGGCGCCAGGCGCACCTCATCAGGGAGGCTGTTCCACAGTTCGGGGGCCACCACGGAAAAGGCCCTAGTTCTGGTCACTGCCCTCCGAGCTTCTCGATGGGATGGCACTCGGAGGAGGGCCTTAGATGTTGAGCACAGTGTATGGGTAGGTTCATATTGGGAGAGGCGTTCCACCAGGTATTGCGGTCCCATGCCGTGTAGGGCTTTATAGGTCAGAACCAGCACTTTGAATCTAGCCCGGAAACAAATAGGAAGCCAGTGCAGACGGGCCAGAACAGGTGTTATATGAGCGGACCTTCTGGTCCACGTCAACAATCTGGCCGCTGCATTCTGGACTAACTGTAGTTTCTGAACAGTCTTCAAGGGCAGCCCAATGTAGAGCGCATTGCAGTAGTCTAGTCTAGAAGTTACCAGAGCATGAACAACTGAGGCGAGGTCGTCACTGTCCAGATAGGGACATAGCTGGGCTACCAAACGAAGATGGTAAAAAGCATTCCGTGCCACCGAGGCCACCTGGGCCTCAAGTGACAAGGAAGGATCGAAGAGAACTCCCAAGCTATGAACTTGTTCCTTCAAGGGGAGTGTAACCCCATCAAGAACAGGATGAACATCCACCATCTGGGCAGAGAAGGCACTCACCAACAGCGTCTCAGTCTTGTCTGGATTGAGCTTCAGTCTGTTAGCTCCCATCCAGTCCATTATCGCGGTCAGGCAACGGTTTAGCACGTTAACGGCCTCACCTGAAGAGGATGAAAAGGAGAAATAGAGCTGCGTGTCATCAGCATACTGATGGCAACGCACCCCAAAACTCCTGATGACCGCACCCAGCGGCTTCATGTAGATGTTAAAAAGCATGGGGGACAGTACCGATCCCTGCGGGACTCCACAATGGAGAGTCCAGGGAGTCGAGCAATGTTCCCCAAGCACTACCTTCTGGTGGCGACCCACCAAGTAGGAGCGGAGCCACTGCCAGGCAGTACCCCCCACTCCCAACTCCGTGAGTCTTCCCAGAAGGATACCATGGTCGATGGTATCAAAAGCAGCTGAGAGATCAAGGAGAATCAACAGAGTCACACTCCCCCTGTCCCTCTCCCGACAAAGGTCATCATACAGGGCGACCAAGGCCGTTTCAGTGCCAAAACCAGGCCTAAAACCGGATTGAAATGGATCAAGATAATCAGTGTCATCCAAGAGCCCCTGGAGCTGGCCGGCAACCACCTGTTCCATGTTGACCCATGGACTTTGGCTCGAGAGACCTCTATTCACAACCCCAAATTGCCATGAAGTTCCCAGGATAACCTTGGGCCAATCACTGTCTGAGCCTAGCCTACCTCGCAGGGTTATTGTGAAGATAAAAAGGGGTAACCCACACCTATGTGTGCCTCCAAACCCTCCACGGAGGAAGGATGATGGGATACAAAACTGAACTGTGTCAATGTACCATGTTGCACACACCCTGCCATTTCTCATGCTAGTCAGGCTCGTTTTGAATTGTTAATAAACAGATCGTAGGACAAGTGTGCTACTTTTCTATAATATATTTAATGCAAAAAGCAGAACACCTGAATGTCTTTTAAAAACACTGGCGCTAAGCTTCCGCACATTCCTGCTCTACTACACCACTAACAAAACAATGAAATAAGGTACTAGTCAGGAGGCTGACATCTGGTGTCACCACTAGGCATCTGCCAAGATATATGCCCCAATAAGGGGCCGACTGCTGCCCCTCCTCCTCCTTGCAGTTGTGCCTTGTTCACCTGATTTCTCCAAGCTTGCAAACAGTGACTACAGGAGGAGCCTGCACCTGTCTTGCCATCTTCCTGTGGATGGCCATGCAGATTTTATTTAAAGCATTTTATCCCACTCTTCAGCCAAAAAATGGGGGGGGGAGGTGTCTCTCAGAGCAGCTTCCATATGTCAGTGATAAGTTCATTCCTTCCCTCCAGCTTGCAGTCTAGAAGATACAGCACAAAAGGAAACAGGACGGAGAGGGAGAAGGAAAAAAGAAAACCAGGCACTGATCCTTAGTTAAGAGTTCTTAGAAAGACCTACTAGAACTGAGTGGTCTCATAGGAAAAGCAAATGGGCAGTAGTGATAGTGCCAAGGAAGTTGGCCCACTCAAAGAGAAGGGGTCACAAACAAACCCAAGGCACACAAACCCCATATATGGAGCCAACACTGACTATTTGGGTAGATCTTAGCTGGGTGACCTTTACAAGCATTGGTGGTGTGTTCCACTTCCTGAGAAAAAGATACAAGATCTCCAGGGAGGCTGCAGCTCTGAAAAGCAGCCTAGGAAAAAAAATATTTGGACACCACCATCACCCTGGATAGAAGCAATCCAGCACTATACATGGAAAGACACTGTGGGTGCTACCAGGCAGTTGCTATTTTCAAGTGGGATTCAATCACATACCATCGAATTCAGGTTGTGCAGTTAAAAATGCTTTGGAGGTCTTGCACAGGACAGCAAACTCTCTTCCCCAAAAGATAGTCCTTTTTGCAATAAAGAAAGTGATGAGAAAATGCACTGGAAAGGGTGGGATGGCATTTGCTTGATGCAACATCATCTTACCTCCCTGCAAACAAATCAGGACAATTTCTCAATATCGGGTCATCTAGAAGAAACCTGCATAAAAGACTCACTAAGATTTCTTTTTGAGCTTTTGGATGCTTAACAAAATACAAACACTCTCAACTCATCTGCTCCAAGAATAAAAACCCGAAAGAGCTATCCAGGATATACAAATATTTAGAGCAAGGGTCATGAAGAGCCTGAATTTTCTTTCTTGCTAGACCAGTTTGCCTTTTATCAGATTTTGCAACACAACACAAAAACTAAGACTATAGTCAGACTATCCAGATAATTGATCTCTACTCTGGGTGGATCTTCCACCTTGCTGCCTGGGACCCTTTCACAAAAGATACCAGGGCTTGAACCTGGGGACTTTTTACTTGCAAAGCACATCCCCTACCACAGGTAGAGAGGGCACAGGTTTGCATCCACTTTGCCTATGTTAATTTCTATGGATAGATGGAAAAGTTGCAGAAACAATTACTAAGATTTCAGTAAAAATGTAAGTTCCCAGAAACAGAATAGGCTTGTTTCCAGTGATAGTCCTGCTCAGAGTAGGCCCCTTGAAATTAATAGTCATGACTAACTTAGGTCTTTTAATTTCAGTGGGTCTACTTGGAGTAGAATTTATTTGGAGATAACTCCTAACACACTTTCACCCTGGTGAAGAAGCCTGCTGTCCAGAGGCTGATGGGAAGCTTCAAGGGTTCTTTATCATTAACCCATATTTGAATTGGAGAGTCCTTCAAACAGAGGACTGTCCTCTGTAAAGTAGGGCATATGGCCACCTTACAGACAGCCTGGATAACAGCAGTTTTTAATGAAATCCAATCACCAGTGTCTTTCCAGACTGAATTCAAGGTAGTGGAATTGACCTTTAAATCCCTAAAACAGCCTGGGTCTCTGGAATACCACCAGCAGCAACTTCTGATATATAAACCTCCTCCACATCATGAATTAAGATGAACTGGAGACATTTGGCTTCCTTCATATCCCACTGCTGCTTATTTTTTAGTACCAGTGAGACCTGAAACAAAGTGTTGCAGTATAGAGTGCTTCCTGTACAGGATGTTAGCCATGCCATTGCATTTCCTATCTCACCCCCAACACCATCCCCCACCAACCTCCAGTCACGGTTCTGTGGCCACTGAGCATGTTCAGTTCTTTGGGGGCTGTTTTTGGAATGATCCCCCCTTTTTAGGGTTGTTGCTGTTTTCATTAAAGAATCTGCTTACTTATGCATAGTTTGGGATCCCCCCAAACCTGTCGATACTTTCCTCTTGTATGTGAGTGGTGCCATTTTGGCTACAGAAGCAACATCACTCACCACTAAAAACTGGAAATAGAGGGTCATGATGAACTATCTCAGAGTATAAGGTGTGAGCTCACACAAATTAATGTTCCTCCATACCAAAAACAAAAAATAAAAAATGTAGAAAACTTGTGTCAAATGGAACCGTTCTAGCCCAGCATTCTTCCTGACCTGATAGCATTTACAAAAAGAAAAAAAGAAAAAAAAGATGAAGGCTTTTTTTATATTTGGTACACAAGAGCATTATAGCACTTGACATCTCAAGTGTTATCTCACTGAGGACTAGGCCCTTTTTTCAGTGCAAAGTCTGAAGAGTGGTATCAACAAGGTACTTTTCTAGACTTCAGGTATTGTAAGAGACGACTGTGTTGAAAATAAATCTACATTTAATGCCCACAATTATAAGAAAGTCTGGTTTCTAGCCTATGCTTTGTCTGAAAAAGTATTATAAATATTGCTAAGTAGTCTTTCCCTGGAGAGCCAGTGTGGCATAGTGGTTAGAGTGTTGGGCTATGACCTGGGAGACCAGGGTTCGAATCCCCACACAACCATGAATCTCACTGGGTGACCTTGAGCCAGTCATGCCTCTCAGCCTCAGAGGAAGGCAATGGTAAACCCCCTCTGAATACCGCTTACCATGAAAACCCTATTCATAGGGTCGCCATAAGTTGGGATCGACTTGAAGGCAGTTCATTTCCATTTCATTTCAGTCTTTCCATGCCTTTCTGTGGAATGGAACTGGTCTAATTCATTCATGGCACCTCTAAGACTGTCAGTGAGCCAGGATCAGTTATGGGGATTAAACCCAATACAGGTGCCAACTTCATACATCACTCTCTGAGTTCAAGAAGTTTGTTGACCTGCAATGCATTATAGTTCTTTTAAAACTCCAACCTAATGCTAACAGAAAATCAAGCTGCTAAACTCCAGTCTAACTACAGTAATTCACCATAGAACCTCTCCCCGACACACAGCTAGGATCATTGTTTTCACTGTCATAACAAGCAATTGGTTCAGGCCTTTTAATGACTTACTAGAAAAACAACACCAAAAATTAAAATCAAGAGACTTTGGCATCCAGGGAGGTTAAAAAAGAGTCATAATTAAATAACAAAGGCTGCAAGCCAAACAGTAACACTGGAAATAAAGAATAATCTTTTTACAGAATGTAGCAAATGGATTGCTTTAATTTCCACCAGGAATTCTGAAGTTGGTTACATATTCCTATTTCTTCATTTGCAGTTCTTCAGATTCCTTAATGAGGAATTTAACTGCAAAAGAACTGAAACCTTTTTTTCCCCTAGCTGTAATCAAATCAAACAAGAACTTTGCTAACAGCACAAAGGGAGCCCTCAATCATTAATTATAATCAGACATAAATCCAAAGAAATTATAACAGGAAGCAGTTGGAATGAAGGATTAATGTTCCCTCAGATGGATGCACCAGATCCGCGGTAGCAGACCACTTGAAATGCCTGAGGTCCCAGTCCTGAGCACACTTACACAACAGTAAGTTCCAGTGAACTCAATAGGACTTACTCCTCAGAGAACATACATAGGACTGCACTGCAAGGATCTTTTCCAAACACTCTATGCTATTCTGAATGTTGTGTACTTAAATCACTAACAGTCACACCACCTAGAAAGCTGAAATTTGGTACACATGAAGGATGGGAATCTGTCAATTGCAGTTTCTCTGTTTCTAATTTTTTCCACTCTTACATTCAGTTTTCCACATTTCCACATCAGTCTGTGATTTTTTTAAAAAAAGTCCTCATGAATATTCATCAGCATTTTAGTGCTGAATTTCTCCTAATGTACACATGTTTTCTACGCAATTTTACATAATGTACACATTTTTGTAAAACAATTTCCCCTAATTATGGAATGATTTGCCTGATGAGGTGTGCCTGGCACCAACACTGTAATCTTTTCGGAGCCTGGTCAAGACTTTCCTCTTCTCCCAGGCATTTTAGCATGTGTTTTTAAATTGTTTTTTTTTTTTAAAAAAATGTGTTTTTAAATTTGTATATTCGTTCTTAATGTTTTCAATTGTTGTAAACTGCCCAGAGAGCTAGGGCTATGGGGCGGTATACAAATGCAATAAATAAATAAATAATACAATGCACTTAGTATGTTATTTTCAAAAATACATCCATCTTTATGCAGTTTACCCTCGTATATGCATTTTTGTACACATTACTAGGCTAAAGAAATTGCAAAATTTGAAGAAGTGTGAATTTTGAAGAATGGCTGCTGTGTTTCAGTTCTTGTATTGTTTTGGAATGTTTGAATTTGTTAGATTCACCCTTAAATGCGAACTGAATTAAATCTCTCCCCCGTCCCTAAATCCAAGACACTCTGATTCCTGGCAAAGTGTGAAAACAAGACATAATGGTTCATCTCTCCTTCAAAACAGCTGAACAGTAATATGAACTCATATTACTGATTTCGAGTACACCTCAATATTACCCAGAAAGCTGAAGTATGGTGCATGCATAGCTCCAGTTATTTGACGAGTTTGGAAAATGAGATATTTTAAAATTCTCTAGCAGCCAAAGCTCAGCACAAGACATTTCCCTCCTAAGAAAGAGCAGGAGTCCAGCATAGAGGAAGCTAAACCCACACATGTGTTGTTGGGGGCGTGTTAGACAGCCAGTTCCATTTCTCCTTCACATACTTGCATCACCCTTGAGGGGAGTTCCATCACAGAACAGAAGACTAGTGAAGACTCTCTCACACACACACATACACAACTGTTTGTGCATAGCACTCGTGCATATTAATATACACACAAAAAGTGTTTCTAGAGGTGGCAGAAGTAGAGTAAAATGCTATAGGTTTTTCCTCCTTTTAACTTCCTTCTACAAGAAGACATGCAAACACAAACTATTTTTGCTAGATCAGGACCTGCAAGCATAAATTGGATGTACATCCAAAGTTAAAACAAAAAACATAAAAAAGGGCATGAGAAAAGTCTTGCTGGATGGATCCAACCAAAGATCCATCTCTTCCAGCATCCCGTTTCAATTTTAATAATCAAAATTAAAAACAAACAGCAGGGAAACTAACTAAAGCAACAGAAAACCAAACAAGTTTTTTTTTTAAAAAAATGTGGCAAATAAAATTAACTCTCCAGCAAATTCAAAACAAAGAAGATTTTACATCCCATTTGAAAGCCAGGAATGAGGGGACCAACCACATTTCCTGCGACAAAGCACCTTGGACAGCTCCTTGAAAGTTTGGACTAAAACCCGGAAAGGGTTCCACTTCCCCCTGACATAAAGCCACTGGCCACCACTGGTACAAAAGTAAGAGTTGCCCCACCCACTAGCATCTAGCCCTGCCTACCACTGGCATGGACCCCCCAGAAGGTTGCTCATGAGGGAATGTGGCCCCTGGACTGAAAAAGGTTCCCAACTCCTATATAAGAAAATGGTCTATCAGACTTTGGGATCTGGAGGTGTTGAGTAAAATTACATCAACCTTGTGCATCAAGCATGGAAGATAAATGAACAAGAGTGGCAGGCTTTTAGATGTAATTGAAATGGTAAAAGAAATCTAGATTGCAGACATTATTTCTCCTTGTTATAAGAAAAAATGTTGTTAATAATGGGTTTAAGTATCCAGTGGATTTGATAAGATTACATTAGTGTGGTGGGGATGGTAACTTGATCTGGTAGAATTTTTAAAAATTAATTAAGATTTAAGGACTGGAAATATTGATCATGGGTTGTATTCAACTAAGTCCTACTCATAGTAGACCCATTGGAATTAATGAACCTAAGCTAGTCATGTTTATAAGCTTCAGTGAGTCTACTCTGTATTGGACTAGCAAAATCAATCCATCAGTCATTATCACTAGGTACTGTTGATGCCCTCTCCCATGAATGTGTGTGTCTCCAAAAAACTACTGGGGCTCTTACTTAATGAAGAGCTTTCACCAATTCTACCCACAAATTGAATGTAAGAGTGGATAGGTCCTTTTGTCATAATATTTATTTATTTATTTATTTAGGGTGCTTTACAGCAATTAAAAATATTAAAAACAAATATACACATTTTAAAACACAAATTTTTTTAAAAAAACACAATTTAAAAAAATTTAAAAGCAATTTAAAAATAAAATAATGATAGCAGTAATTAATAATTATTTGTTTATAATTAATTTTACTTTGATTATTAATTATGATCATTATTAATATGCCCTGTTATCAATATCAATGATAATGATAATTTAATAATAATGGGACATACCTGGGAATGGGGCATATTACTATCACTATTACTATTCTCCATTCCCAGTTCCTGAATATACTCAACTAATGCTATCACTGAGCACAATTTTTTTTCCCTGCATGGTGCTAAAAACTAGAAATATTCTTTCTGTGTTGTTCTTGACCAGTGAAGCTTAATAACCGCAACCTTATTTGCAAAGGGTAAATCCATATATTCCCAAACCCACCCTGAATTATCCACTTCCTATATAGCAATCAGCCTAAATATTCTTAGCACCATGTAGAAAGCCCAAAATATTGCTGCTTTAAATAACATAATGTCATAATAAGGCAACTGTGCATTTCTTATTTACAGTTAAATAAATACAGCTGTGCAGAGTGGAATGCAAAGGGCATGGCTAAACTGGTTATTCCAGGGTAAAATACAGCATTACCAACAACAACACCAAACAGTTAAAACAAGAGAACCAAATAACAGCACAATATTTAAAATGCCCGGG
Source organism: Rhineura floridana (assembly GCF_030035675.1). Classification (NCBI taxonomy): domain Eukaryota; kingdom Metazoa; phylum Chordata; class Lepidosauria; order Squamata; family Rhineuridae; genus Rhineura; species Rhineura floridana. Next base: position 22,256,672 of record NC_084494.1, on the reverse strand, counting down.
CAAATAGAAAAGTTTCACATTGGTGCTGAAAGGATTGTAGCGTTGGCACTAGTCACACCCCTTTGAGGAGAGTGTTTTACAGTTGGGGTACCACCACAAAAAAGGCTCTCCCCATTTGTAAAATGAAAGGACACTCACAAACACCCCTAAGACCACCTTGGAAGTAACATAAGCACAACAAAAGCACTCCCCTACACCTATGAGAATTTCATTGAGATTGTCTCTTATAATTGCTGAACATAATTAATTTGCTTATGGATTGGTGGTGAGTTCTTTTAAAAATAAAGGAGAAATATTTGGCACAACACTAGAGGCACCAGTTGGCAAAACAGGGGGAGGATCAAGGGGCAAAGTCAAGGTGGTGCAATTGCACCAGTGGATGTGCCAAACTGGCTCCACTGCCATGTTTGAACCATGCCAGCGTTGCTGCCATATGCCCTCCCCTTCTATCTCCCCATAAGCTGCAGTGACATGATTGACCACAGGTTGGGTGAGAGCCGCTGCCCCCACTACACTGTCCGCAACTGCAGAAAAACAAACAATTATACCCTACCGTCTCAGCTTCACCAATTACAATTTGTCTCAATCATTTCCTCAATTACAGCTTGGATCTGATTAACTTTATAGATTCATCTGATTAAAGCCTGCCTGCAGCCTTAGATAATAGGGAAGAAAATCCAGTACTCTTGGAGGGTAAGGATAGCTGGGTTCGATTCTGTAAGACTTTTGGGCCAAATGACACATGACAACAAATGTCTTGCAGCCATTTCTCCATGCAAACCAGTGGTTTACAACTAAGAAGCAGCTCGGCAGAGGGGATGTTTAATGCTCTAAATTCACATTTTTAAATTTCCCACCACTTCCATCAAACTCAATGAGGGGGGAATCCCTTGGCCCAGAGTAACCTACCACCATTGATGGGGGATTTATGGTCATGGTCTATGAATTTGCCAAAGTCACTGGGCAAGTGGCTTAAGTAGAGCAGGGGTAAGAAACCTCAGGCTCGGGGGCCAGATGTGGCCATCCAGGCCTCTCTGCCTGGCCCTTGGAACTCTCCCCGGGCTACACCCCTCAATGGCTCTGCTTTGCACCCTGTTCTTTTTAAAAAAAGAAATTTAATAAACATCAAGACAAACATACGAACAAGTCTCAACTAATACAAAGAAACTGAGTTATAATGAGGATATCAGCGGAAAAAGTCTAGAGCAAATGTACATTTGTAAGTCACTCAACTAAGAAATGTTCTCCAAAAGTATCTATTGTGTATGTGGAGGCTTTTTACCTTCAACAGAAACATGAATGAAAAGAGGGGAAACCAGGTAACCGCAAATTGTCCTGGTTTTGGATGGACCTATGCTCTGCCGACTGTAAGTTTCTCAGAGAGGGCCAAGATCCAAATGCAATTATACCAAGCATCAAGCATTAAGTACAAAAAAGGTTTTCCAACTGCTTGCCACAGTGGATCTCGCAGCCACCAAAATAAAATAAATCAAGTTCATATGCAAGAGTCTTTTGTGTGGACTAGTTGACAATAGAGCAAGGGAGGGGGATTTGGGTACCAATTGCACTGTAATAATGGGGAAATGATTAAACACCTGATCCCACAAACTGCTAACAAAGGGGCAGGACCACCACATATACCTGAGAGTGCCACTGGTATTACAGGCCCCCCAGCAGTTGGGAAACATAGTCACCAGAGTCAAATGCCATCTACGGACTACCTTCAACGCTGCTTTTCTTACTGATGCAGAAATCATTTTGAAGGGGGGATTTCTCTACATAGAATCCTATGTTTTGTCTGGTATAGATTCACCCAGATCCCCCTCCCAGGCCAGTTTTAAACTATAGGTAAGTGAAATAAGCATGTAATATAAAATGGAAATTATACCCCCTCAACGGTCAGACTGCTGCAGGCATTCCTGTTGAAACAAAGTTAAAGAAGCTGGCATCTCACACTCTTACCCTGAGTGTTCTTGCCTGGCTGGAATGCGCCCTTGAGCTCTTGATAATGACTCTTGCTAGCCTGGATGGGAGGATAGAGAGGACGTGTGTGTAGAAGCTAGACTACTGCACAATGGTAAAACTTGCGTTTGTTGCTCCACCCACTTTCGGTTCTGGTCCCACCCATCACTGACATGTGGCCCTTGGAAAGGTGCCCAGAATAGAATATGGCTGTCGGACTTTAAAAAGTTCCCCACCCCTAAAGTATAGGACAAAAGCTTAGGGTGTTCCTTCTTTGTGCCAGCTCACCCACCACTCTTTGACTTTTGAGCTGCCCTTGGGCTGAAGAGTGGGGTAAAAATTGTCGGAATTCTATTGAGATGCGTAGCAGAGTTGTGTAGTGCTGCGGAATGGAGAGTATTGAGCGAGCTTAGTGTGTGTGTGTTTGAATCTTTGCTAAGATTCTACCTTCCCTGCAAATTAGTCAGACAGAGACTTTAAGCTTTAAAATAAGAAGCAACTACTTTATTCTGGAAGTACATGCTTGATAGGAAAGAGTTCTATATCTAGCTAACTGGCTATGCTGGAGCAGCCTGCACTGGTCCCAGTGCTGGCCCTCATCCTGGTTGAGAGGAGAGACAAAGAGAAGATGTCTGCTTCCCTCTCGAGAGAAAGAGAACACTGAGAAAGGCGGGAAGGAACTGGGATCAACATTCCTTTGCTTATCAGCCTAACAGGAAGGGGAGAGACGGCAGAGGATCAAAGGGATAAGTATAGCCTCAACCAGCAAGAGGTCTAGCTCTCTAGCTACCCTTATTAACCCCATGCAGCCTCAACCCACCAAGTTGGAGTTGAACCTCATACATTCGAACAAAAATTAGGGCTCTGCAGTCCTGATCTGGGGCGCTGGAACACCTTCGGGCTGACCCAGAGAGTACCCAAATCAATTCAGGTAGTGGGGCTAATGTTTAATTATGGTTTTAAAAACCTTAAACACACAGTCAGGAAGGGGGTAAGGGAAGGAACTGGTGAGCAGAGGCTTCAGTCCCACAGGGTGCTGCTTTCTGTGGGTAATGCACTTGTGAAGGAGCACCTTGTAGCCAACAGGATTGATTCCTCCCCTTACCACCTCCTCCTCTCTCTCGACTGTATGTTGTTTAATTAGGGTTTTTAAAACCCTAATTAAACCCAGCCCAGAGCAATCGGACTCAGTCCAAGCCTGAATCGGCTCCCAATTCAGTTTGGTATTCAGCTGAATCCAGTGCATAGCCCTAGTAAAAATGCTTTAAGTAAATAACTCCACCCCTTTCTGGCAATTCCACCAGCACATTTCCCCCCACGCAGCCTCTGCACTGGCGGGCATCTCCATCAGCTGATGCGTTTCACTAGAATATCTGGAATTGCACTTGCACAGGGTTGCTTCCATCATAGCCTATTGCTCCTCAGCCGGCATAACTTAAATAAAGAATTCAGGGGTGTAATCCAGGGTTGTGGGGGTCATAGACCCCTTACTTTTTTGGGAGCAGGGTCCCAGGCAGGTTTTTATGTATGAGCCAATCAGTATGAAAGGGGAGCATGTCACCTATTGAGACGAGTTCTTGCCATGCCATGCTGATTGAAGCCAATCAGAGTGAAAGAAAGCGAGTCAGTCACTGAGAGGACTCTTTTCAGTAGCTCACACACAGGCTCCCCTTTCATGCTGATTGGCTCCTAGACACATCTGTAATAGCAGAATGTGGGCTCACGAGATGACAGCAAGGGAGATGAAGGAAACTGGAAACGGGGGTGTGGTGTGACAGGGGCATGGCATAACAATCATGAAGGGGCCCTGGATTTCTGAATTTGCCACTATACTACTGACAGAATTGCACTCTAAGTGTCTCCTGACTTAAAAACAAAAATCAGCCGCAGAGGCTTGCATTCCCCTCTAGCTGTTTTTCTGATCAAACACACCCACACTAAACTACATTACTCCCTGTCGATGAACAGTTACTGGGTCCACATATCATTTGTGAGTATGAAGCTGTTGCAGGGAGGGCATTTTCACTGGGAAAATGATCCAAGAATAAAGATGGGAAAGAAGTTCAATTCAATTTGCATTAAAAGGTGAACGTTCCTGGTTTGCCCTTTCCAAAACAAGCACATGCAAAATGAAATACGGCCACTCTTCGACAATTGCACTTCTCTGAATTTTGCAATGCAGTTCTCCAGCCAAGGAATGCATACCAAAATGCATATGCTAGGTTAAAGGGCACGTAAAAATGTATATCTTAGCAAAAACAACATACAAAATGCTAACATAATTGAATTTCTGCCCTATCCCTGCTAGGAGCCATTAAGATCTACTAGGGAAACCTTTTTTGCAATAATGTGTATAAGGCAAAAATGCATATATTAGTGTAATGTGTCCATAAAAATGCATGCATTACTGAAGATAACATACAAAAATGCACTATAATAGGGGAAGCTGTTTGGCAAAAATATACATATTAAGTAAAATGACATTCAAATATGTATGTATTAAAAGATTCAGATCCAAATGCTGATATATTTTTATGACTTAAAAAAAAAAGAACTAGTGAGGAAATGTGGAGAACTGAGAGAAACCAAAACTAACAAATTTGCCCATTTCTATCCCAGAGTTAAGGATCAAGCCCCCCCATCTGCCAGCTCTGATCAAATATGGAACCACCAACCAACACCCATAACAGCTGCAGTAAAGTTTTTAAAAAGAAAGGAACCAGGATTCAGTTTACATACCTCCTGTGTCCTATCTGGCTTGGTTTTTGAACCTAGCAATTTGAGGAGTTTCATAATGACAAAGAGCTCACACACGTTCTAAAGGTTTCTTTCTTTTAATGAGGCTTAAGCAAGAGTAATTGTGGGCTGGACTGCAGCCAAGACATGGCAATTAAATTGGAAGAAATCACAGATTAAGTCAGACAGAACCTTGATTTTGGACCAGCTAACATTCCAAATGTTGGAACCAAGCTTTGGAATCACACAGAACTTTTCTTCAGGCTTAGACATTCAGTGGGGCGGGAGTGGGAGGGAAACAAAGACAAAAAAAACCCCTCATGTTGCATTGGTTTAGGGCGGTTCACTTAATGATGCTGGCTGGTTTTCAAAAGATGATGAAGAAGAAAGTTAACATATTCATTCTAGTATTTGCAACACTGTAGCTGGTAGGAATGAATGAATGTGTCAATTTTGGTTTCTCTCTGGCCCCATCTGCACTTCAATATATTTAAAGCAGCATCATACCACTTTAAGCAGTCATGATGTCCCCCAAAGAATCCTGGGAACTATAGTTTGTTAAGGGTGCTGAGAGTTGTTAGGAGACCCCCTATTCCCTTCACAGAGCTGAAGTTCTCAGGTTCCCTGGGATGAGGGATTGACTGTCAAACCACACTGAGAATTGTGGCTCCCTTTTCCTGTTTATACATTGCTGGAGTCGGTGTTCCGCCTGCCAATAGCCATATTCATTTACTCTACAATTGCCAGCCTTGCACCAATTTGAAAGCCTTTTGTTTAAGGCTGCAACCTTGTCCAGCCTCCAGCCTTTGGGTCCCCAAATGTTGCTAGACTACAACTCCCATCAGCCCCAGCCAGCCGGCCAATGGTAAGGAATTATGGGAACTGTAGTCCAACAACATCTGTGGACCCAAAGACTGGGAAAGACTCATTTAGACAATGGACATGTGTGTAATAGCAGGAAACATCTTAGAAGAAGTGTTCCATCCTGTATGAGAAAAAAAAGGAGAGATGCTTCTTTTCAGATGATACTTGCCCTCTGGACTTTTATAAATCTGCCTTTTCTAAGAGAAGGTACATATCTCAGTGGTAGGGCTTTGCATGCAAAATGCCCCAGGTTCAATCCATAGCATCTCCAGGGAAGGCTGGGAGAGACCCCTGTCTGAAATCCTGGAGAGCTGCTGTCAGTCAGAGTAGATATTGCTGAGCTAGATGGACCAGGGCTCTGATTCAGTATAAGGCAGCTTCCTTTGTTCCCACTGAGGTGAATGGGATGTACCCCTGAGTAAGTCTTTCTCTTGGAGTCAACACCTATCTAAGGGCTGGCAACTCTACACAGGAATACAAGACGTTTCATACCTCCCATGGCCAGGCCTAGACAAGGACGCCTAGCTCAGGGCTGGCAAACAAATCACCCTTGGAAAACCTTTCCCACAGCAAGTCTCAAATGCAAATCACTGTTCAGAAGATTCCAAATACTTTCAATAATTGTGCTCCCTGCCCTTCAAATAAAAATGCCAAAAACAGTTAGCATAATAATAAACTTACAATATAAGAACAATAAAGGAGACAATTATTTTAAAAGCAGCAAGTAAAAACCAATCCTTTTAGGGTCAAATGTTCTTTAAAAGCCGGTGGAGGGGGATTTTTGGCCTGTGCCAAAGGCTGATGATGTAGACCCCAGGCAAGCCTGGTAAGAGCATTCTGCAGATGGATGCCATCACCGAAAAGGCCCTCTTCTCAGTTGCTCCTCAGTGAATCTTTTAGATTGTAAATTTGCAGACAGGCTTGTTTTAAACTGATTGTATGGAAGCCGCTCTTGGCTGAAGGGGGGATAATAATGCTTTAAGTAAAATTAATAATAAGCATACTTCAATCAGCAGGGGCACTTGGTGAAGAGCCTTCGATTGTGACCACAGGGAATGGGCAGCCTGATAAAGAGATAGTGATGCTCAAGTCCGGCACTAGAATCTGGCATACTTAGGCAGCTGCAGGGGGACATGGACTGCACTGGGGCCCGTTAGGACAGATGCTTGCTCTGTCTGGGCCTCTGCCGCTATCAGGCTTTTCTGCCCAGTGTTGATGCTGGAGCTTGCCACCACTTGCCCCAACAGTTTCCTGTTTTTGTCTCAGGATCATAAAAACAATGTTAGTGTTTTTATGTTTTGTTTTGGCTGTTATAGAAATGCTCTTAAATAAATAAGATGTTGTGCCCTTCAGATGTTAGTGGACTACAACTCCCATCAACTCCACCCAGCCCTGTGGAATTCCCTCCCTTTGAATATTAGGCAGGCGCCATCTGTGCTACCTTTCGGTGCCTTTTGAAGACTTTCCTCTTTCAACAAGCCTTTTAAGTTGAGACCTATCCCAGTCTGCATCTGTGTCAGAATTGTTTAATATGTTTTTTAATAATGTTTTTAACCCTTTTTAAGGTTGTTTTTAAACATGTTTTTAATGCTGTTTTGTTTTAATGTATTTTAAGATCTGTTTTTATGATGTTTTAAAGTGTTTAGTGCTTTGTTTGCCGCCCTGGGCTCCTGCTGGGAGGAAGGGTGGGATACAAATAAAATAAATAAATAAATAAATAAAATGGCTACCTGCCACGGATTCAGGATGAGTGAACATGTCAGTTTCATTTTCTTTCACAGTTTTTCATTTTCCCAATCTTAAATTCAGTTCCCCACATTTCCACATCATTGTGCAATTTTTTTTAAAAAAAGTCCTCATGGGCTCCTACTGGGAGGAAGGGTGGGATATAAATCTAATAAATAAATAAAATAATGAAAATTCATCAGCAAATTTCTCTTTATACATTTCCACATACAACTGTGCCTCATATACACATTTTTGCAAAGAATTTTTCCTAATGCAACACATTTTTGTATGTTATTTTCACTCATATGCTTGTTTATGTACACTCTACCCTAATATATGCATTTTTGTACACATTATTTGACTGGAGAACTGTATTGCAAAATTTGGAGAAGTGCAAATGTTGAAGGAGGGCTGTTTCTCTGTTCACATATTGTTTTGGACAGTGCAAAGTAGGAAGGCTCGCCTTTCAACACAAACTGAATTGAACTTCTCCCCTATCCCTGTCAGGAATGATGGGAACTATAGTCCAACAACATCTGGAGTGCACCATGTTGGCTACTCCTGCTTATAAGAGAAAATGGCAGCTCTGTAAAAGGAAATGAATTATGGGAGAAGAAGGCAGACAAAATAAGTCTAGGTCTTGTCTGTGTATGTGATGAGGAAGTGAGATAGGCTGCGGGGGGGGGCTTCTGAGTCCAGTTACTGAGGCCCTCCAAATTCTGGATCTGGGCCTGTCCAAACATCGTTTGCCAAAGGCTACAAAAAAGGAGGATTTGGCAGCACTTTCTTTTTGTGAAATGTTTGTAATAATGGCAGGATTTGGTATGCAAGTCTGTAACAACTCGTCAGTTGTCACAAATGTCTTTTTAAAAAAAAAAAAATCCTGTGGGGAAATCTGAAACGTGTCACTGAATGGAATCATTTATTGAGAACTTTTTTCCTTTTCTTTTTTGGCCTTTATACCAATTACTTTTTAAATGCAGACATGAGAACTCTCCCCCCCCATGCCCCTTTTCTGGCTGTCAAGAGAAAGCATAAGCAGAAAGGCTCTTGCACAAGTCACAAGAGGACACGTTTTAATGTTCCCAATGTCCATTGTTTCCTTTTTGCTGAAATGATTATGTTACTCAAGCTTGGCTCCCCAAAGCCATGAAGTCTGCACCATTCCGCCATGCAAACTTCTCAAAGAGGTGCAAGAGAAGGAACACAGTGAACCTTTGTAAGATGTCGAGTTCGTGGTTATCAAACGCCCTCCTAAGTAAGGAACGTTGATGACTTCTCCACTCCGCTGTTGTCTAAATGTAAATTAAGATGTGTCGGGAACACTTAGAAATATATTCCAGTTTAATAATCTGAATAATGAGATGATGATTCTGAAAAAGGCATAACAATGATTGTCTCCTTCAGGGTTATGGGAAACCTTGTTCAGGCTGAGGGCCACATTCTCTCATGGGGAACCTTCCAAGGGCCACACGCCAGTAGTGAGTGGGGCCAGAAAAGTGGGAGGAGCAACAGGGGGGACTATACAGTAAAAGTCAGAGATTTTTATATACATCCACACCCCACATATCCCTCTCCCTCTGTCCCCAGGGCCAGAAGCAAAAGTGGGTGAAGCAATAAATGTGTATTTACTCCCATATCCTTCTGTATTCTCCCTGGAGGCAAGCAAGTTGCATTATCGCACTTCAAGGACACATTCCAGCCAGGCAAAAGCACTCAAGGAGATTGCAGGGCAGTGTGCCTCTGAATGCCAGCTTCTGGGAATCACCAAGGGTGTGTGTGCACTGTTGCACTCGGGTCCTGCTTGCAGGATTCCCGTAAGCATCTTGTTGGCCACTGGGAGAATAGGATGCTGGACTAGATGGGCCTTTGGCCTGATCCAGCACCCAGGCTCTTCTTATGTGCGTATGCTGACTATCTGCATCATTCACAGCTTGTGTATATCTGAGAGGCAACTGGCTGTCCACTGACAGATGTTTAAATTGACCTTTGCTCTAACCCAGCCAGACTATCTCCTCTCCCGTTCCCTCCCACCCCACTCTGTTCTGATCATTTGGAAGAGAAAGCAATGGAACAAGTACAATGCTGAACGGCGAGAGGAGGCAACAACCCACAAAAGCCAACCATGTAAGGATTAAGTCAGCAACCACAATGACTGCACAGCTTGCATTAGCCTCATAACCTCTTTGGTATTCATTTGCCATCCATTCACAATGCAGGTGAAACATTTCATTCTCCCGAGCAGTCAACTTTTCCCACCCACTTTGTGGTGACTAGTATGCCTTCAAGGTCATCATCACTTGCAGAGAACTATATGCTCAAAATGAAAGGAAAAAGAAAACCTGTATGTTCTTGAGCCCAGTTCCATTAAGGGACCGGGCCTTGAAGAGGGTTAAAGGCAAAGCCATGCACATATGTTTGTGTGTGGTCAGTGGGCCACACCTAGGAACATAAGGAGAGACCTGCTGGTTCAGGCCAAGGGCCCATCTAGTCCAGAATCCTGTTCTCACAGTGGCCAACCAGGTACCTGTGGAAGCCCAGATGCAGGACATTGTACCTCTGACTATGGATGGAAGGATCTGTCAATTTCAGTTCTCTCAGTCTAATATTTTTCCAGTCTTCAATTCAGTTCTCATTTCTGCAGCAATTTGCTATATTTTTTTTTCAAATCCTCATGAAAATTCTTCAGCATTTCAATGTGAATTTCTCCAGATAAACACGTCTGTATGCACTTTTGACTAATGTACACATTTTTGCAAGCAATTTCCCCTAAAAGAATGCATTTTATATTATTTTCAGCAATATGTTCATTTTTTTTGCACTTTCCCCTAATATATGCATTTTTGTAAACTTTGGCTAGAGAGCTGCATCACAAAATCAGGATGAGCGGATTTTGAAGGATAGCTGTGTTTTGGTTCTCATATTGCTTCAGAAAGTGTGAAGTTGGTAGACTTGGCTTGAACTGCGAACTCAGTCTAATTTCTCCCCATCTCTACCTCTGACAGTGGAAATAGTACACCGCTGTCATGGCTACTAGCTCTTTAGGAGATGGCTATTTAGGGAGAGTGTTTCAGACAACATACGATCAATCCTTGGGAACACCTGTATTTCTGGCAACTTACTAATTCTGCAGACAGAATGGTGACAGTTTATAGCCAATTAAATGTACTATGTATCCATGCCAAGGGCACTGTTTCCTTTACAAGAAAGAAAGTTGAGGATATAACTAGCTACCGTGCACTACTCAACACTACTCTAGTTCGAGGGAGGGGTGTCTCTGAAAAGTAGGACACATGACCACCCTATGAACACAGCTAAAATAAAAGAACATAAGAAGAGCCTGCTAGATCAGACCCAAGGCCCATCTAGTCCAACATCCTGTTCTCACAGTGGCCAACCAGATGCCTATGGGAAGCCCTCAAGCAGGTCCTGAGTTCAACAGCACCTCTCCCCACTAGTAGTTCCTAGAAACTGGCATTCAGAGATATACTGCCTCTGACAGTGGAGGGAGAACATAGCCATTGTAGCTAGTAGCCTGATGGGAATGGAGCTAACTTTTAGGAGATCATGAAAGTAATTTATTGCCCTCAGCACTTGAAAGGTGTATAGCTGCTAGAACTACAAAGTCATTCCTGCTTTCAGCCGCCATGCGTCATTCTGAAAGCCATTAGCATACAAGATTAAAGGGCTGTTTTATCATTCTCGGGTGCCTATCCGTATCCTCTGACTGTCAGATACTGAAATTCATGGAACTTTCACTTATTTTGCTGGTGTTCTGAAATGACAAATCCATGTCCCTACTAATTAATATTTAAGTGATCTTGATAATGTAATAAAAATGCCTTAATTCTTACTGCATGTTTTGCAGATTGTTAATAGCTTTATGAGACTTGGCAAATTCGCTTGGATCTATTGCTGTAATGCATCCATATAACTGAATCCCAGCAGCGATGCAGAAACAAAGTGTCCTTGCAGCACATCAGCAACCCAACAGGTTTCCACATGTGGACTGTGGACTCCTTGCTGTGGCCATGAAAACAGACTGCAATGAATTAAGCTTGAGTAGACACATGGATTATCTGGAAATAAAAAACTGCCTTGTTAAGAGTACCATCTTGCTCATTTCATTCTACACTAGAGACAAGAATGAGCCTTCTCAGTCAGTGGAATGCTGTCCCCAGGAAGATAGACCTGCTGCCAGTCTTTATCCACCGAACTAAGAACTTTGGTTTACCCAGGCTTTGGTTAATTAATGTTGGCTCCTATAGCGATGCTCATCACTATAGGAGGGCAACAAGGATGTTCAGGGGACTAGAAACAAAGCTCTGTGAGGAGAGACTGAAAGAACTGGGCATGTTTAGCCTGGAGAAGACTGAGAGGAGAAAGGATAGCACTCTTCTACTTGAAAGGTTGCCACACAGAGGAGGGCCAAGATCTCTTCTCGATCATCTCAGAGTGCAAGACATGGAATAATGGGCTCAAGTTGCAGGAAGCCAAATTTTGGCTGAACATCAGGAAAAACTTCCTAACTGTTAGAGCAGTACAACAAAGGAATCAATTACCTAGGGAGGTGGTGGGCTCTCCAACACTGGAAGCCTTCAAGAGGCAGCTGGACAGGCACCTGTTGGGTATGCTTTAATTTGAATTCCTGCATTGAGCAGAGGATTGGACTCGATGGCCTTATAGGCCCTTTCCAACTCTACGATTCTATTATCTTTTTGTAGGACAGGTAGAACTTGTCCTTATTAATATGTTTCTGGATTAGCTTTTTATGTACTTTATAGTGTTCATTGTTTTAATTTTTTTTGTTTTAAATTGCTTTTAAGTGCTGTATTTCACCTTGAGAATTTTGAGACTTTTTATTGTATAAAACAACTGCTAAATGCTAATACTAATAATAATGAATCTGTGAATTCTGGACAAAATAGCCCTTGGCCTGATCTAGCAGAACCCTTCTTATGTTCTTAAAAGTCACTCCAATCCATTTCAGAGCAGTTGAGGCCAAACTACGCAGGTCATGGGATTTCCATGTTCAGAACTTGCAGGAGGTAAGGATAGATGGATCATCCTATTTCCATTTTATGTCAGTTTCACATGTGCTCAGTCATTGGTCCATTTTGTCCCTTTTTTGCTTATTTTAAAAAAAGTTTAAAAATCACATTTAAATAATACATGAAATAATGCATTTAAATTATACACATTATTCCCCTAAAATATACACTTGCGTATGCTTTTTAATGCCTTTTCCTTAAAATATTCATTTTCTGTAAAATATGCATTTGTGTGTGCTTGTTTTTTTAACTGAAACTGCAATGCAGAATTTGGAAAAGTATATAATCTGTTTGATATATGTGCCCCAAGCTCCCTATAAGTTCGGGACTGTGGAATTAGGTTAGTTAAGTTTCAAATCCAGACCAAAAAAAAAAAACCCTCCGTCCCTAGCGAAAGGTGGGAAAGGGGAGGGTATTTCAAGTCAAGCAGGCAAGTCTATTTTGTTTATTTAATTCTATGGAGTTGTGTTCCTCCACTCTCCGTTTTTATAGTGGTCTTTTTAACCCTATAGTTGAATTTTATTGGCTGACATTTACTGTATTTTTATTGCAATTGCGTGTGTTTTAGCTTGTTCTCATTTTTATCCAGTAGTTTTTGTTATAGGGTGGCCTGTACATACTATGTATGTATTGTTACACTCACCTCAATTCTTTGAGCATTTGAGAACACCAAGGGTGCAGCATGTAGGGTTCTGTTTCTTTGAAATGAAGGTCACTGGAGACTTATGGCATTTGTGATATGAGTTAATAGCATTAACTCCAACAGCTATGGCTTCTCTTCAGATTTCAAGGAGAACCCCCAAAGTACTGGATTCTCAAAGAGTAAGTCAGGCTCTGTGTCTCTTTCAGACTCACTTCCAGCACAGCCAGCCTATTATTCTCTTTCCCAGAGATACCTAGATGACATCACTGGGCTCCTGCTGGGAGGAAGAGTCGAATATAAATATAATAAATAAATAAATAAATCACCCTCCAGCCAGAGAAGTGGGGGGAAGAAAGACATGCCCCCTTCCAGAATGATCTCCAGCTATGTATGCATGAATGCATGAATGCATGAATGCATGAATGCATGAATGCATGAATGCATGAATGCATGAATGCATGAATGCATGAATGAACCTGGTTATTCAGGCGGGCTTACAGGATTCTTGGGGCAGACTAGTTTTTATCTTGTTGTAGTTTGTGGGTGGTTTTAGATTGATTACAGTTGATGTTTTGCTTATATGTTGTATTTTATATGTTGTATTTTATCCTACTATGTACGCCGCCTAGAGTGGCCGTTAATTCGGCCAGATAGGCGGCTTAGAAATAAAATTTTATTATATTATTATTATTATTATTATTATGAATGAATGAATGAGACCACCCATCCAACCAAGATTTTTGGGCAGTTTCCGAAGGCAACAAGTCACCTGTACTTGATCATCTTTTTAGTTAAGCGAACGCTTATCCTCCAAGCAAAAAGGGGGATTTCCCGAGCAAAGCTGCCTCTTTAGTAGTGTCAGAAGGCAGAGCTGGGGTCCCAATCCCGGAGAGCTGGATCCCGGAGAGTTGGGAGAAGAGTATTTGGATGGATGGCAGAGGGAAGGGGGAGGAACTTCCCCCCTTTGGAGCGAAGACGAAACAGAGGAACTGCCAGTGATAAGGTCGCTTAGCAACGGGGAGCCTGAGCCCTCCCTGGACATTCTCACGCCTCCCCCTCTTTCAGGCTCAGAACAAGAGGGGCAAGAGGGAGGGCTGCTCACAGCCGAAAAGCGGGGAGGCAGTTTACCATCAGCCCCTCCCCTATCCCCCATCCTGGAATCGGAAACTTCAGAAGAGGAGGGGGTGATGCTTCCCCCCTCACTGCGCACACGCAGACAGCTGAAAAGACAGGAGAGAAGGGGGGAAGGCGGGCAGTACCTGAGGGGCAGTTAAGGAGGAGCGAAAGATTGCGCGCCCGTTTGGCCCCTTCTTAAAGAACAGGCGGGAAGAAGTCCCTTGCTCTGTCAACTTTCTCCCAATGCCGCAGGACCTGTATCCCTGTATTGATTCATGAGAAAATGCAGTCTTTGTTTGGACATTACCCTAATAAAACACAAATTAACTACAATCGTTGGTCTGGTTCCTGAGTCACATCCTGGGCCTGACAAGTAGTCTCTTTTTATAACTTGAGTCATGGGGGGTGGGGGACAATCCTTGCGAGATCATTCAAACCAACCCCCTTTCATTACATTAAGTATAAATGTTTGCTTTATGCTGCAATCTTTTTCAGACTTACGTAGATGTAACACTGAACTCTCTGGGACTAAGGCTGCAATCCATTACATGTCTACTAAGAAGTAAGATCCATTGGGTTCAGTGGGACTTATTCCCAGATAAGTGTGTATTGGTGTTCTCATTGGAGAAGAAAGGGAACAGTTTTAAGTGGACTTTTTCTCTGCTGGTAAGGTCTGTTTCTGATTCTGTGGTCAATTATAATGGTAGAGGGCCTAAGAAAACTGTCACTGAGAGTTAAGAAAAGCTGGTGGCCATTGCAATTTGTAATTGTGCAATGAAGGAAGTAGAGAGACCCTGCAAAGCACTCTGATAGGTCTCTGTGAACACACTTGAGGCTCTGCATTGAGGACCCTGGGCCTGTAGTGTACGTGGGTTGGAGTGTTGTACTGGAAAAATCCAGGTTCCAATCCCTGCTCATCCATGAAGCTCACTGGGTCACTTTGGGCCAGTCTTTGACTCTCAGCCTAACCTACCTCACAGTTAGTTGGGAGGATAAAACAGAAAGGAAGAGGAGGATTGGGCAGACTGCCTTGGGTTCCTTGGAGAAAAAAAGGGTAAGATATTAATGCAATATTTTTTTAAAGTCTGACTATGGTTGAGCTGAGTTGCTACTATTAGCCCTCCCTGTGGCTGCAACCATCATGCTCATGCTGTCATGACAAAAAGGCACCACCACTAGTACAGTTTGTTTTGTGATTTTTTCCCCACTAAGGGCCCATCCAAACTTACTTGGATAATCCACATTTTCCATATTCGCTTTGTCATTGGACTGTCCCCACCTTGGCTGTTTGTTCGCTGTTTTCATTGTAAACAAATCTGCTGTTTTCGTGCCTAGACGTGAAATACATTTTGTGGTTTTTCCTAATGCTCCACCTGTCAGACCGCCCCATGAGCCAATTGGTCCACAAAATATGACGCAGGCTTTCTCGGACATTCACGCACATGTGCAAAATGGAAATATGCGATTGGCTGGGAAGGATAGAAGGGGTATGGGGAAACGCCCAAGGACCGCCCCTGGAACCCCTATTGTAGTAAACTCCGCTGCATTGCGTCCAAGCGTCATAAAGGTAACACGATTGCTTCCTGCTTTAGGAAAGCATATCACATTTTTCAAGGCATCGCAAATGCAGATTTGTGAGCATGAAAATCCGCAACAATGAGCAACGTCGTATAGACCACGGAGAATTAATCACTACAGAAAGTGATCTATTGCAGATTATACAAGTTGTTTGGACAGGCCCTTAAGTTTATAGTGTTCAAGTTAGTGGGATTTTGAAAGAAAAGAGTTGGCAGTAATGCCATATTCATGTGGCCCCCTCCATGTGTGAGGGCCCCCCAAAATATGAGGCCTGGGGCAATTGCCCTCTGTGCTCCTCCCCTTAAAATGGCCCTGGATAATGCTGTTACTTTTCTTTTATGGACCGCCTTGTTTATTATAGCTGTAATTCATATTCCCTATGTATGTGCATGGGAATTGAAATAATGACATATTCAGCCAACCACCACCACCACCCCCGTCCTCTTGTGCATCCCTCAAATTGGCCCTACAGTGCACGGGAGGAGAAGGAGAGGGGAGATCGCTCCATCAGGCAAACAGAAATGTTTGCAGTGACAGAGTGATCTCATTAGTGCTACATAGAACTGAAATAATGATGTCTTCATTATTTTATTTGTATTTTTTCCTCACATTTGGTGCCCCCCCCTTAACTTGGCACCCTAGGTGACTGCCTAGTTTGCCTATATGGATGACTGCCCCTGCCCCCCAAGCATCACAACACTTCCCCTCTTGCTTCTCAACAGCCCTGTTTTGGCAACACAAGCCTGTCGTCACTCACCAGCTGAGTTTGCTGTAGAGCAATGGTCTGACTATACGGCCACGGGTCTCTGCACATGTTTAAATAAACACTTTAAAAAAAAAAGTGGTGTGCAACTCCTAGTGTGAGGTCGGGGGGGTGACTTAAAAATGACAGCCCCACCAACTCAGAAAGCCACCACCAACACCCTCTGCTTGGCCTGCCTATCTCTGTATGTCTTGCTCACAGCAAAAAGTACGGACAGCATTTCAATTACTCTTTTTTCCAGGACAAGGGATTTTTAACAGCAGAAAAACAGTAAGAAAACAATTAAGCGCACTGGCGTCATTAGGAAATTATGCAAGATTGCAAACAGTGGCTGGAGCAGACCGCTAGATATTCATTTAGTCCCATCATCTATTTAGTGTCTATCTGCATTTGTCAAAGAAGGATGCTCATTATTACCAGTCCTTTCAAAACCAATTTTTGCTGATATCCATAAGGCAATAAAGAACCACTAGCCTGAGTATCTGAGAGAGAGAGAGAGAGAGAGAGAGAGAGAGAGAGAGAGAGAGAGAGAGAGAGAGAGAGAGATTTTGTTCTTCACTTATGCCACCAATTGGATTAGGAACATAATTCTGACTTAACAAATTTGATGCGTCCAGCAAAACAAGCTGTAGTCTCATAAGCATTGCTCCAGGTGCCATCTGAATCCTCAAAGAGTAACTTCCACTCCTTTCTGCAGAGATAATCGTATAAGTTCATTTGCTCCTGCAGTTGGCCATAAAAATGTAAATGTACTGCCTCCAAGTCGATTCCGACTTATGGCGACCCTACAGACAGGGTTTTCATGGTAAGCGGTATTCAGAGGTGGTTTACCATTGCCTTCCTCTGAGGCTGAGAGGCAATGACTGGCCCAAAGTCACCCAGTGAGCTTCATGGCTGTGTGGGGATTCGAACCCTGTTCTCCCAGGTTGTACTCCAACACTCAAACCACTACACCACACTGGCTCTCAAAATATTTAGCATGTTTTTATTAATATATTGGAAATGGACGGCCTTCAAGTCGATCCCAACTTATGGAAACCCTATGAATAGGGTTTTCATGGTAATCAGTATTCAGAGGGGGTTTACCATTGCCTCCCTCTGAAGCTGAGAGGCAGTGACTGGCCCAAGGTCAGCAGTGAGCTTCATGGCTGTGTGGGGATTCAAACCCTGGTCTCCCAGGTCGTAGTCCAGCACCTTAACCACTGCACCACACTGGCTCTCCATTGGCCATATCAACATTATAAAACAATGCCCAACCTTTCAAATGCACTTATAGTCAGCACACCCAATGTATAGATACAGACACACACAGAGAGACACAAAAACCAGGACCAGCCCTATCATTAGGCAGAGTGGAGCAAGTGCCTCAGGTGGGTGGGTTCAGAAACTAGGGGTGTTCATCTTAGTCACTGTGGTGTGATGACCCCAGCTCAGCTGCTATTAACTCTGGGAAGGAAACTGCCTTTGGGCCCAATGGAATTTCCTTCCCAAGGCCAACAGGAGGGGTCACTCTGCAAGAAAGTGTGTGTTTCTTCCAGGGCTGAGTGAGACCAGCCCTGCCTACCTTCCAGCTTAAACTTGGAGAGCTGTTCCTTCCTGACACTGTGCTGCTGTTCTGGGTTGGGAACCCCCTTCCCAGATGTTTTATATGTCTATGGGAAATGAGCCGGTGCTCAGCGCTCATCCCTGATTTTTTTGTTTAATTACTGAACTACGTGAATGCTGTATCAAATGATTTGTTTTGGCTTTACTGATACACCTTTTTTTAAAAAAAAACCGATTGTATAGAATGTTTTCTTTTTGTAAAAATAAAAGTTTCATTATCGTGACCTGCTTTGAACTCAACTTTGTTGTTGGATAAGTGGCTTACAAGTATCACATCAGATCAAATCCCTTCCTTGTGCATGTGGTCCTGATCACACACCCCCTATGCATTATTTAGAACAGTGATTCTCAAACAGTGCGCCCAGGCACACTGGTGCGCCCTAAGAGGTGGATAGGTGTGCCTCAAATATTATGAAAGTATATTTTAAAAATGAGAAGAAACCCATTTGTATAGGGTAAGTAATAGTTTTCTATAGTTTATTTCTATTCATAGTTTAATATATATTAATATATTTTTAATTTTGTACACACAGTGCGCCAGAAATTTTTTATATGTTTTACAGTGCGCTGTGAACCAAACAAGTTTGAGAACCACTGATTTAGAAGGACAGTGAAACTAGAAAACTGAAATGCAATCATATATTGAAACATCTCATCTACTGCAGTCCAATGAGACTCTTGGTATTTTGGATGCTGTACTTGCAATCCTACAGGAAACTGAGGATCCATTGCCAACTGGACTCCAGAGACCATCATCCTAGAAAGTATAGTAAGAGCCTTTTTTCTCCAAGCACATTAGGTGGGTGGTCTTATTGAACAGGCAATTAGGATCATATGTCCTTTTCTGTGTGCAATCTAGACTCCCATTGCTTGCCAGCAACACATATGGGAAGCTCAGCCACAAGGGACAACAACATGTTGGATGAGCATCAGGCTTATGGAATCTCTGGTTAATGATAGCAGTCTTCACTGTCCCTGCTGCCGACCCAAAGCCCAGATGTCACGTGCATTCCTCAGTTGTATTTTGCTTCTGTTCCATCTTTGCTTTCAGATCTCAAACTCTCAACAGCCACTTTGAATGTGGTTTTACCGGATATGCTTCAGTGCTTTGGTCATGCACTCCATAATTCCACAGCCTACTTTCCTCCTGGAACAGATCTGGCTACTGTAACTCATGCCCTGGTCACATTCAGATTAGACTACTGCAATGTGCTACACACGGGGTTGCTCTTGAGGAGTGTTTGGAAACCCCATGGCAGCAGCCAGGGCAATTTGTGTTATTTTGTTTCTCAGGTAATATCATACCAGTTATTCTTCATTTGCACTGGCTTCCAATTCATTTCTGGCCATAATTCTAAGGAAGCAATCCCACACACACTCCGTCACCACCCACCATTCCTGTGCTTCCATTTCTGGACATTTTGCATATAGCGCTTTCCAAACTGTCAGGAGCTTCTAACATGGTTACATCTGATTTTCAGACATGCCTGTGAGTGGTTTATCAACATTAGGCAGGCACCTTCATTGTACTATTTTTAGCACCTGATAAAAAAACCTTTTGTTTTGTTTAGACAAGCCTACCCAGGCATGTGATTTAATTATGTACATTTTTTAAAATCTGCTTTTGCGTCTGCATTTTATAATTTTATTGTGCTCACTGTTCTTAAAGTCCATTTGAATTGCAGTTTTTAATGAACATTTTATGTCATTTAATGTAAACAGGCTAGAGATTTATTTATTTATTTAGATGAAGCAGGATATAAATCTTGCTAACTTCCACAAGAGAAGCTGCCACCTACAGTTCAAAAGTTCACCACATGAAGGAAATCCAGCAGCTCTTGACAGAAAAGACCTGGCTGCCCCATCTCCAAAAGGATAATGACCGAGGTGGTCAACTAAAGCAATCAAGGGGACAGAACATATTTCCTTTGATGAAAGGCTAAAGTATTTGGAGTTTAGTTGTGGGCAAGGGAGGGGAGGGGGGCATGCAAGCATCCAGGAGAAGAATTCAAGGCTAATAAGGTAGCATGGAGAGATGTTTTTCTTCTGCTTCTATAATACGCCCTCTCACAACACATAATTAACTCACCACAATGAGCGATGTCATCCAGTAACTTAGGGTTGTTTGTGTCTGTACATGTGTGTGTGCAGTGTGATGCAGTCACACACACACACACACACACACACTGGAAGGGCTGGTGTATCAACAGGTAGTTGCTCAGTAGAACCTCCATATCCAGCTGCTGTATACTACTTACCAGATCCTGGAGACAAAACACCAAGAGTGGGCGATCACCCTCATGCCCTGCTTTTGAACCTTCAGAGAAATCGGGAGGGGTCCTGCTGTTCTAAACTATCCAGCAAGATACTACCTTGCAAAAGCCATTTTCCCACAATGTCTTGCAAAAGCCATTGGCTGATACTGTTCTAAACTCTCCATCAAGACCACATGTTGCCAAACTGGTTCCTTCCACCCCTACAAAAAATTACGGTGACTGCTTGTGCTCTGCAAAAGGGGCCTCAGTTGCCCTGTGTTTTTCATCGGTTTTACCAAAGCATAAGAATGCAAAACACAGTTCCTCGTCTCTGCAAAGGCATGTGCTGCCCTCTAGCGTTCAGAAGATCCTGGGATCGATCTCTCTCTCTTTTTAAGCACGCTACAGTAGGAGAGAAGAATGGGAACTGGTCAAGGCAGATCAATGCTCTATTTTACTCTAGCGCAGGGGTGGGCAGCTTTCTGATACATGCAACACATGGATGGGGTTGCATGCCAGCAGGCAGGACTTCTCACATGCCCACAAACACTCAGGGAGCACAGAAAAGAAGGGGGGACCCTTTTTCTGCTGGAGGGCCACATTCCTTTATGGGCCATCCTCTCAGGGCCACATGCCAGTGATGGGGAGGGAAGGAGCTAAAAGCAAGGGGAGTTCTGCAAAGGCAACGCTGAGACCAAGGAGAAGTAAATCAATAGCCAGTTCCATCCACTGGATTGGCTGTAAAGAAGAAGGCAGGCAGGTGGGGACTGACCGCAGGTTGGTGGGGCACTGCGTCACTTGCTCTTATTGACCAGCCATCACTGGGAGCAGCAAATATAATTTTTACCTATGTACTGTAGGCCAGTTTCTAAATGGACACAAATTTAGCTCTGTTGTCCATTGTAGGCAAGAAAGAGGCATTATCAGAGTTCAAGGACACACTCCAGCCAGACAAGAATATTAAAGAGTGGAAAGCAGGGCCAATGAGGGATGTGACCAGAAGACAATTCCAAGGGGCAGACAGAGAAGCTTGGGGGACACATTCAGCCCTCCAAGCCTGAGGTTCCCCACTCCTGGCATTGACCATTGGCTTGCAGGAGCATGTTCTTGGCAAAGATGCAGTCCAATTTAGTGGCAACCAGTCTAGTGGGACCTAGAGCATTTTTAACAGATGCCTGGTCTTCGAGCAAAGGCCCAACAGTCTTCTGCAGGGGATAAGCGAGTGACGGATTTCCTGCATTAAGCAGGGGTTGAACGAGCCAGCCTGGTTTTGGAATTCATATGCATGGTTTTATTGTTTTCTGAATTTGTTGACCTGATTTTTGTTCTTACAAGCTTGCGTTTGTGTGCTTTATTTTGTTTATCTTGTATGCTGCTTTAATGACTTTATGCTGCGAAGCAGTTTACAAGCGTATATAATAACAATACAAGGTCTCTTCCAGCGCTAAGTACATAAGCTTCTTATGTACGTAACAACCCATAATTTATGGATGTCCATTGGCACAAGGTACAACGATGGCCACATGCTTAGATGCCTTTAGACAAGTTTATGACAGAGGATAAGCCTATCAAAAGGCATTGGGCATGGCGTTTAGATGGAACTACTAGATTCAGAAGTAGCACATCACTGACTACCAACTGCTGGGGGGGGGCAACATCAGAGGTGGACTCTTACCATCATGCCCTGCTGGTGGACTTCCTGAAGGCATCCGGCTAGCTATCATGACAGAGATGGGGGAATCTGACCCTCCAGACAGGAACATAGGAAGCTGCCTTATTCCAAGTCAGACCACTGGTCCATCTAGATCAGCCTTGTCTTACACTGACTGGCAGCAACTTTCGAGGATTTTAGACAGGTTTCTCTCCTAGCTCTACCTTGAGATGCCGGGGATTGAACCTGGGACCTTCTGCATACAAGGCTGATGCTGTACCAGTGAGCCATGGCCCCTTCTCGGATGTTGCTGGACTCCAGCTCCCATCAGCTCCAGCCAGCATAGCCCCACAGTCAGAGACGATGGAAGCTGGAGTCAAACAACAGCTGGAGGGCTGCAGGTTTCCCATCCTGGCACTGGGAATAAAACAATGGCCAGACCAGATGGTATGATCCAACAGGGTTTTCTTACAACAGAAGAATAGCACCTGGATGGAACTATGTTGAGGGGCAAAGGCTCAATATTCAATGGCTGGGGTCAAGAGGGGCAGGGAATAGGTTGAGAATCCCTCTCAGTGGAACCATTTCATTTTCTCCCATAGAAGTGAATGGTTGCCATTCAGGTGGGAAAAAGGGGACGTGCAGCAGCTGGGGACATTGTGCTGAGTGAAAGCCTAAAAGCGTTTAACAAGGGTAGGGGAGGATTTGTCATTTTTATAGTATGGTTGAATGAAAACTTCTAGGAAATTCATTTATTGTATTTCATTTTTTTGTTATGTGGCTTTAATTTTTTTTAGTAGTTTTGTATTTTATGCAGTTATAAGTTGCTTTGAAGCATCCCTTTTTGTATAAAGCGATGAACAGATGCTAATAATAATAATGGAGGAGGGATAAAAGGAGACGTGATCATAGATCTTTCTACTGGGTGGAAGGGCAGGATATAAACCTAATAAATAATAAATGTCTAGTTTGGTCCCTAGAGGAGGCAGAGCTAGAATGCCGTCATTTGGAGCTTATGAGGTTTGGACACTTGATGCCCATCATTTTGCAAAATATCTCACGTATGGAAATTATTATTATTATTATTATTGATTGTCAACTCTTCACCAGAAGGTCCCAGGGTGGGTCACAATAACAGAAAATACACACTTCAGAACATCTTCCCCCAGGCTCCAATCCCACCCGTAGCCTTCATATGCAGGAACACACACCATAGAAATAGGTGGAATCAGGCTTCACTGGCAGAACTCCAGTGCTACTCAAATCTCTTTACACTCAAAGCTGTTCATTTATTTAAACTTCCCCAAGTTACACAAAGTTTCATATCAAAATGAACTGATTTATCTAAAAAGGCAGTCCGTAACAAGGCAGGCTGGTAAACAGCTACATTAAAAGTTATTCCTCCATTGAATGCTGTTTAGAAAAATAAATGGTCAGCCATGTTTCAGGGGCTTCAGATTATTTCGCAACATGCTTAGAAGTCATCACGAGCAACAGCAACCAAATCTGTACCGCCCCCCCACCCCAAAAATCATTGACCTATGTGTTAAGTATCACACACAAGTGTACCCATCCCCTTTGCTTAACATACTTTTCCTTAAGAAAAAGAAAACAGAGAAAAGGCACAAATGTGGCAGATCTGTCTGGAAGCCAAAACAGCAACAAGGCAAAAAAGATTAAGTCAACAGCTTTGGTATTCATAGGGACCAGAGCCCATATTTCAAGTTCAAGTAAAGGAACAAAGATTCTCCTTTTTTCCTCTCCAATGGCAAGATACATTTCTTGCTTGCACTGACTCAATGGTGCAATGCTCTTGAGAGCCTTCAGCTGAAGTCACGATCTGGAAGCACAATGGGGGCCACCAGAGTCCACACATAGAGGAGAAGCCCAACCCAGCTGGAAGAGATCTTCACCCAGACTGCAGTCCAAGGGCTGGTCAGGACCTGGTGATTTTCCTCAGGTCTGGGAAAAGAACACACACACAAGTAAATCAAGTCTCCATGTTAAGACCATCTCAGAAATGCCACACTCTGCACCAGCCCTGCCTTCGCTTGCCAACCAACCCTGTCATCATTTGCCAACAACAACCCATCTCAAGTGTAGACATTTATCAAGGTAACATAAATAGTTCCCGGGAGAACTATGTCCTCACAATAACCAAGTGAGGCAGGGTTAGTCAAAGAGAATGACTGGCCCAATGTCACCCAGTGGGTTTCATGGCAGAGTGGGGATCTGAACCCATGACTCCCCAGTCCTACATCAAGCTGGCTCTCCAAAAGTACAACATATACCAGGCAGCTGATGCCTCTAAGTGTTCGACCACATATCAGAACCATAAACTTATGGAAGAGCAACACATTTGCAGTTCCTTGGACACAATCCAAAACAATTACTTAGGACTGTTGAAGTGTGTGCGTGCAGGGGGATGCCACGTGTTTCATGCACAGGGTTATGCACATTCATGATGGGACATAGCAGCAAGCATTGCGCTAGCACACCTCCACAATGTACAAATAATGTGAAGTGGTGAATATGCACAAATGCCAACAGAAATTGCCCGTTCTTGTGGCCTTTCGCATGAATTCGAGACTGAGTAAAAAGGCATTGTGCACCTGGGCACAGTTCACACAAGTCCATGGGGGATAATTCTGCAATGGCAATCTACAACCTCCATGTTGAGACACTGCATCAACATTCAATACTAACGGTAAGAGCGGGGGGGGGGGCTATCGCTTTCATGCCGTTTCTGGGCTTCCCACAAAGCATTTGATTGGCCACTGTAGGAAGAAAGATGCTGAATCAAGGAGGCCTTCGGGATCATCCAGCAGGGCTTTTATGTTCTCATTCCAATGTCCTACTTCTCATGTATCCTACACCAGGAGTTGCCATTGTGGGGCCCGCAGGCACACATACACCCACAGAGGGCTTCCCTGACGCTCACAGGGTTCTGTTCTCCCTGCTGAAATTAGGCATTATTACATACAGTAGAAGGCCTTTTTCAAGCCTAATTGTAACACAGGGGCAATTTGGGGGGGTACAGATGGGGAGAGAAAAATTAGGCCTTCACAGCTGTGACCCTCCCACCCCCCAAAAAATTAGCTCTCCAATTAGGCTTGGGGGGAAGGCTTTCTACTGGCTCCAGTAGAAGGTTTCCCCTGACCCCAACCCTTATTATTGCAGGGGACAGGGTTGATCATCCTGGAATCGTGACTGGGAAGGGAAGGTTAAGTCCTCCCCAGCTACACTTTCCCGAAAAATCTCTCTCACACACACACATACACATGGCCTGAAAAAAGCAAATACTTTTTTAAAGCTGAACTGCTAGCAGAGAAAAATGAGCGGGTGCACATGTGTGGGCAGTGCCCATGACAGTTTCTCCAGTTTTGCAAGTGTGCCCACGGGCCCCAAAATGTGGTGTCCCCGGACATACACATTGGGACTGTGTGTGATGATGCTTGAAGCAGGCTGCATATCGACACCACCCCTCTCCATCAAAGCAAAACCTGTAATGGACAGTTCAGATCATTCTTGCATTCTTGCTGCGTGCAATGAAAACATTTTTAAAAAATGTTTTAAGGCAGCATCTGTGCACAGCTGGATTGCAGCTGCTGTCTAGATGGGAAGCTGATACAATGTTGTATATAAATTCTCAAAACACAGAGAACACAACAGTGACTTGAACTGGGAACTTGTGCATCAGGAATGATCTTTAGTTCCTGAATATTTTCTACTGCCCTTTGAAACAGTCCTGCTAGCCTTCTTATCCGTTGCCTTCACTGCTACTCTAAACACACATTATACTGGGCTGCCTCTTTTAAAAGCATCTGGAAGTAGGGATGGAAGGATCTATCAGTTTTGGTCCTCTCAGTTACCAATTTTTTCCCCATCTTAAATTCAGTTCTTCACATTTCTGCAGCAATTTACAATTTTTTTAAAAAAAATCTTTAACATTTTGATATGAATTTCTCCTAATAAACACATTTTTGCATGCAGTTTAGACTAATGTACACATTTTGGCCAGTAATTCCTCCTAATAGAATGCATTTCTGTACGTTGTTTCCACTAATGTATTCATTTTCATGCACACTTCCCCTCCCCCTCCCAATATATGCATTTTTGTAAACATTGCTTGGTTGTGAAACTGCCTTGCAAAAATTCAGATGAGCGGCGACTTCCAAAGGATGGCTGTGTTTCGGTTCTTATGAAGTGTCATAAAGTGTGAATTTGACAGATTTAGCTTCAAATGCAAATGAACTTAAATTCTCCCCCATTCCTGTCTGGAAGCTTCAGATGGTGCTGAAGCCACCAACACAATCCCAATTTTCTGATCATTTTAGTACTGTTGTACCATCAGCTGCCAATTTGTTTCAAAATGCAATTGGATGTGCTGGTCTTTAACTTTTTCCTTTTTTTAAAGAAAACACACTAATATGGTTTGGGATCTGGATATCTCAAGAGGCCCACTGGCTCCCATATAAAACCTATCTAGGCACTGCAGTCAGAGAAGTCACTGATCGCATACCCCCATGCAGAGACTAAAAGAACACAGACAGGGCCTTTTTTCCCTTTTGCTGGGGGGAACTCAAGCTATGGAATTCTTAGCTGCAGGGAACCTGGCCATCTTCATCCCTTTTCAGTTCAAAAACTACAGCCGTTCAGCCACTCATTCCATCAGGGAATTCTGGGCAGCCTTCCAAGGGCCACATGCGAATGGTGAGCAGGGCCAAAGACAAAAGTGAGTGAAGCAACAACTGTACATATTCATCTTTATTACATTGCCTAGTTTCTCCACACATGCTTTTATCCTCCCATCCAGACAAGCAAAAGGCATAATCGGAGTTCAAAGTCACATTCCAGCCATGCAAAAATACCCAGGATAGGAAGGAAATACTGGGGACGGCTTGGGGCCAAACTTCCCTGGGAAGAGGGATTAATTGTTCAGTCACTCTGAGAACTGTAGCTCTGTGTGAGGAATAGAGGTCTCCTAACAACTCTGAGCACCCTTTACACACGACAGTTCTTAGGATTTGTTTTTGGGGGGGGGTTGCTTTAAAGTGGCATGATACTGCTTTAAATGTATAGTGCAGATGGGGCTCTGCTACGCCCGACTTTGCATGCAGATGCCAAAAAGGAAAAGGAAAAAATGCTCTTGGGCACATGGGCCCACTCTGTCTCATTTCCATTCAGAGACCTGTTACTGGAGAGAGAAAAGTAGTCCAGGAAAGAAGTCTGCTGTCGCCTGTTTCTGTCACGCTGTCAGTCCCACTGAGACAGAACACATGCACAGCCAACACCCTGCAGAGCAACCTGGCAGGGCTACAGGTGACTTTCTTGTGCGACAGTGAGTCAGGCCCTAGCAATAGCCAGGTGGGGATGGGAGGGGAGACTATGTATGAATAAGCAGTCAAGCACGCAGAGTTTGCAAGCTCCGGGCAACCGCTCTGCGGTGTGAAACCAAGCTGGAGCGCCTTTGCAGGCGGCACTTCCCAGCCCTCGAGAATCACAAGCCATCTGTTCCCCTAGACTTGGTGGAGGGAGCTGTCTCCTTTCTCCTTCCAAAATAAGCTTGGTCTGGGAGTACTGAAGCTCCAAGTTCGTTACCTAGGCAACAATAGCGGAGAAAGTAGACCCATTTCTGCATACCCCGAAAGGCTAGGAAATGCTATATAAATTCCAGCTCCTTTTTTAAAAAATCATTTTTTCTGATCCTGGTCACTGGGAAAACATTGTTCTATTTTTTACTTTAGGGATGCACAGTTGAAAGTTTTGCTTCTGTTAAGTTGCTAGGATCGTCATTGTTCAGGTGTTCTTCCAACATTCTGCTCTATTGGATAACCCCAGGCTCTGGTATTATGACAGAGGGGGAGAAACATTTTGCTACATCCTGCATAAATTTTATACATATCCATCATTCCCCCACCTCCTACTTCTGGGTCTTCTCCCCCACAACTAAAAGTAACTTTGGAGCTTTATGGGTTAAAATCAGTACTTTGAATTGCACCCAAACACAGACTAGAAACCAGCAGTGACGACGGCAGCAAAATATGTTCAAGTTGGACAATCCCAGTCTGCTATATTGTGAACTGGTTGATGTTTCCAAAAGGTCTAACAAAAACGCAGCCTCGCATTCAACGTGTCTGAGTCACCTAAAGCTGAAAGTCATCAGATCAGCGAATTATATGGAAGGGACCTTGGAAGTCATCTATCCCAATCCCTTCCTCAGGTGTAGGATCTACAATGCCTGTCTTGCTACTGTAGCAACCTAGGCATGATGCCAGTCCAGCCTCTGCTTACAAAGCCCACCATCTCCTCAGATAGTCTGCAATACTTGTCTGCAGTGGCAGCTGGGGGCTCCATGACAGTGGGGCAGTGGAATGCGCTCCAGGTTTTAAGTCTGAAATTTCAAGGAGCTGTGCATCGTGGACAGCGCCTTGAAAGTTCGGACTAAAACCCAGAGTGGATTCCACTGCCGTGGAGCCATCAGTCGCCACTGCTTGTCTCCCCGTTTCTAGGTCTGTGCAGCCGCTCCAGTGGAAGCTCGGATACAAAGCGTCAGCCAGATTGATTTGAAACAGCCTCGGGTCAGCCCATGCAGAGTGATCCAGGGCTCTCCAAAGGTGGGACTGTTGGGCTGTAGGGAGGAAGGAGGACAGACAGGCAGCCTCTGCAG
This sequence comes from Rhineura floridana, assembly GCF_030035675.1. Classification (NCBI taxonomy): domain Eukaryota; kingdom Metazoa; phylum Chordata; class Lepidosauria; order Squamata; family Rhineuridae; genus Rhineura; species Rhineura floridana. The sequence continues at coordinate 22,228,050 of NC_084494.1, read as the reverse complement.
TGCCTGCTTCACCAGCACTTCCTTGCAGGCAATGTGCTGGAGAAAGAGCGCCCAGCAGGACTGAACACAGCGTCTCCTTCTCCCTCTGCACCCTCCCAACCACATGCTTAATTTGGGCTTTAAACCTTAATTAACCATCTGGGTTGACCTCCAAATCGATGTGGGGCAGGATTTGGGTTGGATCAGCCCTGGATCATCCTGGGTCAGATCTGACATCCCAGATCAGGCCTTGGATCAGGGCAGGGAGGCCATGTACAGCCCTATTAATTTCTCCTTATGTGTAGCTGAAGTCAGCTTCCCTGCCGTCTCCATCCATTAGATGTACTCTTGCTCTCTGGAGCAGAAAGAGGACAATTCTCCTCCCGCCTCCTGCATGGCAACCTTTTGGATCGTTGAAGAGCACTATCATGTCTCCCCCTTAAACATGAACCATTCTGGCAAGGAGGGCATGGAAGCAATGGCTGCACTCACCTGTACCAGTTTGTGAGTGTCATCATGATGTAGAGGGAGGCCAAGAATAGGCAGATGTGGAAAAAAGTGTAGTTGTAAGTCACGCCATCCTCTTCATTGTCATAAGCCCGGTGCACCCCACCTTCAGGGTCAGTGTTACCACCCCCGAGCATAGCCGGGCTCTCCTCCGTCAGCATCATCTTGTTCACTTGGGCGTGGTCAGAGGAACGGATGCTGATGGGAAAGCAAAGAGAGAAGCATCAGGAGTACATCCCTTGCTATGTTTCTGGTTTGCCCTCTGACATCCTCGTACTGTTTTGTGTACATGTGCACATGCAAATATGCACATTCATGTGCAAGCCCACCTCTCAGGATGGTGGGATATCTTTGGGTCAGGCTTTTTGTAAATATAGCATTCTTCTCTCTCTCTCTCTTTTTAAGACAGCTTTTGCACACACAGTTTTTCCGCAAGCGCACTGCAGCCAAATGAACACACTGCAAGCAATCCAGCAGAAGCAGAGCTGGCCCTACCATTAGACAGAGTAAGATAAGCTGTTTCGGGCAGCTGATTTGGGGCATCACAAAAGGGCAGAAAACCATCCGATGATTTAGTTTATTCGTGTTGTATTTTCACTGCAGAGGAGGAGAGATGCTTGGGAGATTCCTGCCTGGGGAAAGGATCCTTCCTTGGTGGCAGGGGCGGGGAACATTTTTTCAGACTGAGGGCCACATTTTGATCTCGGCAACTTTCCAGGGGCCGCATGCCAGTGGTGGGTGGGACTGGAGGCAACCGTGGGCAGAGCAACAAATATAAATTTTACCTTTGTCTAGTAAGCCAGTTTCCACACACATTCACACATGCTCTCCTCTATCTGGGCAAGCAAGAGGCATCATCGGAGTTCAAGGACACACTCCAGCCAGGCAAAAATATTCAAGGAGGATGTGAAGCAAGACTGATGAAGGGTGTGGCCTGGGCGAGTCCAGAGGGCCACATTCGGCCCCTGGGCCTGCCGTTCTCCATCCACGTGGAAGGGGTGCAACTCGCTGCCAGATCAACTGCTTTACATGCAGAAGAACTCCAGTTCAATCCCCAGCATGCTGCCAGTCAGTGCAGCCAATACTGAGATAGATGGACCAATGGTCTGCACATTATAAGGCCGCTTCACGTGCACTGATAAAGTGTAGGTGGCTGGCCAGTCATGTTTAGTTTCGTCTTCACCGAGTTGGTAACCAGCATGGCCACTGGTCAGGAATGATGGGAATTGTAGTCCAGCAACATTGGGGACCCTACAGTTGGGAAAGACTGGTCTGCACTATATAGACTATAGGGTAGGAGTGGCTAACTGCTAGCCCACATGTGGCTCATGAAGCCCCCTCCTTGCAGCAGTTAGCCTTGAAACCAGCCTCCCGTTGGAGCCAATGGAAAGCAACTTTCAAACATAAATTACCACCAGCGCTGTGGAGTTGGTACACCAAACCTTCAACTCCGACTCCTCTATTTTTCTACTGTCCGACTCCGACTCCACCCAAAATTGCTTCTTGTCAATCAACATTTATTTGGAAGTCGGAGTCGGTACATTGCTTCCGACTCCTCCCAAAATTGCTCCCGACTCCGACTCCACCCAAAATTGCTCCCGACTCCGACTCCACAGCCCTGATTACCACAACCAACATGAAGATCACACACCCCAGTTGCAACTGAAAAACGCTAAAATGGCCATTGATCGCTACTAGTCATGATAGCTATAGCAGCTCCAGTATTGGAAGCAGTATGCCTCTGAGTACCAGTAGCCGGGGCCCATGAACAAGAGCGCTATTGTGTCCAGATCCCACTGATGGGCTTCCTGTTGGTACTTGGTTGGCCACTACAAGAACAGAACGGTTAGAGTTTGCCTGAACTGGGAGAGAGTTCTGCATGTGCGCCTACACACGTGCTGTGTGTTAAGTGCGAAAATTGGGTGTTATGGATGCATAATATGAATGGGTGCATATAAGAGTGTGTGTGGTAGCTCCACCCATTTTGCACTGGCCCCACCCACCACTGGCATGAATTCCTCCGGAGGTTAGGTTAGTTCTACTCAGAGTAGACCCAATGAAATTGATGGACATGGCTAACTCAGGTCTACTCTGAGTAGGACTTCGTGGGATACAGCCCTTAGACTGCAATCCAATACACTTACCTGGGAGTAAGTCCCAACTGAACCTAATTGAGCTTACTTCTGAGAAGACATGTACTGGATTGCAGCCTTAGTCACATGAGAATACTCCACTCAGACTGAAAAAGGTTCCTCACTCAAGCTCCTGCTGGGTGCTGGTGGCGATGATGATAAGAAACCCATGAGGGAATGTTCATGCATACAAAAATACAAAATTAGTCTCCCTGTAGACAGACAACTAGCACGTCAGGGAAAAAGGTTCTAGCCTAGATTTCTCTCTGCAGGGATTTAAGAAGTCTTTGTTAAGGAGGAGCATTCTATCATGAAAGTCCCTCCTGCCCATTTGCAGTCTGAAATAGAATAGCCCAGACGTAGCTGTACTTCTCCATGAGAAGTAGGCCTAATACTCACTGGAAACAGCAATGGAAACAAAACGCACAGTTAAATTTAAGGAAATTTATCCTTGCCATTCTACTATAAAAAGCCCACAAGAACAGTCTTAAGTTCCAATTTCAGTTAAAGAGGCTACAAGGAAGCTGTGTGAGTGTCTTACACCCTTCAAGCCCCTTGGTTTTGGATTACTCTTCACTTAATACAGGAAAAGATTTATTTCTCATTACCAGCAGGGGGAGACTAGAAGCTAAAATAAGCTCAACGTACTTTGCATATATAATGTGTGGGACAAATCAATAATTGACCAGTTCTGGGTGCTACACTCTAAGCAGGATATACACAGCTTGGGACAGGTTCAGAGAGGCTGATGTGCAAGGTGTCCCTCTCTAGCTATCTGTGTGGGGTAGCAGATATGCTGCCCTGGTAGAAGCTCGTGATCTTTGTCTCCACTTACACTCTGTTTCCACTAAAAAAGACAATAATGCTGGGGAAAACAGAAGGGAGTAGAAAAAGAGGAAGGCCAAACAAGAGATGGATTGATTCCATAAAGGAAGCCACAGACCTGAACTTACAAAATCTGAACAGGGTGGTTCATGACAGATGCTCTTGGAGGTCGCTGATTCATAGGGTCGCCATAAGTCATAATCAACTTGAAGGCACATAATAACAAGAAACACTCTGTTTCAGGTGTGGGGAACCTTTGGCCTCCAGACATTGCTGATCTACAGCTCCCATCATGCCTGGCCATTGGGCCATACTTGCTGGGGCTGTTGGGAGGTACAGTTCAGCAACATCTGGAGGACTACAGGTTCCCCATGTATGCTCTATTTGAAAAGAAAGCAAATGTTCCAGGAATGTCATCTATGAAGCTGCCTTATATCGAGTCAGACCTTTGATCCATCAAGCCCAGGAGTCATAAGAACATAAGAAGAGCCTGCTAGATCAGGCCAATGGCATCCTGTTCTCACAGTGGCTTACCAGATGCCTGTGGGAAACCTGCAAAGAGGGCCGAATAAATGAGCACTCTCCCCTCCCGCGATTACCTGCAACTGGTATTCAGAAGCATACTACTTCCGACTGTGGATACGCCAAAGTCTATACCATAGGCTGAGAATTTCCTGCAGCCCTCTAGGTCTCTCTTAACTGATTGCCAATTTCACTGAGTTTGGTTTCCAAATGAATATGGACTCCCACCTTATGAAGAACGTGCAGAGGATGAAGATGACCAACCCTACAATGCTCGGGGCATCCCACCACTGAGTCAGTTGTCCGTTGGCAGGAACAGAGCTGGTGCCGTTGCCCTCCGTTCGTATCAAAAGGGTTGGATTACAGTATTTGTCTACAAAGGACAAACAAAGCTTCTAATTTTTATTTATTTATTTATTTATTGCATTTAGATCCCACCTTTTCCTCCAAGGAGCTCAAAGTGGCATACATTGTTCTCCCTCTCCTCATAATCCCCACAACAACCGTGTGAGGTAGGTTAGGCTGATAGGCAGTGACTGGCCCAAAGTCACACAGCGAGCTTCATGGCTGAGTGGGGATTCGAGCTCTGGTCTCCCAGGTCCTAGTCCAACACTCTAACCACTACACCACACTGGCTTTCAATTTATATCTGGAACTGATGTGGGTAGTCTCTGACCCTCCAGTTATTGGTGAACTACAGCACCCATAATCCCTGGATATTGGCTGTGCTTTCTACAACTGCACCCAAATTCAGATCCTCACAAACACCAAGGGCATACCAGCTACCCAATTCACATCATGATGTGAGGTAGAAAGTCACTCAGCATACACACAGAAAAAGCATCCTCTGATCTTCTTTCCCCATCAAAAATGCCAACACTCTTGAGAAGAAAAAGGGGACACTGTTCACTAGAGATTGGCAAATATGTCAATCTCAATTTATCTCAATTTCCCATTTTTCTAGTCTGAAGTTCTCCACATTTCCACAGGCTCAGTAGACATGGTAAATGCATCAGATTCCCACAGCCACTCCTGTGTTTAGGGCAAGTGTGAAGAATATATCTGTAGAAACTTTCCAGTAATTGAACTAAGTTCTAGGAGCATCCTACAGTTGAGAAGCCACCTGTGACTAGTGTTAATGCACACGGGGGGTCGCAAAGATCCAGGTTTTCCGTATTTTGTGCACACTTGCCCATACATGAGCATAAATGTATGTGGAGGCTCTCTGCACAATTAAGAACTGGGGTCAGGGGAATCTGCACAAACTTGAGGGCAGGGCTAAAAGCTCAACCCCAGAGCCCTGCCTCACCCATGCCCTACATTTGGTGAGAAGTGCATGAATAGGGTTCAAGGCTACATGCACACACAGCAGCTGAAAGTGGATTCAGTGCACCTTATGTGTGCATGCTTTCCATATCATCCATATGTAAGAACATAAGAAGAGCCTCCTAGATCAGACCAAAGGCCCATCTAGTCCAGCATCCTGTTCTCACAGTGGCCAACCAGATGCCTATGGGAAACCTGAAAGCAGAACCTGAGCGTAAGAGCAGTCTCCCCTCCTGTGGTTTCCAGTAACTGGTATTCAGAAGCATACTGCCTCCGACTATGGAGAGAGAGCATAGCCATCATGACTAGAAGCCACTGAATGCTTCACACTGTTGTCCTCATCCAAGTGACAGTTCACACTTTCTCCCTATTTAATCCAGATTTTCCTGAGTCAACGCAGTAAAAAAAAAATCCAAAATGAAATCACGTTACCCAACTGCTAACTTACTGAAGTACATTGTGTGGGCATGGGGGGGGGAGTTGCATGTGTGGTGACATTTTGCTGGGTGCCACCTGTCACTGCTCTCCCTACTTCCATTGGTGAAGCACTCCTCAGTGGACAGCTGGTGGAGTCAGACACAACACACACACACACCCCTATATTTTAATTTTATAAACTAATAACCTGCTGTTTTGTGCAATTCTGATATATCAGAAAACTTAAAGTATTTTAAAAAGGGGCATGCCCACAGGTAAACTAATACCTGTGCATATCCCCACAATAGACCTCAGGTTTCTGGAATTCAGCGAAGGTGGGAAATATTGATTGAGGGAAGAGGACACCATACAGTGTGAATATATCGCCTACAGCATGAATACACCTAGCCTCGTGTGTGGATGGGAAAGGTTGAGATAGACTTCAATTGAAAGTGCTCATGTGTGGATAAATGTGCACAAAAGCACATATAGAAAAACTAGTTCTGTGCTACACACATGTGCATTAACACTCTGGTGTGTACGCAGACAAGGGCACATTTAGATATTAGGCAGGTATCAATTAAGAAAAGAGCCTTTTCAGTGGTGGCTCCTTCACAGTAGAATGCTCCTAGGACCTACTTAAATTAAGTCTTAAGCAACCCAGCTTTTTAAAAAAAATGTCCGGACCTTCCACTGAATTTAGAACTGACTTAGGCCGTTTCTTCACCATACATTTAAAGCAGTATTATACCACTTTAAATTGTCATGGTTTCCCCCAAAGCAATCCTGGGAAGTGTACTTTGTGAAAAGTGCTGAGAGTTGTTAGGAGACTCCTGTTTCTCTCACAGAGCTGCAATCTTCAGTTTCCTGCGAAGTGGGATTGATTGTTAAACCACTCTTGTAGCTCTGCGAGGGGAATAAGGGTCCCCTAGCAACTGTCAGTACCTTTAACAAATGACCGTTCCCAGGATGCATTGGGAGAAACCATGACCGTTTAAAGTGGCGTGCTTTAAATGTAAGGTGCAAATGTGACCTTTTTAAAGCAGCCTCCCCCAACCTGGTGCTCTCCCGATGTTGTCAGACCACAACTCCCATCAGCCCCAGTCAGCATAGCCATGCTGAGGGATGATGGGACCTATAGTCCAGCTGTAGTTCTCTCCCAAGTCTGTTATTTTGTTTGTAGGTCATTTGGAATTTCCCCCCCTCCGTTTTCTTTTAAAAAAATACATAAAATATTTAAGGAGTAGGGTGGCGCTACTTACCTGGGACATTTGCCATGGCTGACCAGGTGATGAATATAGTGTAGAGTGTAATGATGGAGGCTTGCAGCAGGCCTGAGTGAGGCTGGGCATTCTGCAGAGAAGAAGCAGTGCCTGTTAAAGTCCAGAAGCAGATTTCATGCAAAAAGCAGGGCTGAACTGGATATGCTGTTGAATGCCTCTTTGCATTCAACATTCAGGTGGTTGTTTTAGAAAACTTGCAACAGCTGGGGCTTTAAATTAATGGGATCAGAGTAGGAAAATGGGGGAGAAATGCAATTCTTTCCTGGCATTTGGGGAGATTTCCAATACCAGTTTTTATTGGGGGTCTCCTCAGGGCTGTAGCAGGGAAGGAAAGGGTTAAATTCTCCCCATGACTGTTCTGACCTTGTCAATCAGCAGCACATATGCACACACATCAAGCTGATGAAGTGTGCTCTTATTTTAAAAAAAAAAGTGAAATGGAAAGATGCATCCAAAGTCATGTCTAGTTTGGCCCTGAAGACAATGCATTTGTTGAAAAAAGTGGGAGGAGTTGTCTTCTAAAATTTTTAGTTTTCTCATTTTGTATTATTATGTGTTGCACTTTTATGATACACAAGCTGCCTTGTGCAGGCTGTGCTCAAAAAGGTGGCCTACATTAATAGAATTAATGAGAGCCAGTGAGGTGTAGTGAGAGCATCAGACTTAAGTTCAAGTTCCCACTCAGCCACAGAGCTCATCACTGAGTGACCTTGGCCCAGTCACTGTCTCTCAGCCTAACCTAACTCACTGGGTTCTTCTGAGCAGAGAAAAGGGAGAGGGGGAAACTGTGTATGCCACCCTGGGCCCCTTGGAGGAAAGGTAGGGTGAACGAAAGTCAGAGAAAACTTCATCGTGTGTACCTAGAGCTTACTGGCAACAGAAAATGCAGGTATGTCAGTGTAAAGGGAGGGAATTGGACAACAGAAAGAGAGCCCCCGTCCACATGGGAAACTGCCTACCAAGAGCCTGAGACTGGTGTGGTTATTCATTTTGTTTTTAAGGGAAGTCCATCCTTTTACTTTTTTAAAAAAATATATCTGCACCAATTCTTTAAAATTAAAAGACTTCCCTTAGAAAAACAAAATCAGCAACCGCACTAACCTCCAGCACACAATAGGTAGCCTCTCCAACCTTCCGGTGTTTCCAGACACAGAAGAATGTCATGGGATTTTCAGGAAATGGTGGCACCCAGGAAGACTGCAGAGTGAAGTCTCTCCAGAGTCCACTGGGGAGATGATTGGTAATGTGAAGGGAAAGACACAAAATATACCCCTCAGCCACCTTGACATTAAGGTGAGCACAACAGAAGCCCTACGCTCCACCCACAAGAAGGTCACTAAAATTCTCTTCCCCCTTGCACAAGTTTTTGAATGCAATTTCTTTTCTCATCAAATGATGGAGAACAGTCGAAAAAGAGAAATGTTCGGCACAGGACTAGTTATTTTATTGCAGTGCTATATTCATGCTTCTAGTTTAGCTCCATTATCATTTCACCGAAGGGCATCCTAAAAAACACATACACAGGCCCTATCTGCACTACACATTTAAAAAGGTATCATACCACTTTATACAGTCATGGCTTCCCCCATAGCTTCCTAGGAACTATAGCTTTTAAGGGTGCTGAGAATTGTTAGGAGGCCCCTGTTTCCCTCACAGAGCTACAATTCTCAGAGTTCCCTGGGAAGTGGATTTGTTAAACCACTCTGGGAACTGTAGCTCTGTGAGGGGAATAGCGGTCCCCTAGCAACTCTCAGCACCTTCACAAACTACACTTCCCAGGATGCTTTATGGGAAGCCATGACTACTTAAAGTGGTATGATACTGCTTGAAATCTATATCCACAATTGGTTCCTAACTTTAAATCTACATGTACAGCCACATCTGCACTATATAAGTTGGTTGTCATGCTTCTCTGTACAATAGCAGGAAATCTACTCCAAGGACCGAAAAAGGCTCCCTACACAGCATCTTACCTGGACCTTGGGCAGGATGGACACCACGGAAACAACCACACAGAATATTAGGTTAAGGCTGATTAGTGCCTTGTTTACTGTACAGCTGTCCGGTTTCGTGTAATACACATAGAGCAGCACCACAGCAGCAATGGAGACAGCATAGAAGAGGAAGGTGAAGATGAGAAGGGCTGGGAAACAAAAGAGGAGGAGACATCAGTGCACAGCTTGGCAGTAAGACGGGGATGGAGAGCTTGGGAGCCTTCCAGCTGTTGTTAGACTTCCAGGTCCCATCAGCCAAAGCCAGCATGGCCAACTGTCAGGAATGATGCAGTCCAGCAACATGTGGCAAGCTACAGGTTCCCCACCCCTGAACCCACACACAGAGCATCAGTTTCACAGACATGTAAAGCGGTGCTCCATACTGACCTGCATACCAGGATTTGGAATTGCCTTCATCCGCATTGCGTAGCCAAATCTGACTCCAGGAGTGCGCAAAGTCAATCAGCAGGATAAGCTGGATGAGGATGAAGAAGAAAGCACCAACCACACCGAAGTAGAACCAAACTTTTTAAGTCAGGAAAAAACATAACAGGGAGAGGAGAGGGAGGGAGGGGGAGAGGGAGAGGATTATTAATTTAAATCCTTGCATGTCCACAAGCTACCAATATGGAGTTTTAGATATTAAATAGGCATCCATTAGGGAAGATTTAGATACAGAAATTCTTCCATGTTACAGGATTGTATTAAACCAGGAATGGAGAACCGCAGGCCTAGGAGCCAAATCCCTGCCATATGCGCAGAAGCAAGGATGGATCTACTACACACCCATTAAAATGCAACAGATTGTATGAAGCTGCAACTCAGGGAGCAATCTATTTGAATCTTTCCTGCACCCCTCTTCAGGCATTCCCAATTCATGGGAAATAAACATGGGAAGGGGAGTGCAGGAGTGAACATGCTAGCTTTGCCTGCTGGCCTTCCAGCTCACGGAGGGCAACCTTGAGAAGCAGAGTGACTCCGGTACTTGTGAGGGCTCCTTGAGTGTTTTAGAACCCTAGAAAAAGATCACAAGCAGGAAGTGTGGACATCCACAGTGGAGTCCATTGTCCAACCACCTGGCTGAACCATGATCTTAGATTCCCAGCTTTCCTTTAAAAAAAAAAGAATATATTTCTTGCATTTCTAGAGCCTAAGATACAAGCCTGGGATACGGGGACTATTCTCTTTTTTTTTTTTGGTGAGAAACTAGCCTGCTTCCCCTCCCTTTCAATATTTTATTTTCCCCCACCCTTGGAAAAAATTATGTGAACATCTATGACGGGGAGCCTCCACAAGTGCAGGAGGCTCCCACATTTCAAGGTCACCTTCCATGAGTTGGAGGTGACTGGAATGGAAGTGAGGCAGGACAGAGCTAGTACACTCATACCCATATTCAGCTGAATTTGATTCAGCTGAATCCTGAATCAAATTGGGCCAATATATGCCCTGTCCTGATTGGGCTGAGGCAGCTAGAAATAGCTACGGAGCAGGTCGGGTCAACCCAAAACAATTTAGAGCTATTTGTGTGCATCTGAAGCTCAAAACAGTTTCTCAGGAAGCCAGCCAGCCAGTCTCTAAAATGTTGCAATTATTAATTGCGATACCATATCAGGATAATGCAAGGCTTTGGGAGAGGGGGAGGAGGGAAGCTGGACTTTGCTTATTGAGAGCTGCAGGGCTAGAATCTCACCACACCCAGCCAACACTCTCCAGTCACAATGCTTGTGGGGAAGAATGGTGAAGCATTGAAATGCAGAACTCTTTTGTAAGTTCTGTCTCTTACAAAGAGTTTGGCGCAGTTTTGTGGCATTTGTTTAGCTTGTGTTTCGTTTCCTTCACAATACCCTATCCAGCCTTATACCTGTCTGTTTTCCATCCTTTCCCAATCAAACCTAGTCCCATCCTTAAGTAAAAAAAATGTTTGCTATCTGTCACTTAGTATCGTCCCTTCCCCCCCCCCCAATTTTGGCTCTAGTTTTTAGGTACAATTTATTTACAGCTGTATTGTTTTCTGTGTCTGTCCTTATTAGTACTTTGTCTTCTCTGTGTGTGTGTCAGTAGGTCTTGTGAGTATAGCTTGCACAGTCCAGTATATTGTACATAGTCAGTGTACAAATAACACACATACAGTGTAAAAAGCAAACTTTAACGGTGGCCAGGACAAAAATCCCTGGAGCTATCTGTCTACAATTTGGTAGGGTTAATCCCCTGTGTAGGGTCTCACATCTGAAAATTTCTAGGCCCTGTATCAAAGAACAACAGTGTTATGGCCAGTTTGGTTCTCCAATTAAAGTCAATGGGATTTCCAAAGATTTCTATGTTCTGGATTGTGATCCAGGTCCAATCTGGATTTACAAGTTGGGCCCATGAATGGGATTGGGGGGGGGATGTCCATGCACAGCTCCACTGTCCTCCTCTCCTTATGTGTTTAATTCACACACATGAAGAACATCTGAAGAGTGCTTACATCATGAACTCACTTAGGAATTCTTAGGTACTAGGCTCTCTCAGCTTTAGTTCCCACATTTACAAACGGGAATACTACTGGATTTCCTTTACAAAGTTGTTGCAAGGGCTGCAACACAATCACAGCACATGCTTTGATCATTCTGGAAGCACTGAATAAATGCTTCAGTATTAGGAGGTTTACCCACATAGAGACAGGGGAAATGTACCACGCTGTACGGACAGACAAAACACGTCAGACAGACAAAACACGTCAGACAAATGGGCCCTTAGAGAAGCTAAGGAGTGACCTTACCAGTACCAGTTTCCACGCTTAGTGCCTTGCAGATCAGTGTGCATGCTTGCAAGGCACAAGAGGCAGTGAGGGTCACGGATGGCTTTAAAGGAGGATTAGAAAAACCCACGAAGGCGAAGGCTATCAGTGGTTACTAGCCACAAAGGCTATGCTCTCCCCTCCACTGTCGGAGGCAGTATGCCTCTGGATACCAGTTGCTGGGAATCACAAGTGAGCACTGCTGCCCTCAGGTTCTGCTTGGCCATGAGAACAGAGCCCTGGTCTAAATGAGATCTTCTTATGGCAAGTCTACAGAGCCAGAAACATACATACACATGGAAAGGTATTTTGCAAAGAGCAAAGCTTCTGTGAGGAAAGCCTAAGGGTACTGGCAGGGTGGGTCTCAGCCTCACCTTCCCTCTGGGACATCACATTCAGGAACAGAAAAAGAGGGAGAGAACACCTTGCTTAAGGTTAGAGGCAAGGTTCAAATCTGGGATTTCCTGTTCCACAGCTTAATATACCATCCATTACATCTCAACTGGTGTGGAAGATCCAGCCTAGATATTTATTTATTTTAAAAAATTATATCCCGCTCTATTTTCAAAGAACTCAGAGCGGCTCCCAAGCCCTTCAACTATCTGTCACAGAAGCGCAATCAATCATGAAAAAGAAGTAGGCTTTCACTGGCAAGGAATCTGGACTTCGTTCTGCTATTGTTCACTACACAAAAGGAAATAGCTACTGTGCATACTCTTATATACACGCTGTCTGTCATTTGTGACTCGATACAGAATTTTTCCCTGATCCAACATTAGTCCTTTTCAGAATAGATCCACTGAAATCAACAAACTTAAGTTAGCTGCATCCATTAAATGTGATGGGTCTACTCCGAGTAGGGATGGGAGAGAAATTTGATTCAGTTCACGTTTAAAGGCGAACGTATCAAATTCGCGCTTTCCGAAAAAAGTAGGCAAACTGAAAAACAACAGTCCTTTGTAATTTGCACACACCTGACTTTTGCAACACAGTTCTCCAGCCTAGTAATGAGTACAAAAATGCATATACTATGGTCAAATGTGCATATAAAGGCATATATTAGTGACATTAACATACAAAAATGCATTAGATTAGGGGAAAGTGCTTTGCAAAAATGTGTTACGTTGGGCAAAATTGCATACAAAAATGTGTGCGTTAAGAGAAATGCACACTAAAATACTTAAGAATATTCATGAGCATCTTTTAAAAATTGCTACAGAAACATTTATTTATTTATTTATTATATTTATACCCTGCCTTTCTTTTCATGATAGAAATCCACTGTGGCTTACATATGGTTCCCAGGCAGTCTCCCATCCACGCACTGACCAGACCTGACCCTGCTTAGCTTCAGCAGGGAGCTGGCCTCATGTGCCTTCAGACCATAGCCTGGGACTATGGGGAAGCATGGGGAACTAAATTTATGACTGGAAAAATGAGAAACTGAAGAGAACCAAAATTGATATACAGTATACTCATATATCCTTAACTCTGAGCGGAAGTAACACTCAACAGAGTGTTAAGTTGAGACCTATTCCAGTCTGCATCTGTGTCAGAATTGTTTAACATGTTTTTAATAATGTTTTAACCCTTTTTTTAAGTTGTTTTTTTAAATGTTTTTAATGCTGTTTTGTTTTAATGTATTTTAAGATCTGTTTTTATGATGTTTTGAAGTGTTTTAGTGCTTTATTTGCCATCCTGGGCTCCTGCTGGGAGGAAGGGCGGGATACTAATTAATTAATTAAATAATAATAATAATTAATAATATAATAATAATAGAGCCAACTGTCAGCATTAAAAGAGTTTCTACCCCAGGTGCTTCCTGGAAGCAAAACAAAAGTGCTGGACTTTCGCTGAAGGATGAAGAAGCTAAAGAGGACTAGGGAGGGTGCTTTCAAAACATTGCCAGAAGGAAAGGGCAGTTGTTCCCCACCCAGGTCACCATCATGTTACTTAGTATCCTCAGGCAGCTTCTAGTGACTTGGCTGGATCCACTGCTGACAGCCTTGGGCTCCCTGCCATGACCACCCTTCTTGGCTTTCACAGAGTAGAAGGCATGACAGACCCACTTCATGTAAAATAGCACACGCACGCATGCACACACACACACAAGCACACACGCGTGCGCACGCACACACACTATTCTACATCACAGCCCCATTATAAGTTCATGAATACAGATGCAAGAATTGTTTTACCGGATGTGAATGAGCCATCGGGAATATAGAAGGCCCCCACTGTTATTCCAATCAGTATCAGGAACTTGAAGAACCAAAACCTGGAATTGACAAGGGGAGAAGAGAAGAGACGTTTTAAAGCTATACAGAGGGGTCCTGGAAAGGCCCCTTTAAGCAGTCTCATATGGCTCCAACATTAAGCTAGAATGGAAACATCTGGACCACACATCTGGTGCAAAATGCAGCTGCCAGGACACTAATGAGAGCCAGAAGGTTTGAGCATGCAGTACCACTTTTGCGCCAGTTGTACCAGCTAGGAGTTCACTTCTAAGCCCAATTCAAAGCACCGGGGTTCACTTTTAAGGCCTGTAATGGTAAGGACCACCTGCCCATAATCCAAGACCTGTGTCTGAGGTCCTGCTTGTGTAAAATCAGTTCATTTGGTGAGCACACAAGACAAGGTCTTCTTCTTGGTGACCCTGCAGTTCTTGGAACTCTTTCAGTTAACATTCATTTGGTTCCTTCAGTTCTGGTGTTCAAGATGTCCTTAAGTTTTAATATTGCCTTTCTTTTTTAAATAATGTTTTCATAAAAAAAACCAATGAAAGCATTAAATGATAAAGCACAACCTCCAGGAATCAGAGAGGACCTATCACATTATCTGTCCTACCAAATCCATGTACATCTTAAAGACCACTTCCATCTTATTAAATCTCCATTACTTGTCCTTTATATAAATGGGTCCCTCCACAGTGTGCCAGGTGCTATATTTGGCAGGTGTCTTATGACAGTCTCCCTTGTTTTATGAAGTCAATAAAGCAGGTCCACATTGCATAGAAAGTTATCAGTCTCTTCTAACTCTCGTTTCTCCTCAGCCCCTCCCCTCCAAGAATGGATGCAACAATGTTTTTTTACTGTAACTGTTTTTTAGAAAGTTGTTAACTGTAACTGCTTTTAGATACATATTTTTGTTACACTGTTTTGTTGATGTGTTTGTCATCTTGGGCTACCAACGCTCAATATTTGGTTTTTCATCTCATTTCCTAAATTTAGCTGTTGCCGTATGCATTGCCACAATAAGAAACATTATCAGACCCTTATGCAAACAAAAAAAAATCCTTGGCATTTGGTGATCTAATTCAGTATCTGTCATGCATCTATTTGTCTGTATCCATCCACTCAGTGCTTCATACTCTGCCTGAAGTTCTACTGTCTTCCATTTCTCTCTGTATATCACTTTGTGAGGATTTCGCCATGGAAAGTGACTAATAAATTGCTAGAATAGCTAAGTAAACTAAGAAGCTGAAGGTGACCACATGGCTCTCCTTTGTACTCAAAGGGATAGGGAAGGTCCATAGCTCAGCGGCACAGCATCTGCTTTGCATGCAGAAGGTTTCAGGTTAAATCCCTGGCATCTCCAGATCGGACTGGGAGAGAACCCTACCTGAAACCCTGGAGAGCTGCTGCCAGTCAGAGCAGACATTACTGAGTTAAATGGACAAGCAGCTTTCTACGCTCCTCCAATCAGAAAAAAGAGTTGCTATTTCAGACCAGCAATCACTCTCCTGCATCAACATGCATCAGGAAAAATATACTAGCAATTGCAGTTTTGAACTGTAGTTGCAGCTCAGAAGGTCTAAGAACATTAGCACTTAAAATTATCCACAGAAGCCTTGTACTCTTTCACCAGGGTGCTCAGATAGAAAGGAAAGGCTGGACGTTTGGGGAGGGAGAGAAATCACTGTCAAAACTTAAGACGTTTTGTTTTGAGACAGGATTTTAAGACAGCATTTTTATTTACATCTTATTTGGTCCTATTTCAGGGGAAATAATGCATTTAACACTGGTTAATGCTAAGTTATATAAGTCATGGCCTTCAGGCTTTGCATCTGAAGTATTGCAGCAGTAGACTTGTCTCTGATGTATGCAAAGTTAGAAGCAGGAACTAGAGCAGCCTTTCCCTAGGCTTCTGCCTAGCAGATGTTGCTGGACTACAATTCCCATGTGACTCAGCCAGCATGGCCAATAGTCAGGGATGATGGGAGCTGTAGTCTAACAACAGCTGGAGGGCAGGTTGGGGTAAGGCTGAACGAAACTTTTAAAGAGGTTATTGGGGCACATGATGCAGCAACCTTACTAAAGTTAAGTAGATCTGGATCTGATCAGTGGATGGTTGACAGGCCACCTGCAAACCCAAAGGCATTACACCTTACAGATGAAATCCTGTGCAGCCAATACCCAGGGCTACTCAATGGGACTTACTTTTGAATACAGAGGAATAAGATTGCATTTATTATTTAAACATGTATAAAAGTATTTCTGTTTTGCCATATCATATAACAGAGTAGTGTACAATGTTAAAGAGTGAAACATTATTTTAAAAAACAGAAATACACACATCATTGAGGTGACTGGCTAATGAAATATAAAACTTAAAACAGCTGCAAAGGCCCATCAGCATTAAAAAAAAAAAAGTCTTCAGAAGATGCCTGAAAGTCCAAAGTGAGAATGCACTGCTAGTTCCACTGAAGAGAGGCAAGCTAAAAAACAAATATTGGTCCAATGCCCATGGAGAGAAACTGGGTTAATTTATTCTCATCTGCCCTGACTCTGAAAAATAAATAAAATGAAACTGACAATACAGAACTGAAACTGACTTGCTTCTTTTGGACAAATAACGGTCAACTTAAAAAGATGAAAAGTCTACCTTTATTTATTTATTAGATCAGTATCCTGCTTTTTGTCTGGAGTTGTTGAAGGGGAGTGACATCATACATTTAACTGCTGCATTAACTATATATATATATTATGCTTTATTTTAAAAAAGCATGAAAGGAATTGATCAATAAGTAAAATATGTCTTGGGGAGAGGGCCGAGGGGAGGGCAGGGAAGAGGACAAGATTTTGCCGGACAGATTGCGTTGTCTCATGGAAAGCACTGTGTGGCAGGAGCAGCCCTGCCTTCTGGGCCCAGGCATGATCACCTCCACTGCTCTCAAATCTGATTGGAGGGGGAGAGGAGCTTTTCTGGG
The DNA here is from genome assembly GCF_030035675.1 of Rhineura floridana. Classification (NCBI taxonomy): domain Eukaryota; kingdom Metazoa; phylum Chordata; class Lepidosauria; order Squamata; family Rhineuridae; genus Rhineura; species Rhineura floridana. The sequence continues at coordinate 22,211,077 of NC_084494.1, read as the reverse complement.
AAGGGACTCTTCTCCCAGACTGTACAAAACTGCATCAACACAACTATAACACAGCCTTATAAAAATGGTTAAGAACTGATGCCCGACCTTACTCTTCCTTCCTACCCGCACTCCCCCAATCCCATGCACCAGGTCTTTTAGACCAGGGGTAGTCAACATAGTGCCCACTGGATGATGCTGGACTACAACTCCCATTAGCCCAGACCATTGGCCATGCTGGCAGGGGCTGATAGGAGTTCTAGTTCAGCAATGTCTGGAGAGCACCCCATTGACTACCCCTGTTTCAGACTGTAAGCCTGAGGACAAGGACCAGCTTACTGCTGCTTTTTTTGTTTTTTGCAAGCTGCTCAGACAGCCCTTTTAGTGAAAGAGTGGGATACTGATGCTCTAAGACAGGGGTTCGCCAACATGGCACATTCTACATGTTGGACTCTCAATCCTATTAGCCCCAGCTAATATGGCCAATGGCCAGGGATTATGGGAGATGGAGTCCAGCAACATCGGAAGGGTGTCACACTGGCTACTCCTGCTTTAAATAAATACATGTGGGGAAGAGAGCAATAGAAGAGGCAGCTCAGAGCTGATGCAGGAGCAGAGCTTTTTTTTTTTTTTTAACCTCCCTCACTCCATGGCCTCAATCCAAATGACTCACAAGTTGCATTTTCCATTTTTAAAAAACACACAGGAGACCAAAGGTTCTAGCCAGCACTAATCCTACTCAGAGAAGTCACACTGAAGTTAATGGGCATGACTAACACAAGTCCATTAATTTCAGTGATCTACTCTGAGCACAACTTGGTTGAATACAATCCCAAATCACAAACCTCCTGACCTTATGTCTGCTTTGGTCCTTTGGCACAAGGCAAAATACAAGGCTATTGTACCCAACATTAGTCATAATAATAGTAGAACTATTGAAATTAATGGACCTGAATAAGACTGACTTGCACACGACTCTATGTAGCTATAAGAAGTATGACCAATGCCAGCAACCTCACCCATTCTGTATTGAGGCCCTTGGGTCCTTGCTGCTTCTTACGCAGATCATCATCAAGGCAAACAGGAAGAAGAAGGCAGCTGTTGCAAAGCACATGCGGTATACTGATTTGTGACCCAGGAATGACTTGCAGTTGACTTTGCCTTGAGCACCTAGAAGTAAATTGCCTCCTTCACAGAACCCGGGAAGCTGTTGAAAGAGAAGTCAGACATAAAGACTGGCCTTAATCTTTGTATTATAAACATGGCTAGCAGAACTGCTGCCTTGCAGGAGGAGTGGCTGCTTGCCTCCACTTATGTTCTGCTTGTATATTTGGAAAGGAAACATTAAAAAAACCCATATGTCTCCAGCACATCTCCCTCATCAAAAGGAAGATAAACCCAGACATGTCAAGCCTAGTTCTCTATCCCCAATTTATAACCTGTGTGCCTCTAGAGGTTGTCGGATTACAATTCCCATCATACCCAACCACTGATTGGGCTGGCTGGTGCCAAGGAAGAGAGATTGCTGCCTCAGGCAGCAGATGCTTGTGTGGCAGCAGGCCCCCATCCTCCCCACTTCCCCTAAGCTAGCCTGCTGCCTCCTGATACAGTGGAGGTCCCTGCCTGATTCCCATTCTAGTTAGATTCTATCTGTGGAATGGGAGGGTGCCATCTTGTCCTTTGCCTTAGGCAGCAAAAATGTCCAGAGCCCTGGCTGGGACTAATGGGAGACACAGTTAAACAACATCTGCAGGACCACAAGTTCACTTGTGCTGGATCACTACCCCCGATGCAATGCATAGCTTACCTTGTGGAGTTCTGCTTCTACTCCAGGGATAATCATGATAATAGATACCAATGTGCCCAGGAACAGGAACAAGGTAAAGCTCAGGCGAGTGATTGTGGAGTTCTTTGTAGAGGGGCAGCAGCCACACAAGAGACAAGGAGCAGAACCGCAGAGACATGACACCTGGCAATGAAAGGGCAGCAATGAACATCCACTACAGGGACACAGAGATGTCAGCGATGAGGGAGAAGTGGGCAGATACTTTGCTCCTTTTGCACAATGCCACCCTGATAGATCGCTATCATCTGTGGCTTCTGACACAGGATGGGGAACCCATGGCCTTCCAGATGCCACTGGACTACATCTCCCACCATCCTGGACTGTCAACCACGCTGGTTGTGGCTGACAGGAGCAGGGAATCCAGCAACATCTAGAGGGCATGAAGTTGGCTCTCCTGATCTAGAGACTGTAAGGTTGTTGGGGCAGGGATCTGTCCACTCATTCTTGTATGAAGTGCTATATACATGGTTTTCATAATACCGTTGTTACATTCATGACTTTTTTTTTTACACAGTGTGGAAATAAGCAATAGCATATAACATCGGGCAGTATCTCCTCCCGCATTTTTATTTATCTGTCTGCATTTATATCCCACATTTCCTAAAGGAGGTCGAAGTGGCATATGCGGTCCTTCCCCTCCTTGTTTTATCCACACAACAACCCTGTGAGGTAGACTAGGCTGAGAGATGGTGACTGGCCCAAGGTTACCCAGCAAGCTTCATGGCTACATGGGGATTTGAACCCAGGTCTCCCAGATACTAGCCTGACAGTCTAACCACTACACCATGCTGGATAATTTCAAGTATGATTCCTGTATGACTCTCTTCTTCCTTCCTGTAAAGCAGCCTTCGTCAACCTGGCAGCCTCCAGTTGTTTTGGATTACAGCTTCCATCAGCCTCAGAAGCACTGCCCATTGGTTGACCCTGGTGGAATAGGGTGCAATTTCCAGGGATGTTGTGGCCATTATTTTTCCGCTGTGCACATGTGTTATTTTTTACACCTTTGGGAATTTTCTACATGCACATTTTTCTCTTCTCCTCCCAGGCTGCACATGCACCGGATATGGTGTAATGAAAATATAACATAGCAGTGGCCTATCTCTGTTGCTGGCTAATGCACGCCCAGGATTGCTCTGTAAACAAACCAAGTTGAACAGTAACTTCCAAAAGATAAGCGATGCAAAATTCTAGTTGTTCGACCATACTGAGTGATCAAGACACAGTTTTTAAAACCCTCGGATGCTTTGTTTGCTCATTTTAACAGGAGTATAGATCACTGTGTTTTATGGTCACAGACAACAATGCTAGCTTTTGCAACACCTATCTCAGTTCCTTTTTGCTACCACATCAGAGATGAGGCTGCGTACACTCCATGCATTTAAAGCACATGGCTTCCCACAAAGAATCCTGAGAACTTACTCCCTCACAGAACCACAATTCTCAGCATCCTTAACAAACTACAGTTCCCAGGATTCTCGGGTTGGGGGGGAGAAGTCGTGTGCTTCAAATATATGGCATGTGTACAGCCTGATAAGGAAGAGAGAGTTGGGCCATTAAAAGAAGTAGCTCCAGGACAGAGCACCACACACAGAGACACACACATATGCAGGACATCAATATCAGCCTTTAAGACAGGGGTGGGAAACCTTTGCAACACAAGAGGCACATTCCTTTCTAGGCAACCTTCTAGGGGCCACATGCCACTGGTGGGCAGGGCCAGAGGCAAAAGTGACTGGAGCAACAATTGGAAATTTTACCTTTGTACAGTACACCCGCCTACGGCCATACTACCCTGAACACACCCAATCTCGTCTGATCTCGGAAGCTGAGCAGGGTGAGGCAAACGCGAAACATTATCATGCTCCGAGGGTACACTCCAGGAGGGCAAAAACACTCAAGAAGAGTGTGAAGCAAGGCCAGTGAAGGGTATGGACTAGGGAGACAGGGTGTCGCTGGGGAGAGTCCCAAGGGCCAGATATAGAGGCCTGGAGGGCCAGATTCGGCCCGAGGTTCCCCATCCCTGCTTTAAGCTGACTTGGGGGAGGGCAATTACCACAGAGAAGCAGCTGCCATCATTGAACAAATGAGGCCAAGTATGTGACCTTGGATGGAGACAGACTTTAAAGCCAGGAGGAGGAATATTGTTGAATTAATTCTGGATTTAATAGATGGTATTTTATTTATCGATCCAGAGATTTTTATACTGCCCTTCACCAAAAATGGTCACAGTGAGGCTTACAAAAACAAGGCCATTTGAGAGCATTTCGACATGGCTTTCGATTCGAGCTGTGTAAATTGCTCTGTTACATTGTGGTCTTCCATTCAGATATTTTTGTTGTTAGGCAGTTCAGTTTGTTTCTGCTTTTGCCGTTAGCCACTTTGGGCTCCCCTCAGGAAGGAAACCCAGGTTATAAAGGCAATAACGGAAAGGAAACATTTTTAAAAGACATGATTGAGACATGTGCAGCAAAAAAAATAAGAGTCCAAATAAGGAGAAATTCACAACGATCAAATGCAAACAGCCTGGCCTCATCTATGGCTGGCAGGAAAGGAGAGAGCTGGTGGACATTCTGACATTTTAAGGCTAAAGAGTGTGCATAGAGGTGTTTCCCTGGGGAAACTTGTTATTTTCACTAAGTGTCACTATTCTTTTCAATGCAAAACACATTTCCCCAAGAAGCAAGTTCGACCACCACTTAAGATACTTTCATCAACATTTGCCTAATGCACAAAGCATTTCACATCAGTTAGCTCCAGCCCAGTTTATGCACGCCAAATCAAGAGACGCACAACCCAGGGAAAGCTTTATCATCAGGCTGGAGGTAGATGCTGGCAAGGTTTTGAACATTCTACCACTATTTTTTAAAAAAAACCTTTGCAAGCAAATACTGTAAGACATCAGTGACAGAAGTTCAGCCTAGCTTTCTCCTTGGAATAGTGCTTCACTAAGAAATAGCACTACGCATACAGAACAACAGACTCTGTGCTGTAGTTTTGCAATGGTAGGGCCTGGGTGAAGTATTGCCCACTGCTAGACTGCGTGAACTTCAATAAGTTTAAAAACCTAAGAACCCTACTGTGTCGGACCAATGGCTCATCTAGTTCAGCATTCTGTTCCCACAGTAGCCAACCAGATGCCTTTGCAAAGCCCACAAGGAGTACAATAGCTCTCTATCACTGTTGTTTCCCAGCAGCTGGTATTCAGAGGCATACGTAGCCATTGTGGCTAGTAGCCACGGATAGGGTCATCTTCCATGACTTTATCTAATCCTCTTCGAAAGTCATCCTAGTTATTGGTCATCACCACATCTGTCTTGGAGTAGTAAATTCCATAGCTTAAACAAGCTGTCGCCAACCCAATGCCCTCCAGGTGTTTTGCACCAAAATTCCCATCAGCCCCAGCCAGAAGAGCAATGTAGTGCAATCCAAACATCTGGAGGACATTGGATTGGCAAACACTGGTTTTAAATTTGGTGCTGTGTGAAGAAACCCAGTAACTAAGGCCACATCCACACCAGACATTTATTCCACTTTAAACAGGCATGGCTTCCCAAAAAAAATCCGGGGAAGTGTAGCTTGTGACAGGTGCTGAGAGCTGTTATGACACTGTTACTCCCTTCACAGAACTCCAATTCCGACTCTGGCCACTGCTGCTCTTTCAGGAGAACAGGAGTCTCCTAATAACACTCAGCACCCTTCACACACTACACTTCCCAGGATTCTTTGGGGGAAGCCATGACTGTTTAAAGTGGAATAAATGTCTGGAGTGGATCTGGAGTAAGACAATAAACTAGTGTAGTTATCCCAGCATCACAAATGGAGAATGTAAGATGCCCAGAGTATGGAACAACCTCCCCAGATGTGCATTTGGTCTCTTCATTGCCCACTTGTAAGTGGGCTCTTGCAACAGTGTTTAAGCAGATGTTTTTTCTAAATTGAAGGCCTTTTAGGATTTGCTGTTCGACCTTCCATATGCTCATTTTAATTATCTGTTCTTTTATTGTTGTTGTAACCCACCTTGTACATCTATAAACATTATTTACAGAAACAAAGCAAGAAAAAAATGGTTTGCTTAAATGCCACCTAGCATTCATGGTTATGGTCATATTCGGACTAAGCCATTATGATATCTGCATCTCATGCCCCTCCCCACTCTCTTGTTGAACCTTTCATACCACCAAAAAATGATCTTGAAACATCCATGGCCAGATCTTTAAAACAGAGGTGAAGAGTCTCAGGCCCAGGGACTAAATGCGACCCTCCAGGCCTCCTTATATAGCCCTTGGGACTCTTCCCAAGCCACAACCCTCACCGCTCCTGCTCAAGGGCTTTTGACTGGTCGGAATGCATTCTTGAACTGTTATAATGCCTCATGCTTGCCTGGACTGAGAGGTGTGAAAGGGAGGGGGGCTATAAATCTCCAGTTTCTGCATGATTAGAATGTAACTTACTGTACAATGGCAAGAATCACATCCATTGCTTCACCCACTTTTCCATCTAGCCCTGCCCCCTTTGGAGCCAATCAGAATGAAAGAAGGTGAGCCAGACGCTGGGAAGACTCTTCTCAATAGCTAACATGCAGCCTCCCCTTTCATGCTGATTAGCTCCTAGGGACATCTGTTATAGTGGAGTGTGGACTTGCAAGACAACAGGGAGAGCAAGGGTGATAAGGGAAAGTGGAAAAGGGGATATAGCTGTGAGGGGTGTGTGGTGTGACTATTATGGAGGGACCCTGCATTTCTGAATTTGCCACTCTAGTATTGGTGCTGTAAGATCTAACTTCACTAGATAATGGTGTGACCATGGCAATGTGGTTCATTCTGGCCACACCCACCACTGGCATACAACACCTGGCATACAACACTGTGTTGTTCCCAACCCCTGCTTTAAAGAAACCAGTTCACAATTGACTTGCTGAACTCGGGTACAAAAAGAGTCCCAAGCCTGAATGAAACACAAAATACACACACTATGTTGTTGGTTGCCAGTGGTTTATAAAGTTAAACATCCAGATTTCCCTTTAAACATAAAATCAGATCCCCAATGACCAAGAAAACCTGGTCATTGAAATATATGTACAGCATTCACAATCAACACCCCAGAATGGGCGTTTGCCCATTTAATCTTGGGTACTTTTTGTGAATTGTTTTAAGAAAATAAACTAAAATCTGTTATTCTTTCACAAGAAACAAATGTTTAATCCATCACTATTCCAATGTATTAGCCTTGGCCTCTATGGATAGGGTACACATATTAATAATCTAATCCCTATTTTAGGATGTTATGTTCTTGAAATGTTCAGAACCGATCAAATTATTTTAATTGGCTTTTGTATTTTCCCCCCTCTCTCTTTTCACCTCTTCTATTTACTTTTGGCTACTTTATTGCAATCGATTGTGAACATTGCTAAATTGTTGTTTAAAACAAGAGTTGGGAACATTTGGCCCTCCAGATGCTGCTGAACTACAATTCACATTGGCCCAAGCAAGGCTGGCCAATGGCTAGAGATGATCGGAGATGTAGTTCAACAATACCCAGAGGGCCAAAGGCTCCCCAAACTTGGTTTAAAACTTACATTGTTAGCCACCTGGGATACACTGCAGAAACAGGGATACCAGTATTTAATCAAGAAATGTTACAGCCTAAAAAGAGTTTGAAGTTCACAGAGTTGTCATAGCCAGAAGAAGGCTTTCAACAGCAAAGCAACCATTGCAAAACAGTATCCCAGTTCTATTTACAACTACTCTACATCCAATTATATATTGCAACAAAGGCACACACATTAAACTTTCTGGAAGAGTCCCCCTTCTGTTCATCCACCGCTTCCTCAATCACTAACACACAACAGCATTCTCTCTCTCTCATATATAGTCCCATTCATTAACAGATGGTACTTCCTTGCCAATGGATTTAATGGTGCAGAAATCTATGGAGTGTAAGGGAAATATACAAACTACACACCCTTCTTTGTTCAGCAGTTTCAATGTCTCAACACAGTTCATTATAGAAACTTTACAAGTTCCTCCGCATTTTCAAACTACTTTGTCATATATTGTATGGCTCAGCAGGACCGGCTGCAGACATGCCAGGGCCCTTGGGCACAAGCCTGCCCCAGGCCCCTGCACTCCCCTTCCATGATCCTGCTGGGGATCGCATGGCGAGAGCTTCGGAGACCCCACTATTCCCTTGCTTCAACCTACCTTTCTTGGCTGTTGTGCGGTTACATGTGCAGCGCTGCCCTTAACCAATATGGCGGCCGAGGTTTCCCTAAGGGGCTGAAGCCTCTGCCGCCATCTTGGCTCATGGCAGGGATGCACGAGCATAGCACACATGTGTGCCATCAGTCAAGATGGCAGCAGAGGCCCTTCCTCCCCTCCCCATCACCTGTGGTCAGTTTCACCTATCCTAAGCATAATTGCAGGGGAGTAAATCCCACTGAACTCAATAAGCATGCAAATGATCAATCCATTCTCAGCAAACTTGGACAGGATCGCACTTCTTACCTCCCAGATTAAAAAGCAGGGAAATTCACTAATAGGCAAAAACCTTATGGTTTAAGAACATACCTATAGCCCACAGATATTTCTATCAAACTTTAAAAAGCAGGGAAATTGGGCAGCTATAGTGAATGCACCAGGGGAGCTGGAGACCTGAACTCCTCTCTGAGATATTGTACTGCCCTACAAATTTGTCAAAATGCAAACGCAATTTGGGTTGGTTTTTCACAGTCCAATCTACTTCCTGTGTAGCTTGCAAGAATTTGATGACATGTGCCTCTGAGCAAGTCTAAATGCTACATTACACATTATCGCTCCCTCCCAGTCACATCCCCAGTTTCACCTTACAGGGTGTGGGCGGAACAAAGAAAGACAAGATTACAGAGAGGTGTATGCATATGAGCCACATTACCAAGGACCAAGAAAACATTCACACCACACATTTAGGCCACTATTATTCCACTTTAAACAGTCATGGCTTCCCCCAAAGAATCCTGGGAAGCACAGCTTGTGAAAGGTGCTGATCATCTTTAGAAGACCCCCTAATCCCCTCACAGAGCTACAATTCTCAGAGTTCTCTGGGAAAAGGGACTGACTGTTAAACCCCTTGGACAACTGTAGCTCTGTGAGGAGAACAGAGATCTCCTAGCAACTCTCAGCACCCTTAACAAACTACAGCTCCCAGGATGCTTTGGGGTGAACCATGATGGTTTAAAGTGGAATAAATGCATGGTGCGAATGTGGCCCAATTATCACATAAATTTTGTTCTTGCTATATTAAGGATAGGAAGACGCCCAGCAGTTTTGAAGAATGCAGATGCAAAGCCTTTCAGATGCATCAGCCTTTCTGAATTTAAAGCCCTAAACAGCAACATGGAAGTTCAAAGATCTTTCCATACCATGTATGATACCACCATACATAGAGGTGGACTCTATTTCCCATCAGCTTCAGGCAGGGGTACGTCTTTAGCTCCAGAAGAGAGCACTTGCTTTGCATGCAGAAGTCCCAGGTGGAATTCCCAACATCTCCTCTGCCTGAAACCCTCAACAGTCTTTGCCAGTCTGTGTAGATAATCCTGAGATAGTTGGTTCAATGGGCTGACTCAGCACAAGGCAGCTTTCTGTGCTCCAGTGGTCAATGATGGGAGTTGTCATCCAGCAAATACATGGAGGGCCACAGATTCCTCGCCCCTACTTTAGAGGCAGAGGGGGGACAGCTATTTTAACAGCTTTATAGAAAAGGAAATTTTTGCAAGTGAAGCTTGTTGTACAAGGCACTGCCAAAGCATCATCTCTCTCTGCACCACTGCCCTTCAGCTGATGGGTCGGGACTGACAACTGCAGCGGTACTCAACCTGGTGCTCTCCAGATGTTGACCATGCTGACTGAGGCTGATCGAATCCAGCAACATCTAGATAGCGCAAGTTGAGGAAGGCTGGATGATTTGACCTTAGGGTTGCAACAATAGTACTACCACCATATAAAACAATAATAAGTGGGGGGGGGCGAATGGTTAATGGTGGATCTTGGATGTAACTGCTTGAAGTCTTTACAGTACAATCTAAACCACTAACAAAGTTCAACAAATAGTCCAACTTCCTTTGCATCTGATCACATGTTCGCCTTCAACACATGACTCTGCCATTTATCTTGCAGCATTTGCAATAGTCTTCCCATCACGCAGGAAAGGGGAACCCTTTTGTGTCCAAGGGCCACATTTCCTTCGGGGCAGCCTTCCAGAGGTGACATGCCAGTGGTGCACAGGGTCAGAGGAAAACTGGGCAGAGTCATGAATGCAAATTTTACCTTTGTACAGTAGGCTAGTTTCTTCACACACCCCTCTCAATCCTCCCAGGAGAGTTCCCAGGGCAAGATAGACAGGCCTGGAGAGCCGCATTCAGCCCCCAGGCCTGAGGTTTCCCAACTGTACCGCAACATAAAGGGCTGCTTATAATAACTACTACTACTACTACTACGTAGTAAGACACAAAACAATAACATCAAAAGCAACAGAAATGTCTCGCTCCTTTTTAAAAAGAAAACCGGCAAACAATACAGGGAGCAGCGGTGGTCTGCACCATGGATGTGTAACCCACCATCAGTCAAGTCACAACGTCCTTGAGGGTCTCGAACCACCAGTTGAAAACCCCTGGACGCCTATGGCTTTCATTATAATCCTGTTTACCCCCCGGGGAGTAAACCCCACTGGATTCAATAAGCCTTACATCCGAGCAGACATGGTTGAGATTGTGCTGTAAATGCTGCGAACTCCGTGGAGTTTATACGCTTATGACTACACCGAGGGAAAATGCACAGGATTGCAAAACGCCCTGCAGGTCTTTTAAACAGACAAGAGGAACGAACACGGAACCGTGGTCGTCAGCCTGTAATAGTGGAATGATTATGATCCAAATAATATTTTTTTCTTTTCTAAATCTGCAATTAGGGTGCGGTGGGGTTGGAAGAGGCAGGAAATGTGGCAGATAGAACGATTTTTAAAAGGGGAACAAAGCAAGACTTGCCCATTTGACGAAGCTCAAATGACGCTACCCTCGAGAACATGGGACTTACTTCGGAGTAAACAGAGAACAGGTCTATCTACCCCCAACCCGGGCGATGGCTCAGCCCTGTTTAGACTGGAAGTCACCATCCAAGCAAAAATACAATAAAGTCAGGCAAGCCAGACTCAAGCCAAGTGAGACGGGGAAAAGCCCCAGCACCTTCCCCCCCCCATGCGAAAGTTATATTTATTTATCAAACATATAAAAACTACTGCAATAAACACTCACGCAGCTCAGCACAGAGCAGATCCCGAGGCACGCTCCCATGACGCCGCTGGGCACAAAGACCTCCGCCTCTGAAATTCAACGCCGTCCGGCGCAGTTCCCGGAGAGGACAAACTTGACTGCTCAGCTCCACTCCCGGAGCTACCTGCCGAAGCCGCTCGGGATCCCTCGGCACGTTCCGCCTCCTTCCACCTCTTCGGTAATTTCCGCCGACGCCCGGGATCGCCTAACCACGCCTCTCCTGAGCTAGACGGGCGAGGTTGGGGAGTCGACCAGCGCACCTGGCTTGGTAGGCGGGGCATTTCCCAGGCTGGAGTCTTGCAGGTGCAGAAGGCCGGGGAGGAGGAAGAGGCGAAGTCGGCTGTCGTTTTAAGCGTTGCATTGTATCTCGCGGGATGGATTGCTCGCAGTGCTCAAGATATGAATCAGTCGAGCAGCAGCAGAAAGAGACCTACCTTAGCTGGGCGTTGTGACGTCATCACTATCGCCTTGCCTGCGGAGATGGCTGAACCTGAATGACAACATCCAACAGGCTGTGTTGCTTCCCCCCTCCCTGCATCCAGCCACGTGTAGGCCAACAGCCAATCCTTGGATGGGTCTTTTCCTGGGTAACCTACTTAGATGAGCATCCTCCTTTTCAGGGCTGCACCCAGATTAAAAAAAATGTTAACAGATGAGTCTAATTTTATTTCGTGGTTTGTTTATATTAAGCATTGGACGTGACCCTGGTATCGTGAGTGATAAATATTATAAATGAACAAATAAAAATGAATATAGGAAACTGCTTTATACCAACTCAGGCCATTGGTCTATCTAGCTTAGTATTGTCTTCACTGACTGGCAGAGGCTTTCCAGACTTTCGGGCAGGGGTCTCTCCCAGTCTTTCTTTGAGATGTGGAGAACTGGACCTGGAACTTTCTGCGTGCAAAAGCAGCTGCTATGTCACTGATCCATGCCCTTCCTCTGTACAAATGAATCAATCATATCTGCATGTATTGCATATTTCTGTATTGAGAAATGAAAAGAAAAATAATTCCAAAGAGAAAAGCTTTGGTTTTGAATGATGTACACATGAGTTCAAGGTGCAGGCATTGAAACAAATTTCAGTTCCTTTGAGAGTACCCCTTCCAAGGCACCACTTGTCCTCTGCAGCTTTTGTGAGTATCTGTATTTCTAAAAAAGCATTTCAAAAAACTTTAAACCTCCAACTAACTGGAGGTACCTTTTCAGTTGATCAATATTTCTCAAAGACTGAGGGGCAAGTCTGGCTGTCATCTTTGGGGTCCCTTAAGATGAGATTCTGGAGAGAGACAGACAGACAGAAGGCTAGAGTGGTCAAGCCAGTCTCTTTGTTAAGTTAATGGCTCTAACCAAGTCTTTTAAATACCCCTTTGCACAACTAAACAGTTTAGTTGACTGGCTGCCATTATCAGCTGGAGGTGATGCCATCTGGAACTAAGAGAGAGCAATAGACTTGGGGTCAGTCTTGTCCTGAACTGGGCTAGAAAGAAACACAGAGGATTGGCTTGTTTTCTGTGCTGAATCCAAAGATATGGGTTGGGGGTGGTGGAAAGCTAATGGGGGAGCAAGATCTCTGGAAGTGTTAATGCTGTGAGCTCTTGCATCTTATGCTCTTCTGTGTGTGTGTGTAAATAAGCTCATCTATCACAAAGACATCACAGTCTCCAGTGACCTTGTGCATTCTCTCTCTCTCTCTCTCTCTCTCTCTCTCCAGCTACCCATTGCTGGCAAACTCTGAACATCTTACGAGAGCCATCAGCAGGCCTCCTGTTATAGCATTTCGCCAACCTCCTAATTTGCGCAGACTGTTGGTGAGAGCTGTGCTTAAGCCACCTATCACCAATCCAGGGTCTCATCCGTGTCATTCCAAACGCTGTATCACCTGTGTGTACCTCAGGGAGACAGCCACTTTTACAGGCACTAGGACAGGCAGATTATATCAAACAGAACATCACCTGCAGGTCCTGCAATATAGTTTACATCATCGAGTGCAAAAGACCAGGATGTCATATCCAATACGTAGGAAAGACCACAACTGACCTACGCACTCGCTTCAGGAACCACAAGTCGGCAATTTTGACAAAAAAAGTGGAGCAACCAGTTGCAAAGCATTTTAACATCGAGGGTCACAGCCTGTTGGACTTTTCCATTACAGCAATAGAGATGCCAGCAGATCCAGCAGCATTGACTAAAAGGGAGAACTTTTGGATTTACTCTCTGGACACATTGACACCTCATGGCCTGAACCTGGAGGACAGTACCAGCATCAGCTTCTGCCAATGAAGCCCCTCTGAGCATTCCATCCTCAAAGCTCTATAACTGCCACCTTGGTAACAGCATTTGTATGTTAGCAGCTGATGAAGGCAGAAGCTGAAATGTTTTGTTAATACAATAAAAAACTCTGTTTGGTTAATCACAATTATGTTCATATATATATATATATACACACACACACACCGCCCTTCCTTCCAGTAGGAGCCCATTTGATTTCAAGGAAACCAAACCCAAGGTATGTGCTTGAACCCCTGAACTCAGAGGTTGGGGTGTGCATGGCAATATGTTTTTAATCCAATGATTTTAGCTACTCATCCTCCTCATGATCTTACAGTGATCCTGCAAGGGAGGGCATTAACACATCACATGACCGATTGAGATCATGCTGAAAATCACCAGCACAACCCCAGAATTCATGACTCTATACTAGTGCTAGGTTTGTCTCACATCATGGCAGCAGACCAAATGATCCAGCTGGATCCATTATACTTTTTATTGCACATTGTGCATTAGCATTTCCAAATTGCCACACCAGTGCACAGCATCTAAATTCATGACACTAGAGTCAGTGCAGGCTAGTCTGTTAGGGCAAATCAGGCACTGCCCCACCAACTTCCGTCTGCTGTCAGCACCCACCTGCCTGCCTTCTGACTTACAACCAGTCCAGGGGGTGCCCTTGGCTGTCAGCTTCCTCCTCATCATTCTCAGTGTTGCCCTTAAGGAACTCCGCACAAAGGAAGAGGGGGAGAAAAGGATCACTCGTCCCTGCCTGCCATTAGCTCTGGCTCCACCTGCTGTTGGTCTCCCTGCCTTTCACCCTGCAAGTCCCAATGGGCATCAGGCACCACTGCACTACACTGGTGCTAGGTTTTCCTTGCATGCCTGCAGGGATTGAGTTATGACAGCACTTTTTATTGCGCCACTGGTTCAGCTTGCCATCATAATGAAGAAAGCTTATGACACTGTGAACTGGAACAGACCTGACAGTAACCAGATGATACAAGAGGGGGAACCTCAGGACAGAAGGCTGAGAGAGAAAAGTGAGAGGGGAAGGCATGGGAAATGGAAGTCAATGCGGATCTAACATAACACCGGGGGAGAGGCCATCTAGCCTGAAGGGAGTCCTTGTTGGACTCTTGCATAGAGCTGCTCACCACCACCACCACCACCTACCATTGCTCCCCACAAAGAGATTGTTCCACTGCTGATCCACACAACCCCCAAAACAGGCTGCTAAGTGAATTCTGCTTAGCTGCTAGGACTATATTTAGATCCCTGTGAAAGGGGTTAGCGAGTTGCCTGGAGCCAGCAGATCATCTAAAGATGTCAGTGTAACAGTAGTTAGGGATGAAAAATACCCAGGAGCTTTAAGCGAATCCTTTGGACTAAGCAGGGCTAGGGGGCGGGGGAGAGAGAGCAAAAGTGGACTCTGATTATGGCTTGGAACTTCAGCTTTTCCTATGGATTAGCATCTCCTCTACTGGAAAAGAAGGCAACGAGCCACAGTTTTATGGCTGGGTTGGGGGTGGAGGGGAAGAGAGTTACAGGCACCCCCTTTATATTACCCAGCATATTGTACAGCTCTCTTTAGGCCAGGGATGTGGAACCTGTGGCCCTCCAGATGTTGCTGGACTCCAGCTTCCATCAGCCCCAGCCAGCATGTCCAATGGTTAGGGATGATGGGGGTTGCAGTCCAACAGTGTCTGAAGGGCCACAGGCTCCCCATCCCTGCTTTAGCTGGAAAGTAATGCCTACTATTTCACTTACTTCAGGATGGAGTAAGTCAACCCTGCTGTGTTTGGGGACACTCCTGCTCTTTCTGCTGAGTGGGGCCCTGGACCTCTGCCCCCAAATCCTACCCTGATGGTACCACTGCCAAGTCTTAAAAACAGGCCTGAGGTCTCCCACCCACACCAATCCTCTGCATGCTCCTAGTGATGTGCTGCAAATGTTACCCCACTTTTCCCCTCCTAAATTTAAGAGCAAGTTTGGGACCTGGAGAGCAATGGATCTTTGCTCTCCACAGGTCATCCCCTTTCTCTTTAACATGTGAGCATGTCAACTTTCCCCACCCTGGAACCCTCCAGATGTTATTTATTTATTATTTGATTTATTATAATCATATTATTATTTATGACTACAACTCCCATCAACCCTTACCATTGGCCATGCTTGCTGGGACTGATGGGGGATGTAATCTGACAACATCTGTAGGTTGGGAAAGGCTGCCTTACAGAGTGGCAGGCATCACCCATTCACAGCAGTCTATGTTATATATCCTAAATCCTAATAGCAACAGATCCACACCATACATTTAAAGCACATCCAGCACACATTTAAATCATATGACGTCCCTCAAAGAATCCTGGGGGTCCTTCTGTAGACTAAACAGCATCATCCATGAACAAGAGGGGGTTGTCAGCAGGGTCACATTTGAAGTCCCCCCCAAAATTTAGGGGGAACCCTAATGGAATAAACCCCAAAACAACATAATGTGAATTAAGTAGGAGGATGGAAAACTAGAGGGAGTAGGATAAGGTATTTTGGAAAAGGACATGGCTGGCTGGTTGATACCCTGAATAGAAGCACTCGACTCTGCAACATTTTGTTGCAGTTTCCAGTTGCTTGTACATAAAATGTAACAATCATATGCAATCCGTTCTAAGAAGTGGAGTTTCTAAAAGATCTTCCTAGATAAATGGGAAAAAGAACAACAGGTTTTTTTTAAAAAAATCCCCAAAAACTCAGAGAGAGAGAAAAATGAGAGCAGAAAAGGAAGTGAAACAAAACTATGGAAGTCTTTCCATTACATGATGTCCTTTTAATTATTATTCCAGTTGTTGTACAGCAGGGATGGAAAACCGTGACCCTCCAGGTGTTGTTGGGCTGCAACACCCATCATCCCAACCACTGCTCATGCTGGCTGGGACTGCTGGGAAATGGAGTCTGACAGCAATTCTGGAGGGTTACCATTGCCACATGCCTGTTGCATAATGACAACCCACTTTTGTCTACTGCAGGGGAAGGAAACCTCTGAGTCTGACAACTAAGAAGCCTGGTAAAATCCTTATTCCATCTGTCATGTGTTGAGGGGGGTAGTACATTAGGAAAAGCCTCCTTGCTCCAGTGGGAACTTTTTCTGGATTTCTCAGTCCTTTCCATGCATACAGCTCTGGATCCAACCCTCTTTCTTGTCACATTCCAGGACTGAGGCTTATGCTTTGAAGGGAGGATCAGTAATTAATTGCTGCTAAGTCCTGGCTCAGATTCAGGGCAGGCTGATCCATTAGGGTGAATGGGGCATTGCCCTGTCAACGTCAGTCTGCCCGCAGCCAGTCCCCACCTGCCTGCCTTCTTAGTTACAACCAGGAGGTGGCATTGCCCATCAGGATCCTCCTGCTTAGTGTTGTCCTTGGAGGACAGAGACAAAACTACAATGAGCTGCTTCTGCCTGTCATTGGCTCTGGCTCCACCTACTGTTGGACTCCCTGCCATCCGTCCTACCAGTCCCAAAGGGCATTAGCCACCACTGCTGAAATGAAACTCCACAATAAAATGATTGAAAAATAAAATGTTCTGCAGGTCTTTGGCTGTTCACTGTACTGAGATTACCAGTGGGAGACCCACTGTGCTCTAATGATAACCATTAAGGCTTGGACTAGGGAGTCCCAGGTTCAAATTCCTGTTCAGCTATGATGCTTATTATCTCAGGCCAATTATTACCTCTCAGCTTAACTTACTGACCAGGGTTGTTGTGAGAAGACAAGGTGTAGAGGGAACCGTGCATGACTCCCTAAGCTCCTTTTAGGAAGGGCAGAGTACAAATAATAAACTACCACCAAAGTCTAGTGAAGGAGCAGTATTAATTCCTGTTTGGAAAAGTGAATCAATTAGGATACATCTGAGGGTTTTTTTTCTATGTCCTCATTTTTTAAAAAATAATTAAAATACATGTCATAGCTACTGCCACTGACAATACTATATATAAGCAGTGTGAAGTAACACATACTAAATGCAAGAACAAAAAGACCAAGGAAAGAAATGGATCAGTTCCACCATCCAAGCAACAGAGCAGGGCTGGGAAAGATGTTCCTATCTAGGTATTGTTGGACAGCAGCTCCCATCATCTCTGGCCGCTGACCACGTTGGCCGGGGTTTATGGGAACTGGAGTCCAACAGCATTTAGAGGGCCACAAATCCCCCACCCTTGCAAATGATCAACAGACTACTAACAAACTTAAAACTGCTACGAGAGATAAACCTCAGCATTGTGCAAGCTGTGTTGACTCATCCAGTATTTTTAAAAGGGTCTTTCCTTGAAGCAGGGGTGGGGAACCTCATGCCCAGGGGCCAAATGGGACCCTCCAGACCTCTCCATCTGGCCCTTGGGACTCTCCCCAGGCCATGCCTCCCCATCAGACCACAGTGGCCTTCACGTCTTTTGCATGGCTGGACTGCAGCCGACTGAGCAAAGATATGTGTCAAATCTTATGGCCATTTTGTACTATTACATGTGTATTATTGTTGTTAACTGCCCAGAGCACCATTTGGTGGAAAGGCAAGATACAAATATTGCAAATAACTAAATAAATCTGTTGCCCACCCACCACTGGCAAGCAGCCCCTGGAAGGCTTCTCACAAGGGCATGTGGCCCTCAGGCTGAAAAATGTCCCCCACCCCTGTCTTACAGGATCATGTCCATTTTGCGCATTATTTGTCAGTTTCACAAACAGGGTCCAGAGGAGTCAGAGGCAAATAGCATCACCCTAGACCAGCCTTTCCCAACTAGTGGGCCATCAGATGTTGTTGGACCACAATTCCCATCTTTCCAGACCATTGGCAATGCTGGCTGAGGCTGATGGGCGTTGTGGTCCAACAATACCTGGTGGCCCACTAGTTGGGAAAGGCTGCCCTAGACTTAGGTCAAATCTGAAAGCAGCAAATAGGGATCCAAAAGACCAGAGGCAGTCAACGCAGTTGGAGAAGTGCCAGTGGCCAGATTCTAGAGCAGGCAGGCTATGATCCAAAGGGCCCGAGGGAGATGACATGGTCTATAATGGGCTGGGGTTCTAGAGTGGCACGGTGTCTCAAGGTTACTAGGCAAGTTGTTTGGACTGAAGAAGCAAGTCTGGAGCAACACAGAGTCAGGAACAAAGAGGGGGGAAAGCACCAAGTGGTGATCCAAAAGAGAAGAGGCAGGCTCTGGTGTTATGTATGTAATTTATGTAACTGCTGTATGCATTTGGGAGAATATATCTGCTTCCTCAGGGGCTGTTAAGCTGTATATTTCCTTTGTTCTGGCCAAAAAATAAAAATCTTTTACCAAAGCCCCGCACTGAACACAATTCCAAAAGCTTCAAACTCTCCTGACTCAGCATGAATATCAGCAGCCTAGATTGTGAATAATATAGGAGAGTTTGACGTTTTTGGAATTGTGTTCAGTGCGGGGCTTCGGTAAAAGATTTTTATTGCTTGGATGGAACAAAGGAAACATAGAGCTCCACAGCTCCTGAGGAAAAAGAGATATTCTCCAAAATGCCAGCCAGACCACCACTGGTTTTTCAGGTCACCTACCCTGGCTGGGCTGAAGACCAATAGTACCTTCTCTGGCCATTGCATGGGTGCTTAGTGCTTCAGCACAACAGAAATCAGATGGATAACTCTCCCAACATGAGAGTTGCTCCAATGGCATCAGGAGCAATACACCCAGACCCTGCTGCCACAATCCCTGGTGCAAGACCCCTGACTCCTTACACCAACTTTGCTATGTTCAGTAATGTACTCTCCTGTCCCACCAGCTCCCAGACCCTGACTTGCCAAGGACATCCTCAGAGAAGGAGGCTGAATCATAAGGAATCAAACACTCTGCCGTGAGTGCCACAGAGTACCCCACTGTACCCCTCGTGTCTGCTACAGTCAGGAGGAGCTAATATGCCCCATTGGATATCAGCCAGGAGGAATCCTGGGCAGGATCACCCTCTGGGGCAGCCTTTCCCAACCAGTGTGCCTCCAGCTGTTGTTGGACCACAACTCCCATCTTTCCTGGCCATTGGCAATGCTGGCTGAGGCTGATGGGAGTTGTGGTCCAACAGCATCTGGAGGCATACTGGTTGGGAAAGGCTGCGCTGGGGTATAGAAGCAATAACACCAATAAACCTGACCAGAGCAAGCTTTAGATGGTCAAGTCCCAGCCCCAAGGTGTGAGGGGGCCTTCCTGTTTCACACTGCTTCCTAGGAAAGGCATTTGGTTTAAGTTTAAATAGGGTCAGTCAGCCCACAGGAAGGGATGGAACTGTCAAGCCAGCTATACATTCCTTCTATTGCCACTTTGAACTTTTTGGTGCAACCACTTTTCTGATTACTTCTAGCAACCTGGCTGGACACCTCTTAACAGCCTTGTCCTGGAGCTTGCCCTGTGGGATAGCTTACCTGTCTCACCAGTAAATGGAGCATCTGAGCCAATATTGATGAGAATGGGACACTTTATGTAATCATTACTTTGTACGTATTTAGAGTCTCTCCTCATGATCAAGGCCCCTGCATTTTTGCAGTTCTTATGGCTGCGCTGCTCCAGTGGTGCAACTAGTAGACTGAAGATTCTAGACAAGATGTGGCATGGCCAAGACTGACCATTCCACATACTGTGCAAACTGGAACTACCAAAGCTTGGGAAAGTTACCTTTTTAAACTACAACTCCCATCAGCCCCAGCCAGCATGGCCACTGAATTGGGCTGATGGGAGTTGTAGTTCAAAAAAGTAACTTTCCCAAGCTCTGGGAATTACTATAGAACATTGCTTCAGCAACAGACAACTCTAGACTGAGCCTTAAATAAGGCTGCAGCTCAGTCTGTGTGATTAGGTCCACCACCTGCTGGGAGAAGCTCTTCTGCTTAAAGGGGCCTTTCCTATTTCAGTAGCTATGGACTCCTACAGTGGAGAGGAAACAGTGGTTCCACTGTATCTTTTGGACTGGAGTCCTCAGAGTTAGAGGGCAGCAGAGAGAGCTGCGCTGCAGTTTTTGGAGCAATGGAGACCATCATGGGTGACTCTGTGGGCAGTTTCCTCAGACTTTGATTATTCTTCCAAATCCACAGACTTATCCCTCAGAGATGGCAATTCAGACCTCAGGATCATGACTATCCTGTTCTGTGGTCACTTGAGGCTCATAATGAAGCAGTTGCACCCAGTGGAGTCAAGTCACAACAGGTAAAGTTCAGTCAAGGTAGGCAAAGTCAAGTCACAGCAGGCAAGGAAAGATCAAGGCAGGAAACGTCCAGACAGAAGCTCTGAGTAGAACTTGGTTGTATACAACACATTGTCTTTATTATTCCATTCCTGGGAGACCAGGATTCGAATCCCCACATAGCCATGAATCTCGCTGGGTGACCTTGGGCCAGTCACTGCCTCTCAGCCTCAGAAGAAGGCAATGGTCGATCCCCTCTGAATACCACTTATCATGAAAACCCTATTCAAAGGGTCACCATAAGTCAGGATTGACTTGAAGGCAGTCCATTTCCATTTCTCTATAGCCTAATATTTCCCCTTTTTGAGGAATTAGTGGGCCTGGTTTGATATGCATTAGATCTTCACATTCAGCATATCCTCCTTCTGTCGCTTTCTCTAGTACAGCGAGGGGAACCTGTGATCCTCCATATGCTGTTGGGCTTCAGTTCCCATCAGCCCCAGCCAGCATGACTGATGGCCAGGGATGATGGGACTTTTAGTCCAGTAACATCTGGAGGGTCACTAGCTCCCCATCCCTGATCTAGCAATACCTTTAACAGCATATGAACAGCATTTCGGTAGAAAACTACTTATAATGTTTTCTTTTCAGCTTTTACTACTGTACTATTGGGTCTTCATCCGGTAGGCTGGGGCTCCCAAGAGGATTGCATTCCCACCACCACCACCTAAGGTGGGTTGCCCCAATGCCAACATTGCCATTTAGTAGTCTTTATGTTTTTGTAGGGGTTGTTTTCTTTTATGAATAGAGAGAGGGAGAAACCCCTAAAAGTGGGTCCTGTTCTGCCCATGGTGTAGTCTGGAGAAAGCAAAGTGGAACAGACAGCAGGGGCAAGGGACCAACAAGCAGAGAGTGAGTAGCAACTAGCAAGTCAAGAACCCGACAGGAAACAAGAGTAGTCAGAGGTAACTTCAGGACCCTGGACAGGTCCTGTGAAAGAGGCAACTTATTCCAAGAGTTGGGTGCTAACTGAGCTCTTATATAGTCCTCCAGCTTCAATACCCCTCCCAGGCTCCACCCCATTGCTGCAAAATGCAAATGGCTTGAAGCCTGGCACTCTGACATCTCTCTGCTAACTTTGCAGTTGTGCACAGACTCAGTGGCACAGGACGCAAGAGTGCTGGTCCCTTGGGGGCAACAATTACTGGAAGTCCTGGTGTAGGGATCTCAGGTTCAGAAAGTCCCTGGTTGCTGGACTCAGATCAGGGTCTAGATCCACTGCCATTATGGCTTGTGCTACTTCCTGATGCCATTGGTCCCTCTCCTGCTGGGTCATGACAGGTCCCATGTTATAGGTTGGTGCTGCAAATGGGTATACATTTTGAAAAGTCGAAGATGTCCAGCAGGAGAAGGAGCGGGTTCCAGAACAAGGACTGTTACAACAGCAGGGGAGCTATTTGGTCAGGTTGCTAGAAACCAGAAACAAGTAGAGGGTCAGAAGAGTTATTGGACCAGCAAGGTCCAGTTGAAGTAGATTTTCCTTAGGCTTGAATCTAGCCAAGTCAATTCATTGTTTTGGGTTTTCTGAGTGGTGATGGCAGTTGCAAGATTGCTTGCTGCAAGATCGTTGAGTGTTGGTCCTTTGACGAGAGACTAGGGCAAAGGTGGTGCTATGCAGTCAGTGGATTGTATGGTGGGCTCTGGATCACAGCTGGAAGGATAGCGTTGGTGAGTTGCCACTCCAGTATATAGTGGGTTCTAAATGGCCATTGTGTAATTGCACTATAATTATATGGTGTTGCACTATGTGGGCAGATCAAGACATCAGTTAAAGAGTAGCGATGTCATAGGGTGGAGCCTTGTGATATCATGAGGTGCAGTTTGTGACATCCTATGGCTGCCATTTAGTCAAAAATCTAATACCTAGACAAGGTCCATGGATGTGGCCCAGCAATAAAGAGGTGGAACTCAGGATGTGAAGACCCAGGAAATGGAAAGATTCAGGAAAAATACAACTCCTCTCACCCCAGTTTGGGAGAGGATTCTCACTATTCAATTTGTCAGGAGGAAAAAAATGGAAACTTGGTAAAACACTGAGTGTTGCGGACAAGGGACTCTTATGCAATATTTCCTCTTCCAGAATGACATTTTTTTAAAGTCATGCTTTCATATAATATTGATGCAAAACTCCTAGATCCAACGTTCACTGGAGACCAGTTGATGCCCCTGAGATTTATACTTTCTGCCCTGAGGGCCTAAGAATAGACCCTGCAACCTAAGACCTCAGAGTAAAAGCCCAGGACCAGCCCTATCATTTGACAGTGAAGCAGCTGGTAATGAGAAAGCAATGGAGTTGTGCTGCAGGGGCAGAGCTGGTCTGCCCTACACCCCCTCAGCCAGCCTGCAGCCTTCAAATGCAGTGGGGGATGCTGTTCCGTCACTGGTGTTAAAGTAAGATTCAACTGGCTGTCAAGGAAGTATTGGGCTGGTGTGCAAAGTACTGGTACTGGTGTACAAAGCCCTATTCCAGGTGACCTCAGTGGCTAGGAGTGCCTTTTACCAGCTTTGGCTGGTAAGACAGCTGTTGCCATTTTTGGACTGGGATAGCCTGACCACTGTTGTCCACACACTGGTAACCTCCAGGCTGGATTTCTGTAATGCGCTCTATGTGGGGCAGCCTTTGAGATTGGTCCAGAAGCTGCAGCTGGTGCAAAATGCTGTGAGACTGCTCACTGGGGCAGGGTATCGCCAACATGTCACCCCACTGCTGAAAGAATTGCTCTGGCTACCTATTACCTACTGGGCCAAATTCAAGGTTCTGGTTTTGGTGTACAAAACTCTATACAACTTGGGACCAGGATACCTGAAAGACCTTCTTATCCCTTATATACCCAGTCGATTAGTGTGCTCTGCAGGTGAGGGCCTCCTGCAGATACCATCTTATCAAGAGGTCCATTCCGCACAACATAGGAAACAGACCTTTAGTGTGGGGGCACCTACCCTCCCCTTAAAAATTAGACAGGCACCATCTCTGTTATCTTTTCAGCGCCTACTGAAGACCTTCCTCTTTCAACAAGTCTTTTAAGTAGAGACCTATCCCAGTCTGCTTCTGTGTTGGAATTGCTGTTTAATATGTTTTTAAACCTTTTTAAAAATGTTTTTAAGGATGCTTTCCTTTAATATATTTTTAAAGTCTGGTTTTATGATGTTTTAAAGTGTTTTTAGTGCTTTTGTTTGCCACCCTGGACTCCTATTTGGAGGAAGGGTGGGATATAAATCAAATAATAAATGAATAAATAAAACATTCAGCTTGAGATTAGGGTACCTTAAAGATCTCTCACTCATTATACACCCACCCAATCACTGTGTTCTACTGGAGAGGGCCTCCTGCAGACAGGAACACAGAAAGCTGCCTTATACTGAGACAGATCATTGGTTCATCTAGCTCAGTACTGTCAACACTGATTGGCAGCAGATTCCCATGGTCACAGGAAATCTTTCCCAGCCCTACCTGGAGATACTGGAGATTGAACCTGGGACCTTCTGCATGCAAGACAGATGCTCTAGCACTGAGTTACAGCCCTTCCCTATAATCATCTCATCAGGAGGTCCATTCCACACAATGGCCTTCAGTATCACAGCACCTACCCTTTGGAACTCACTCCCTCTTTTCTGCAATTATTGAAGACCTTCCTTTTTAAGTGGCGGTTTCTTTTTTTTAAATCCCAGTCTGTATCTGTATTGGATTTGAAATTGTTTGTATATGTGTGTGTGTTTATTATTGATGTTTGAATTGTTAGCTCACTTTGAGATGTTTCCTAGGAAGTGATGCACATGTGGAATGAAATAAACCATCACTAGTCCTGTTTGTTTCTATATATGGGGAGAGGATGTCTTGTGGTCAACACTGAGACCTGATGGCCCTAGGACTGTGGCTCATAGCTCCCAGGGCATTCTCTGGGATACTCCAAGAGATTTCAGCTCTGCTTCCATTCACTTTAGAGAAGTTTGGAATGAGCAAATATGCACAACAGTAGGTGTGCCAACCAGTTTTTCTGGGGAAATAACTGGAAAATGTTTTTTTAAAGAAAAATTAAAATGATCTGTCACTCAGGGATTGCGGTGGGGAAGGGTGGGGAGATATTATTACTATTACTACTTCTACTATTTGACATTTATTTATTGATATCCCCCTTTGTCTCCAAAGAGCTCATGGTGGCGTACATGATTCTCCTCCTCCTCGTTTCATCCCCACAACAGCTCTGTGAGGTAGGTTAGGCTGAGAGGATTGGCCCAGGGACACACAGTGAGCTTTATGGCTGAATGGGGATCTGAACTCTGGTCCCCCAGGTCCTAGTCCAACACTCTAACCACTACAGCACGCTGGTTATTAGTTTCTGGTGACCTAAAGGAGATGTCCCAGTGACTTACACAATTTTTAAGTGCATAAGCAGAAATAAGGGAATCTAATAATAAAATCACATAACAGTTCATTTTTTTAAAATCCATAGACAGCCTCCAACAAAACAGCAACAAAAGTGTCAGCAGCACCAAATCATCACTAACAACCACCATAGCCTATGAAATGGTTTGGAAAAGAGGTACAGCTGCTGTCATTGGGTTAAAAAGAACTGCCAGAGACCAGCTAATCCACATCTCTGGCAGCTCCAAAATAGCCATGTGTAGAAAGGCAGGCACCAAGTGTTGTACCAGCTGGGAGGCAGGACAGCGGGAGGAAGGCATGTGGGGGGGAGGAAAGGGTGAGGAGGGATTTATATAGGGTTTGTGGGAGAAAAAGCAACCCTGCTTTTCCTGCTCCTAAATAGTGAGGATGAGAAAGGAAATGGACCATCACTGGGCCTGGTTAGCTGGGGGGAAAAGATGAGATGTGCTTGGTCTCCCCCTTCAAAGCGTTTGGTAGATGCGGCAGGCAAATCAGGCAGCTAGCAGTCTGCTGATACCCAGAGCATCCTGAGAGCAGTTCAGCCAAGGAGAGGAGAGAGAGAGAGAGAGAGAGATGCTTTTGTTGGCCATAGAGACTGTCTGGGCACGGTGAATCCCATTTCCATAGGCAGCTCCTAATTTTACCCCAGTCTTCTTTGAGACTACCTCAGCAGCAGAATCGGCTCTCCCTCTCTTAACAGTCCATCCGGTAAGGTTGCTCCATGCCCTTGATGTGGAGGTTGCTGGATTGTTTGTGGAGAAAAAGGGAGGGATCTGGAAGGGAGCAGAGGGAGATGTTACAGGTGGCTCATGCCAGGTTCTCCTATTCTGGGTGCTTCAGTTGGCTGGATGTATATAGGAATCAATGTATTCTTTATCCATCCAGATAACCAGTGTATGTTCTTTGGGGTTGAAGAACGGGGGTGGTGGTGAGAGAGACAGAGAGACTTGGCTTCCATGGCCAACCATGGGTGTGCAATGCAAGGAAAAGAAACTTTCCCTAAAAGCAAAATTTGGCTCACTTTTCATTTCTATTTTTGCAGCCATGTGTGAGGGCTTTTGTGTATGACAAATACTCTTGGGTGGAAGGATGGAAATTCTCATTGTGATGATGATGATGATGATCATGGTGATGACTATGATGATGACTGATGATAAAGAAAAATAAAAGGGGGAGCCCAGCTGAAACCTCCACAAGCTCAAGAGCTGATGGTCCTTTACTATAGTTTCTGTCTGTTTGCACAAGCCACGTTGTGGAATCACTATTGTCGTGACATCAGCTAGGCAAGTTTGGGGTGTGTCGGGTAGACAATCTGAGGGACTTTCCTATGTATGTATTTGATGTAGAAATATGTCTTCCTGGGTGCTTTGATTGTGCTGAGCTTGGAAATTGGCTTCAGAACATCTCCAGTGATTAGGTGCTTCTTTGGGACAGCTGGTTGGAAAGCTGAGGTGAGCGAAGAGACGGGTTGTAGCATCACAGCTGGATGGGTCGGCTGACATAATTTTGATACCAAGTCCATGTTGTTTTACAGTATTGACATAAATAAGCAACTGCACCAAGCAAAACCATGCTCTCTGTCTCTCTCTCTCTTACACACACATACACCTACACACACAGAGAGAGAGTCTTTCTTGGTAACTCACCAAGATCCAGTTGCTCATCCTCAACCTCATTTAGGCTCACGTGATCCAGCACCCTGACCCAGTCACTAGACCACATCAGAACCCCCTGTTCAAAAACCCACACACTCACTGGTGTCCTACACCTACCCAAATTCAGATCCAACAACTTTAGTCTGTCACTCTCCAGCTTTTCTGTTAGAGATTTTCCAGCACAAACCCCAGTTTCAAACAACTGGATCTGTCTTGCACAGGGTTTGCCCATGTGGCACCAGTGGGCGCCCATGTGCCCTCAGAGGCCTTTCCTGGTGCCCGCAGGGTCCCTTCTCCCTGCTGAAATTAGACTGGAACAAAGCATTATTTTGCAGCCAACAGAAGAAGGAGTGATGTGTGCTTGGTGGCAGCCTGTGTGTGTGAAGCATAGAACATAGGAAGCTGTCTTATGCAGAGTCAGACCACTTGGCTCAGTATTGCTCAGTATCTAGCTCAGTACTGTCTGCTCCAACTAGCAGCAGCTTTTCAAAAGTTCAGAGAGGGGACATTCCTAACCCTACTTGGACATGCAGGGGATTGAACCTGAGACCTTCTGAATCCAAAGCAGATGCTCTTCCCGAGCCACAGCCCACAGCTTCACTGCAGTTTGCAAATGTGCCCACAGGTCCAGAAAGGCTGGGGACCCCTAGTCCAGCAGCATCCCTCTGCTGCATGCTGTTAAAAAGGAATTCTTTCCTTCTCCTACATCTAATCCTCATTAAACTGAGAGCGCCAATTAAACATGTTGTCTCTGGATTTATGACTTGCTCTACTTTGCAGTGTGTGTAAGATTTCTAGCTTCTCTTTCCCAATATGCTAAGTTGTTTCATGCACTGAGATTTTTACATGAACTGCTTTCTGCAGCTTTTCTGTTACAAATTTTCTGAGATTTTTTTTTTAAAAATCCCTTATGCTTTCTAAGATGTTTAAGTCACATGGCAGGCTGTACCATGCCGTACCCCCCAATGTTTCAACAATGGGAAACAGGTGCACTCTTGTGTACCTGTCACACACACACAGACACATACTGTACGTATGTAGGACCTGCAAAAAAATGTTGCAGTATGAAGTGCTCCAGTTCAGGGTTCCAGCCAGCCAGGCCCTCTTCTGAGATGCTCCATTCCATCATTCCACCTTTCACCTTTTTTTTTTTTGATGTTGTTGTTCTTTTCCCCCAACAGTCATCTAGCATTCTATGACCACTGAGCATCATCAATCCTCACTGGGGGTTTGGGGGAGGGGGCTCCCCCTTATATGTTTTCTCTCTCTAAATATTCTTTGTCCTTCTGGAAACTTCCCCCCTTCCAAAAAAAGAAAATTCTGTTCCTATGTAGTTCTTGCATGTGGATAGTGCTGTTTTGACAGTATAAGCCGTGCTGGCTGGGGCTGATGGGAGTTGTTGTCCAAAGTATCTGGGGGGCATCAGGATAGGAAAGGGTGAGGCTACATGGACTGGATTATGAGACTAGCTGTAGGTCAAATACATGCAACAAGATTAGCTACCTGGATAGGCAGTCCTGGGGAGAGGGAGGAAAGCAATGCATTGGCAGGTACACTGTCATTGGCACTGTCACTGGCAACGGTAAAAGCAAGTGTGGTGTAGCGGTTAGAGTGCTAGACTAGAACCTGGGAGATCAGGGTTCAAATCCCCACTTATAAAAATACATATGAGGCAGGACATCTCTGTATCCCACAGTTTTTTAACGTGTAAATTGCAAGGGTGTGGGTTCAAAGCAGGACCACTGCACTGAGAAAAGGAGGTTAACCCCCCCCATGCTGGTTTTCTTATTACATTCATCCCCTGAAATTTGCCCTGTGGGGAAAACACAGAGGTGCCTATTTGATCCCGATATGTTGTGCCCTACAGGGCAAATATGGAGGTAAGTAGCAGTCAGCAGGGTGGCATCGCACCTGAAATCCCTTCAGTGGCATTGCTGTGGCTTTCCATAGGGGAGAGGAGGAAGATCATGGTGAGACCAGTGTAGTGCAAACACATTTGCACTGTGCCGACCTCACTGCCTTACCCCTCCTCCTCTCCTTCCAGGTATGCCTCAGTGATGCCGGTAACAGGAGGTCAGGTAAGTACTGACCACTACTGATGGGTTGCTCATGGGGAAGGAGGGTTAAACTCTCTTTCTACAGTGCCATGATCCGAGTGTGAATCCTCCACCCCGGTGCTATTATCACTTAAACAAAACAAGTGGGAGATCCTATTCCTAGCGCTGAGTACAAATCCCCTCACACTTCTGTGGCCCCATGAGTGGGCTATTGCAGTTTGTTAAGCGTGCTGGGAATGGTAGCTCTGTGAGGGGCAAACTACAGCTCCCAGGATTCTTTGGGAGGAGGACATGTCCTTTAAATGCGCTATAAATGTATGGTGCATATGCAGCCAAAGAGCCAGAGGGCATACCAGTGAGTTTTGTCCTGAAACACTCCGAATCCATCTCCCCCCAATCCTCTTTCACTGCTGAAGCCCCCGCAAAAAAATTGAGGCTGAACTTTTACCTTGTCCAGAGTTTGCCCCAGTACCGTTATCCTGCATCATGGCTAGTTTGGCCCTCAGACATTTAACTTCTAAAGCAGTGGGGAGAGGAACATATGGCTTTCCTGATGCCGCTGGTTTACAACTCCCATAATCCCTGACCATTAGCTGGTGGAGGCTGGTCCACTGGGGCAAATGGGACACTGCTGCACCAACCTCAGCCAGCCCCCACCTGCCTGCCTTTTAACCGGCTCAGAGGGTGGCAATACCTGTCCATATTCTTCTTTCTCTTTAGTTGGAGTGTTACCCTTGTAGAACTCAGCAGGGAAGGGGATAGGGACAAAACTAGAACTAGTTAGCTCTGCCTGTAAGTGCCTCAAGCTCCACCTACTGTTTGGACTCCCTGCCTTCAACTCCACCAGTCAAAATGGGCACCAGAGACTACTGCCTGGTTGCCTGCTTCCTCATCCTTATTCCTTGTAGAACTCAACAGGTAAGACACTAGGGACAAAGCTAGTATTAGTTGGCTCTGCCATTTACTGGCTCTGGGTCACCTACTGTTGGGCTCCCAGCCTTCCGCCCCACCAGTCTTAATGGGCCCCAGCCACCATGGCCGTTGGCCATACTGGCTGGAACTGATGGGAGTTGAAGTCCAACAGCGTGGGGAGCTCCATAGGTTCTCCATGCCTGTACTACAGATTTGAGGGAGAAGGTCTGATTGTGAAGAATTCTAATGCACAAATTGCATTATACATATATAGATGAATATAAAAAAGCCAATATATATCTCACAAGCGAAACGAGGGACAGTACTTAATCAGGGACAGGTACCAGTAAATAGAAACTGTCCTTGGCAAACAGGATCAATGGGAGCATATGCATTATGGCCTCTTTAATGCTTAAGTGGATCTAAGACCTGAGTCACACATGCCTGGACACCAGTGGAACATTTGCCACTTGGATTAGTCAACATTTTGACAGTTCACATATCTGGCTGAGAGTTATCTCCTCCATTGCAAAGCCTTGTGTTTGAGGTGACATCGTCTAACATTAAGGTTTTATCAGTGGCAATTCATCTGTGATGGCTCATTTGCTCACTGTGAAAGCAACTGACTCTGTGTGTGTGTGTGTGGTCGCGCACACACTTGTACTGGCCTTGATAGTCACAGAGAACATGGGATTGCTCCACTTTACAGAGTGCAGCCCAGTTAATAAGGAAGTGGTGCATCGAATGCTTTGGGGAGAACAGCTGTATAGTCATTCTTTTGGGGGAAGTGTCACTTTTTTTTTAACAGGGTAAGCATTTCTAGCCACAATGCTTAATGGAGAACAATGCTGAAAAGCAGGCCCATGGCCTCTGGATGCTACGGAAGATCAGAAGACTATTCTAGGAGATTCCGGTGAAGCAACCCTATTTATCCTATTCTGCTGGGGCTTGGAGAAAGGGTCATGAATACCAGCGCCTCTGCCAGGTCAGGTCAAAGGCAAGGCATAAGAAGAGCCTGCTGGATCAGGCCAGTGGCCCATCGAGTCCAAAATCCTGTTTTCATAGTGGCCAGCTAGTTGCCCATGGGAAGCCCACAAGCAAGACCTGAGTGCAAAGAGCACTCTTCACATTTGTGATTCCCAGCAACTGGTCTTCAGAGGCAGTCTCCGACGGTGGGGACAGTACAACCATTGTGGCTAGAAGCCATTTATAACCTTATCTTCCATGATTTTTTTTCTAATCCTCTAAGGGAGGTGTGGGGAACATTTGGTACTCCAGATGTTGCTGAATGACATCAGCTGGCTATTGACCATGCTGGCTGGGGCTGATGGGAGTTAGTTGTAGTCCAGCATCGTCTGTAGGGCCAAATTTCCCTATGCCTGCTCAAGGCAAAGCAAATCAGGACCATCAGCAGCTTCCAGTGAGCCCTACTAGTCGAGTTTGGGGGGGTGTTATCTCAGCATAGGTTTATAATCATCCAAAGCCTCAAAAAGGCTGGCAGAGCTTTTCGTTCCAATGGCTCTGGCCCTCTGGCAATATTTAAAGG
This sequence comes from Rhineura floridana, assembly GCF_030035675.1. NCBI lineage: Eukaryota > Metazoa > Chordata > Lepidosauria > Squamata > Rhineuridae > Rhineura > Rhineura floridana. The sequence continues at coordinate 22,179,876 of NC_084494.1, read as the reverse complement.
CCCTGCAGCCAGTTCTGCAGTCACATGCTCCTCCTGGGTTGTGGACGAGGACACACTACAGGGAAATTATCCTCTGAGCATGATGGGAGAGCCACTTCCTCATGCCAGGACAGTATAGAAGGAGATGGTGAGGTCTTCCCCTCGAGGGGAACCTGGAGCATCATCTGAATCACAGTCTTCCTCATGTCTACACTGGGTCCCTGAGGCAGGGAACATTACATTATTTGAAGTTGACTACAAATCAGGGGTGGGGAGCTGGTTTCAGGTGGTGAGCCAGATCCTTATATCCCCCACTCCATGGATCAAGTTTGACAGGTGGGAAGGAACCCATGAAAGCAAACCATGTGAGCAAAGGCACAGCCCTGTGCTTTGCAAGCCCCAACGATCAGCCGTCAGGGCTTTGCAGGCACCGCTGATCAACTGCTCGGCAGTGCCTGCCACCCAGCCCCACCCCCTTTGGCCCAACCACATCTTTACCTACCCCACATCTGACATCATAGATGACATCAAGTGTAGGGCAAATGGCTATAGCTTGGCTTAAAAGGCCTTGTGGGCCAAACGGGGGGGGGCTTATGGGCCTAATTCAGTTTCCAGGCTGGAGGCTCCCAACTGCTGCTATAGATGGCAGGTTTACAATCTGCAACCCAGTTATGGGAAAAGTTGGCTAGGTATTTAGACAATTATACAGTGTCTCTCTCATGCCTTGGATAGCAGCCCTGTCTCTCTTGAGAAATACATTTACACTGATTGAAAACATGGTGCCTCTTCTAATTTTTTTTTAAAGGTTATAGGCAGAAGAAATTTGATCAAGGTGACAGTTTTAACCAGCTGTATCTCTGCTGTGTCTTAACAGAGCTACCTGAAATGCAGCCAACTGTTCAACACCTTAATGCTCCTTGCCAAATCTCAGACAAATCATCATAATTTTAATCACATGGAGAGTGTTCAGGTTTTATAATGGTGGAATGATGTGTGGCATCTCCATCATATAATTACACATACTTTTTAATACAGCAGAACTGAAATTGAAACAATTGGCTGGAGAGTAAAGCAAGCCCACAGAAAATAGTCTTGCAGCACCTGGTAGACTGCTGGATTGTTTGCAGTAGATCAGCAAAGGTTCCTGATTCCCGGCTGTTTAACAATAGCAACCACATGAAGATTTATTCTGCCCCCTGCCCCCTCTAAATTAGGCTGACAGAATCTCTGAACTGCAATAATTTGGGCTCCTTCAGGAGGAAGGGCAGGATATAAATTGAATAAATAAATATATCATATATACAGGTCATCCTAGAGTGTAGTGGTTAGTAGGCTCTGGCCTCACCCCAACCCGTGAATATTTTTGCAACTGCCCCCCCCATCAGCAGCCACTGTTGTGCACCTGTTTATTGTTGGTGGACCTTGGGGTTTAAAGTAGATCACAGAAGCAGGTCTGCCCCTATTAGAGCACATTAAAAACTCAGGATTGTATCCAGTATTAGTCATACCCATGGTAGATCCATTGGAATTAATGGGCATAGTTAATTTAGGTCCATTGACTTCATTGACTTTGACTAAAATACAATCCTAACAGAGTTATTGTGATATTTGCTGTTGTGGATTGCAGCCCATTTAATCAGACGAATGTTTTGTCCTCAGTTGGGGTGCATTATGTGTGTGTGGGTGACAATTTAATGGAAACCTCAAATGTATACACAGCACAAAATGTACTTACATTTTATGGCCTTTTGATTCCCCTTCTTTGCTTGTTTGTTTAAAATAAATGTATATGCCACTGTTTAAAATTATCTTCTCATGGTGGCTTACAACTTATCAGAACAATTTGAAACCGTATAAAATATCATACAATGTACTAACAGAACATTTCACTTCTTCTTATCCAGATCCCAATAAAAACAGAGGGCCTCCTGACCTTTTACAAACCATCACTAAAAACAGTCATGAATAAACATATTTTTAGACCTGGCTTAAATGAGAACAATGACAGGGCTGATCATATCTGTTGAGGTAAGGAGTTCCATAACTGTGGGGACACCATGGATAAGGCCATTGTGGCTGATTATCACTCTCAGAAAGCCCACTTTGGGCAGGGGTCAAATGCGCATGGGTCAGGAACTCCATAGGGCAGCCAATCCCAGCAGGTTTGCGGCAACCACCAATCATCTGATCAGCTCTGAGAGCAAGTTTTGCTTACCGAGGAAAAATTGGGAATGCACTTCAAGGCTCCCAATTGTTTGTTGGCAGCCGCATTTCCACCTGCCTCACACCTGACAGGTGTGCTGTCGGGCTGGGCCTCATGCTGGGCCTAATTGGGCCCACAGGCCAGATGCTCCTCACCCCCTGGGATAGAAAGGTGTTTTCTCCTTCTCTCATGATACAAGAACTTGGGGTCATCCAATGAAGCTGAACGTTGGAAGAGTCAGGACAGACTTCTTCACACAGTTGATAGTTAAACTATGGAATCCATTCCCAGATGTAGGTCACCAGCTTGGATGGCTTTAAAAATGGATTAGGCAAATTCATGAAGGATAAGGCTATCAGTGACTACTAGTCACAATGGCTATGTTCTACCACCACTGTCATAGGGAGTATGCCCCTGAAAACCAGTTGCTAGGTATCACAAGTGAAGAGAATGCTGTTGCAGTCAGGTCCTGCTTTTGGTTTCCAATAGGCACCTGGTTGGTCACAGTGAGAACAGGATGCCAGACTGAAAAACACTCTAACCACTATGCCACACTGGCTCTCGATCTAGCAGGTCTCCTCTTATGATCTTACCAATTGGGCTCGCTGATGACAAGGCAGCCAGTGCAGAACTTTAAGGCTGGATGTAAGGTGGAGCGTGGGATGGAAAACTGAATACTCTGAATGGAGGTTTGCAACTGGGTTGGCTAACCAGAGCTTGGAAAAGTTACTTTTTTGAACTACAACTCCCATCAGCCCCAGCCAGCATGGTGCTGGCTGGGGCTGATGGGAGTTGTAGTTCAAAAAAGTAACTTTTCCAAGCTCTGGGACAGGGTTAAACTCCCCCTAAAGGACCAGGTCCACAGTTCAGCAATAACTGGGGAAGCTCAGGTGACAGTGATGGCAAGGACTGCTTTTTACCAGCTTAGATCTTGCCTCAGTTACCCATGCACTGGTGACGTCTAGGCCCAACTACTGTAATGCACTCTGTGTGAGACAGCAAAATAGTCTGGAGACTTCAGCTGGTGCAAAATGCAGTCACCTAGATATTGGTGGGAACCAGGCAGTTAGAGCATGTAACGCCTCTATTGCACCAGTTACACTGGTTGCCAGTGTATTTCTGGGCTCAATTCAAAGTGCTGGCAATGATCTTTAAAGCCCTAAACTGTTTGGGACTGGGTTACTTGAAGGCCCACCTTCGGTCATATTTATTTTATTCATTTACGTCCCACCTTTCTTCTGTCAGGGGTGGAATCCAGTGCACACCCAGAGCAAGGAAATGCTGGTGGTGCCTTTCTGACCCACATGGCTCTGATGAAAGGGGCAGGAGACCTAGCTTGCTTAAGCTTTTTCTTCTATCCTATAGATATGCCAATAGGGACCCTTGTCTAACCTGGAACTTCCTGTGCCATTTCAGGGGAAGTATGACTGAGGTGGAGCCTGTCTTAGATTTTGCATCGTCTGGGCGCACCGGTCGAAGGAACGCATTGCCTGACATCCTGGGTTCACCAGCTGGGGTCACTCCCACTGACTTGCCAATGAAACTGGCAGAAATGTCTCTAAATTCAGGTAGATATTAACCTTATTCTCTTTTCTCATACCATACCTCTGGACAACCACATCTGTTCCATGATTCCCTCCCAGAAAGGCAAATTCCCAAAGATGTTGATATCACAATTTACATTTAGTAGATCTGGGTGTTTCCAATGCTGAGCAGTTCCCATATGGTTATCTGAGGTATGTACTGGAAACTTGCAGTCATGGAAGCATCTACAACTGAGATCCTTCATCTGCCATGTCACATATTGCTATGATAAGGGGAATGAGAAGGCTCACAATGCCACTTGTAGAAGATTCATTGGTCCAAGGGGCAAACATGTGTTTCACTTAGAGCAGAGATGGGGAAGCTGTGGCCCTCCAGATGCTGTTGGAGTACAGCTGCCATCATCTCAGGTCATTGACCGTGATGGCTGGGGCTGAGGGGAGTTGGAGTCCAACAACATCTGGAGGGCCAGAGGTTCTTCATCCCTGAGTTAGAGGTAGCCTTCCTGTCTCTGACAATATGTGTTGCCAATTCAGCAAGTAATACATGTAGTCACCACACTGTAATCCAGAATTGGCTGTTGTCAATGCATGGTTTGGGGTCAATAGATCAGCCCCCGCTAAAGTTAAAATCAAAGAGATCAGTCATAACATTTCAAAATCATATCAATTTTGCAAAAATAAACAAAACAGTAAATTTGCTAACAACAACAGCAAAGACCACAACAATGGAAATCTTGCAGTTCATCTCCTTTGTTCATGCTATCCTTGTTTTGGCACCGGAGTTACTTTTTTTAACCCTAGAAATTTAAGCCATTTAAGGATCAAAAGAAAGCCCTGATACCTTGAAAGACAACACGGAAGTGTACAGGATGTGTATGTGGTGTCTTCATAGTCATGTAGGCACTCGTGGGCACTCCTTTGAAATAGTGGCTGGTTCAGGAGCTGCCATTTTAAATTTCCCATAATGCCCCTGAGTTCAACTACATTGGGGATGTTTTGAGAAATTAAAATGGTGGCTCCAAGACCCAGGCACCCAGTACCACTCTGCTGCCACTACCAGGTAATATAGAAATCTACCTTTAATGGTAGCGTCAGGACAGGACTTTGGGGCAGAGGTCCAGGGCCCCAATCAGCAGGAGTCTAAAATTATCCAACTGTACCACTGGTTGCCTTGTGCTGAGTCAGGCCTTTGGTCCATCTAGCTTAGCATCGTCTACACCAGAGTTCTTCAACCTTGGGTTCCAGATGTCATTGGACTATCACTCCTATTATCCCCAGCCTTTGGCTAAGCTGACTGGGGATGATAATAAAATAATAATAATAAATTTTATTTTTCAGCCGCCTATCTGTCCGGGTTAGGGACACTCTAGGCGACGAACAACAAGAATAAAAACAATCCATATACATCAACATAATCAAATTTTAAGCTAAAGAAACCATCCGTTAATTCAGTTATAACATAAAATTAATCTGTCCCAATCTTGTAGGCCTGCCTGAACAGCCAGGTCTTCAAGGCTCGGCGATAGCTGGACAGGGAAGGAGCGTGTCGGAGATCAAAAGGGAGAGAGTTCCAGAGGGTGGGGGCCACAACAGAGAAGGCCCTCTCTCTGGTCCGTACCAGCCTAGCTGTTCTCACCGGTGGGACTGAGAGAAAGTCTTGCAAGGCTGATCTCATCAGGCGGCACAATTGGTGATTCTGGAGGCGTTCCTTCAGATATACTGGGCCGAAACCATATAGGGTTTTACAGGTCAACACCAACACCTTGAATTGGGCCCGGTAGACAACTGGTAGCCAGTGAAGATCTAATAACACTGGGGTGATGTGATCCCAGCGACGGCTATGCGTAATCAAGCGTGCCGCCGCATTCTGTACCAGCTGTAATTTCCGGACCATTTTCAAGGGTAACCCCACGTAGAGCGCATTGCAATAGTCTAGGCGAGAGGAGACCAGGGCATGTATCACCTGAGGGAGCAGATGAACAGGAAGGTAGGGTCACAATCTCCGTATCAGATGTAATTGATACCAGGCTGCCCGGCTCACTGCTGTAATCTGAGCCTCCATGGACAGCTGGGAGTCAAGTATGACCCCAAGACTGCGGACCTGGTCCTTCAGGGGCAAACTTACTCCATCAAGCATCAGGTCAGTAATTCCTAGTTTCCTTTTATCTCCCACAAGTAGTACCTCAGTCTTGTCGGGGTTCAGCTTCAGCCTATTCTCTCCCATCCATCCACTTACAGATTTCAGGCACTTGGACATGGTGTTCACAGCCAACTCCGGTGAGGACTTAAAGGAGAGATAGAGCTGAGTGTCATCGGCATACTGATGGCACTGCAACCCAAAACTCCTGATGATTGCTCCCAGCGGTTTCACATAGATGTTGAATAGCATGGGAGAGAGGATAGAACCCTGTGGCACTCCACAATGAAGAGGCCAAGGGTCTGAAACCTCATCTCCCAATGCCACCCGTTGCTGCCTATCCAAGAGATAGGAACGGAACCACTGCAGGACAGTGCCTCCTATTCCTAATCCCTCTAGGCGATTTAAAAGGATACTGTGGTCAACAGTATCAAAAGCCGCTGAGAGGTCCAGGAGGACAAGGAAGGTGTATTCACCTCTATCCAATGCCCTCCACATATCATCTACCAGAGCGACCAAGGCTGTTTCCGTTCCATGACCAGTCCTAAAACCTGATTGGTATGGATCTAAATAATCCGTTTCCTCCAAGTGTGTCTGTAATTGCACAGCCACCACCCTCTCAATCACCTTGCCCAAGAATGGTAAATTAGAGACTGGGCAAAAGTTGTTTAACTCTTGGGGATCCAAGGACGGTTTTTTTAAGATGGGCTTTATTACCGCTTCCTTGAGGGCTGATGGCATTGCACCCTATTGCAAGGATGCATTCACCACCGCCTTGATCCCTTTGCCCAGTCTCTCTTTACAGCTCATGATGAGCCATGAAGGGCAAGGATCAGCCAGACAGGTGGTTGGCTTCACAGTACAGAGCACCTTGTCCACTTCCTCAGAGAGAAGAGGCTGAAACCGATCCCAACTGACCGGAATGCAACTGGCCGACTCTGGCCCACTTCCTGTCTCCACGGCGAGCGGAAGCGTGCTCTTCAGACGCTCGATTTTATCGGCAAAGTGTTTAGCAAAAGTATCACAGGAGATTTTAGAATGTTCCATGGGTTCCTGAGCAACTGGACCAGCCAGGCTTCGGACCACTTGGAACAATCTCCTGGGACAGCACTCTGCCGACACAATAGAGGCAGCAAAGAAATTTCTCTTTGCTGCCTTTGTTGCCACCTGGTAGGCAGCTATTGCTGCTCTAACCCGTGTTCGATCGCCTTCAGTGCAGGATTTCCGCCACCGGCGCTCAAGTCGTCTCACCTCCTGTCTCAGACCCCGCAACCGTGGTGTGTACCAAGGTGCTGTCTGAGTTCTGTTCAGGGGGAGAGGACATTTTGGAGCCACCCGGTCCACCGCCCTGGTGATCTCCTTATTCCACTCCATCACCAGGGATTCGACTGGGCGACCTTCAGTCAGCTCCATATCCCCCAGCGCATTCAGGAATCCTTTGGGCTCCATCAGGCGTCTGGGGCGGACCATTATAATAGGTCCTTGTCCCCTGCGGAGGGAGTGTGGCATAGAGAAATCTAAACATCTTCTGGGCACCCAAGGTCGAAGAACTCTGGTCTATACTGACTACCAAATGGCTCTCCAGGGTTTCAGATGGGGGTCTTTCCCAGCCCTAACCGGATATGCTAAGGATTGAACCTGGGACCTTTACATGCAAACCAGGTGGTCTACCACAGAACTACAGCCTTATCCTTACCAGGTTACCTATGAGGGGGCAAACTGCATAAGACAGGGTCCACCAGAGGTCATTTTACTGATGAGCTCCTCAAACCTGGAGCCATCCCTGAGAATGTGGGTAATTTAAATTAGGAATGTCAGGAGAATTGCATCAGAAACTGAAATGGGAATGGACATTCACATTTGCCTGAGGTGAGGAATGGAAACCATGCAAGTGAAAACAAGTAGTATTTACTAATGTTTTTTAAAGAAGTCGGTGAACATTTCTGAGTTCTTTTTAATGTTTCCCTTCCATTGAAATGCACTGGGGTTAATTATGCAATGAATTATGTAATTCATTACATTAGTTTGAGCCATAGTGGACAGCAAGAAAAATAACATAGGTTTTAGCAGAAGCCATACTGTAGTGGAACAGAAACAGCACTGAATGCAACAAACACAGTATGGAACAGAAATCACTGCCTCTTTACATCCGTAATTGAAATGTGTGTTTTCTAGCTGTCCATTAATTGACTCCCTCTCTGTCCCTCTCTCTCCCTCTCTCTCTTTCTCTCTCCCCCCACACTCCACCACCCTTCCAATCCCAGACAGGTCTCAAGAAATGCAGTCACCAGCCACAGAGGTGTCCCCACCGGTACCTCAAAGCCCAGAGCTGAAAGATACCTCTTAACCCCTCTTCATGGAGGCATCAGAAGCCACACAGAACAAGAAAAGACTTTCTAATATCAGAAGCAGCTTGCCTAGAATGTGTGTATGTGTGTATGTGTGTGGGGTGACCTGATAAGACTGTCTTAGAGCCCTCAGTGTGCCCTTTCAGAGGAAGACTGGAGGGATTAAGCAGTCATCCATTTTACAAAGACAAAGGCAGAACCTTGCAAGACCATTTTCTTCTGTGGGGGCTTGAGGGGAGTGAAAGGAGGAAAAGAGAGGATTTTTGGGAAGGTGTTTTTGGTTGACACCTGTGCTGCGTTGGTCTAGAAAGCACAGGAAGCTGCGTTATACCAACACAGATCATTGGTTCCAAAGTCCAGCATTGTCGACACTGACTGGCAGAGGTTCTCCAGGATTTGCAGACAGAGATCTCTCCCAGCACTATCTGGGGATGCTGGAGATTGAGCCTAGAACCTTTGACATGCAAAGCATGTGCTTTGCCTCTGAGTTACAGCCCTTCCCTAACTGTACATGTGCTATTCATTAGGGGATCCTGAAGGTTATTAAAGGATCTGCGGTGTTCTTTTTTTCTTAAGAGAGTACATTCTTCACTGTGATGTTTGGGGAAATGATTTTTTTGCTTGAGATTTATTTTGTGGGGAGGGGTTTCCAGTATTCTTTTTTTTCCCCACAAAAAAATTAGGGGCAACATTGCAAATGTGAGATCAGTTATCCAGTTCATCCACTACCTTGGCTGATCCCTACCAAGAAGGCAATTCTTTCTGAAATTACGTTCTGCGTATTTAGGAAATTGCTGTGGCTTGTGGAACAAATGACCCTGACCTCCCAAACAGAGAAGATATGTGATGGCATTACCAAAGTCTCTCACTATGTTCTCACCAACCTGGCCTTCAAGAGGATGAATTCAGAACACAACGGTTGAGATGGGAGAAGGGGAGTACTATTACAGGCTCATTATGGTTCATTATGGCAAAAGGACACGGGTTGGTGTTGAACGTTGTGGTGCAGAATCAAATGTTGAGATCATCCTGAAAATGTCAGCTTTCTTTCGATCAGAAGACTCAAGTTTCTAGTCCCTATGTTTGTGAAGCAACGTTCTTATTATAGGAAGGACAGAAGGGTCTGACCACTGTCCCTTTTGTGACATCGCCCCTAAGCTACTGTTTTTAGAAGGTGATGAGGTGGCATATCTGGCTAAAATTAAAGGGTGAGAGTCAGGAGGTGTGGTTTTCATTAAGAGTCCCCCCTCCCTTTCTCTCCATCATCTGAGTGCTGTTGTGAAGGCAGAAATGAAAATGTGTGGGAAGTGCCTGAGAAAATACTGCAATTGTAGGAGGGACAGTCAGAAAGATTTCCAGTTGTCAAAAAGGCAGATATTTTTAAGCACAGCGTCTATACACTCCTGATTATGTTACAGTTGCCATCCCTGAAAATGGCCGGTAATTATCACAGCCAGCCTAGCACATATCATTGCATCAAAACAGTCTCTTGAACATATGGGAATGGAAATGCAGACAAAGCCTAGAAACACTTCTATGTTTTTCTCCCAAATCTATTCCCCCACTCCCCCAATCCAGCACATTGATGGGCTTTGTACCCACACACACCTGTTATAGTCATGGTACCATGATCCGGAGTAAAACCCAGAACAGATTCCACTGCCCCAGTGACATGAAGCCACCAGCTGCCACTGCATAGTATTAATTTACTTCAGGGCAAAGATTGCTCAAAAATTCAGAGGTGGGACATGTTTTTGAAGAGTGGATTGCCTCAGTTTCTCAAGTTATAAAACATTCATGTCTAGTGAGGAACTGTTCATGCTAATGCTGTTCATTAAACTTCCACCACTCCAGCAAAAGTCTGCTTTTACTGTCTGATTCTAATTCCAAAACGTAGCTCAAAGCTGACTCAAGTGATTGTATCCATGCTGCAGGAGCAACGTGACGAAATCTGGGGAAATAAACCAACTAACGGTTCTTTCCCACTGTTATCACAGAGGATCATGAGAGAACGTGTAGAAAGGGTGGGGGAGTAACGACATGTTCAATGACATCCATAGTTGTGTCACACCATGCTCACTGGTGTGAATGAAATTTAGCATGACAACAAGGTGGTATATCAGTCAAAAAGTCACAGTTCCGTAAGGCAACAGGTACTGCAATGTAAAAGGGACATTAGAAATCAGGACAGAAGCACTACCATTAAAACAGGAAAAGTCATGCAAAAAAAAAAACCCATGTCTGAATGCAGCCCTAATCTATTGCTGCTGATGCTTGCTTCACACTACAGCAACCTGGATCTCACCTTAGCACCTCAGCAAGCACTTCCCATCGAAGCTCAGTTAGGCAAGTGCTGTGTGTGCACACGTATGCTATTGCTGTGGCTATTGCCACAGCTGCTGCCCAAGTTAACTACTTGGATCCAAAATTCCAGTTGCTTTTTTGGAGGGGGGAAGGAGCGATAAATAATGTTATGATGGATTTTCTAGGGCTGTCAGTGTTGCCTCCTGAGGAAATATGTGGTCAGAGCAACAGACTGCTCGACAAAAGAAAAGACGGTTGATACGGCACTGCGAAATGTTTCCATAGAGACTAATTTGGACCATTTCCCCGTAAGCATCTCTCTTCATCTGCTCGGCTGACTTGGTGGGCTTCTCTCTGAGAAAAAAAAAAAGATTGATGTGGTATGCAGAGGATTGGCCAATAACACTCCAGGAGAAGATAACAGCACCTCTGCTGTGAAAAAAAGTGGTGGTGTTCCACCCTGTTCCACTACAACACTGCTGTTCATCTCCCATGGAATGGACCCCTTCTCAGAGTGGTACCATGGGGATGATGGGAGTTGTAGTTCAACAACTTCTGGGGACTCATGGTTAACTGACGCTTACTTCCCCAAGAGCTTCATTCTCCATGACAGCAGAGGAGCTGTCCCTCTGGGAGCGGGCTGCATATCACGACTGCTTCCCTGAAGGCCTTCTCCACCAACATCTCTGCCTGTCTCAGCTTCTCCAAGGCAGCTGCCTTGGCTTCAAGGGAACAAGCATACAACAAATTGTGCATTCGAGTTTCCTGTACTGAGGAACATTGCAGGGGTGCAATGGATGAGCCTCACTCTGGCATAACCACCTTCATTATTGTGGTAGCTCCCCTGCCAGGGCCAGGAATGCGCACTCAGTGTCTGTCCAGGCAGAGGGTTACACATATGTCATTCTATACCATAGTCCCCCAACACGCCCTTCCTAGATTTTTTCCTGCATCAACAACTGGTTTTTGTGAATGGCCACTAGTAATGATGTAATTATCACCGTCTGTCCTTTTCTGCATTTTCATTTTCTTCTGATCTCACTGTTTACAATTCTGCCCCCCCAACCAGACATATGGTGTCCCAGTCTCCAAGCAGTGCAATTTTTTCCTGGGGTTCCTGCACTTACCCAGGGCTTGACTTTCTTGGAATGCAGGTCAGCAGAGACTGGGGTATCTTTAGGCTATATGATTTATTTACACATATATACAACCTGAGTGTAAGATGGAGGGGTTCACAGCGTTAACAGTCCACCAGATCTTGCTTCCTCATCAAGCTTCCTTGGAGGCACCCTTGGGATTCAGCACACAGAGAGCAGCCAAACCTCTCTCTTTTCCAGCACCCAAACTTCAATCCAGACCCACACTAATCCAGACTATTTCTTAAATCTAGGATGAGGGGGCTTCCAGCCAGGTGAGTGGGGGAGGAGGGCATCTCTCCTGAAAGAGTTCCCATAGCAAAAGGAATTTGCTGGACCAAAATCTTTACAGATGTTAATGGGGCACTTAATAGACTCATTAGCCCAAAGAAACTGGCTTTACTAGTATAGCAGGTTTTTCTGCTAAAAACTGCCTGCTTCATATCTGCAGGCACAGATATATAGGCCGGGAGGGGACTCACAGATGTCATGCAGACCAACTCTGCAATCCTATGACAATGTATATACCTGCAACTCAGTATAGCATTCCATGCATCTGATGAAGTGGGCTGCACTTCCCAAAAAACTATGTCATAATGAATGTGTTAGACTGGGGATGAGCAACCAGCAGTCTTCGAAGAAGCATCTATTGGACTCCAACTCCCTTCATCCCTGACCATTGGCCATGCTGCCTCAGGCTGATGGGAGCTGGACAAATGCAATCCTTTCAAGTAGAGACTTTATTCCAGTCTGTATCTGTGTTGGAATTACTTTTTTAGATCTTTTAAAGCTTTTTTAAAAAGCTGTTTTTAAAAATGTCTTGTTTTAATATGTTTTTAAAGATGCTTTGTTTTAATATGTTTTTAAAAGCCTTTTGTTTTTAAGATGTTTTAGAGGGGTTTTCATGTTTTTGTTTGCCGCCCTGGGCTCCTTCTAGGAGGAAGGGCGGGATATAAATTTAAGAAAGAAAGAAAGAAAATCAGGTCCAATTAATCAGTCAGTAAAAAAAGGTCAGCTCTGCAGTGGCTAGCATCAACAGCCAGCAAGGCCATGGTAGCAAGAAAACCTTTAGCATGTGCTGAAATTATATCCAAGTTGGTGCCTGTCTTACTTCTAGGCAGAGGCCATCCTGTGTGGGCAACAGTACAGAAAAGGCCCTCTTCTTTGCTGTTGCCCCATGTACTTGGGATTTGTATTATCAGTAAGAGAGACATTCAGACCTCTCAGGCTGGTATACCTGTGCGAGGGACAGGCTAGTGGCTACATTGGCGAGGCGAGGCAGAGTTTCTTCATTGCTCAGACTCAGGAATCAAGCCTGGAGAAGGTTCTGTGCCGCAATCTAGATCTTCGTGAATGGAAGAGGAAGGGCCATAGTTCAGTGGAGGAGCATCTGCTTTATATGCAGAAGGTCCCAGGTTCAATCCCTGGCATCTCCAAGTAGGGATTGTCTGAAACCCACCCTGAAACCCTGGAGAGACACTGCCAGTTAGTTTGGATAACACTGAGCTAGATGGACCAGAGGTATGACTCGGTACTAGGCAGCTTCCCATATTCCTCCCATTGGTTTCTCAGAGCTGACCCAGCCAAATTATTGCGCTGCACTTCCTTATCTGGCCATTATAAGGGTGGCGCTGTGACACAAGACATTGCAGTCTGTTCCTCCTCGAAACTGCAAGCTGCTGTGGTGGCACAATGTATAAGACGCTATCTGAATCCTTGATTTGAGTCCTCCCAGTGCACTAACACACAGGGAAGGACCCCTAATGCCCAGTTCACACACTCATCGAAACCAGGGTTAACCAACGTGGTGCCCTCCAGGTGTTGCTGGACTCCCAACTTCCATCAACCTCTCCACATCGGGGTGGATAAGAGGCAAGCAGCCTTGGCCTAGGAAGAATGTACTGGGGGCGGTTCTGGAAGGCCCAGTTAGGCCCATGGGCCAGAGGTTCCCCCTCCATGGTCTAGATTTTGCTCTGAGAAGGAGCAATGTTCAATCCACTCCTTAAATCAGGCTGGTCTGAAGGGTGCACAAAATGCTCAGGGAGACCTTGAGATGAGATATGAAATTGAGGAAGCATCCAAACTAGGAAATGTGGTAGTAATGGGTGACTTCAACTACCCGGACATAGACTGGCTGCATATGTGTTCCAGTCATGACAAAGAAGCAAAGTTTCTAGATATTCTAAATGACTATTTCCTAGATCAGTTGGTCATGGAACCGACCAGAGGGACGGCAACCCTGGACTTAATCCTCAGTGGGGACCGGGACCTGGTGCAAGATGTAAGTGTTGTTGAACCGATTGGGAGCAGTGACCACAGTGCTATTAAATTAAACATACATGTAACTGGCCAATTGCCAAGAAAATCCAACACGGTCACATTTCACTTCAAAAGAGGAAACTTCACAAAAATGAGGGGATTGGTAAAAAGAAAGCTGAAAAACAAAGTCCAGAGGGTCACATCACTCGAAAATGCTTGGAAGTTGTTTAAAAACACTATATTAGAAGCTCAATTGGAGTGCATACCGCAGATCAGAAAAGGTACTGCCAGGGCCAAGAAGATGCCAGCATGGTTAACGAGCAAAGTCAAGGAAGCTCTTAGAGGCAAAAAGTCTTCCTTCAGAAAATGGAAGTCTTGTCCAAATGAAGAAAATAAAAAAGAACACAAACTCTGGCAAAAGAAATGCAAGAAGACAATAAGGGATGCTAAAAAAGAATTTGAGGAGCACATTGCTAAGAACATAAAAACCAACAACAACAAATTCTATAAATACATTCAAAGCAGGAGACCATCTAGGGAGACAATTGGACCCTTGGATGATAAGGGAGTCAAAGGTGTACTAAAGAACGATAAGGAGATTGCAGAGAAGCTAAATAAATTCTTTGCATCTGTCTTCACAGTGGAAGATATAGGGCAGATCCCTGAACCTGAACTAACATTTACAGGAAGGGATTCTGAGGAACTAAGACAAATAGTGGTAACGAGAGAGGAAGTTCTAAGCTTAATGGACAATATAAAAACTGACAAATCACCAGGCCCGGATGGCATCCACCCGAGAGTTCTCAACGAACTCAAAGGTGAAATTGCTGATCTGCTAACTAAAATATGTAACTTGTCCCTCGGGTCCTCCTCCGTGCCTGAGGACTGGAAAGTGGCAAATGTAACGCCAATCTTCAAAAAGGGATCCAGAGGGGATCCCGGAAATTACAGGCCAGTTAGCTTAACTTCTGTCCCTGGAAAACTGGTAGAAAGTAGTATTAAAGCTAGATTAACTAAGCACATAGAAGAACAAGCCTTGCTGAAGCAGAGCCAGCATGGCTTCTGCAAGGGAAAGTCCTGTCTCAGTAACCTATTAGAATTCTTTGAGAGTGTCAACAAGGATATAGATAGAGGTGATCCAGTGGACATAGTGTACTTAGACTTTCAAAAAGTGTTTGACAAGGTACCTCACCAAAGGCTTCTGAGGAAGCTTAGCAGTCATGGAATAAGAGGAGAGGTCCTCTTGTGGATAAGAAATTGGTTAAGAAGCAGAAAGCAGAGAGTAGGAATAAACGGACAGTTCTCCCAATGGAGGGCTGTAGAAAGTGGAGTCCCTCAAGGATCAGTATTGGGACCTGTACTTTTCAACTTGTTCATTAATGACCTAGAATTAGGAGTGAGCAGTGAAGTGGCCAAATTTGCTGATGACACTAAATTGTTCAGGGTTGTTAAAACAAAAAGGGATTGCGAAGAGCTCCAAAAAGACCTCTCCAAACTGAGTGAATGGGCGGAAAAATGGCAAATGCAATTCAATATAAACAAGTGTAAAATTATGCATATTGGAGCAAAAAATCTTAATTTCACATATACGCTCATGGGGTCTGAACTGGCGGTGACCGACCAGGAGAGAGACCTCGGGGTTGTAGTGGACAGCACGATGAAAATGTCGACCCAGTGTGCGGCAGCTGTGAAAAAGGCAAATTCCATGCTAGCGATAATTAGGAAAGGTATTGAAAATAAAACAGCCGATATCATAATGCCGTTGTATAAATCTATGGTGCGGCCGCATTTGGAATACTGTGTACAGTTCTGGTC
Organism: Rhineura floridana; assembly: GCF_030035675.1. NCBI lineage: Eukaryota > Metazoa > Chordata > Lepidosauria > Squamata > Rhineuridae > Rhineura > Rhineura floridana. Next base: position 22,164,151 of record NC_084494.1, on the reverse strand, counting down.
GCCTCATCTCAAAAAGGATATTCTAGAGTTGGAAAAGGTTCAGAAGAGGGCAACCAGAATGATCAAGGGGATGGAGCGACTCCCTTACGAGGAAAGGTTGCAGCATTTGGGGCTTTTTAGTTTAGAGAAAAGGCGGGTCAGAGGAGACATGATAGAAGTGTATAAAATTATGCATGGCATTGAGAAAGTGGATAGAGAAAAGTTCTTCTCCCTCTCTCATAATACTAGAACTTGTGGACATTCAAAGAAGCTGAATGTTGGAAGATTCAGGACAGACAAAAGGAAGTACTTCTTTACTCAGCACATAGTTAAACTATGGTATTTGCTCCCACAAGATGCAGTAATGGCCACCAGCTTGGACGGCTTTAAAAGAAGATTAGACAAATTCATGGAGGACAGGGCAATCAATGGCTACTAGCCATGATGGCTGTGCTCTGCCACCCTAGTCAGAGGCAGCATGCTTCTGAAAACCAGTTGCTGGAAGCCTCAGGAGGGGAGAGTGTTCTTGCACTCGGGTCCTGCTTGCGGGCTTCCCCCAGGCACCTGGTTGGCCACTGTGAGAACAGGATGCTGGACTAGATGGGCCACTGGCCTGATCCAGCAGGCTCTTCTTATGTTCTTATGTTCATGCTTCAGCAGAAAAAAAGGAAGTGCTACAGCAGGGCTATGCATTTTCTGTGGCACAGGTGAGCAACCTGAGGTTCCAGAGCTGCATGGGGCCCTCATCCTAACGTTACGCTGCTCTCAGCCTAATTTCAAAAGCCCTCTGCAAACAATCAGTTCAGACCTCTGTTAAGAGCAGTCCGTTCCTCTCACAGGAGCCTGTTGGGAGGGGAGGGAGAAGGAGAAAAAAGAGGGCGGCAGAAAGAGAGAGAAAAAGGTGTGGTCCTGCCCACTTTCTGCTGTGGCTGCACCCCTTATTGGCTTCAGCCCCACTCACAGGCAGCATGCAGCCCCTGATCGATTATCCCCGGGGGAATACAGCCCTTCTTGTAAACCCAAGAACAAACCTTGGTTACAGGTTCCATGGCTTATCTGCCAAGAGACAAACCACAAACCTGGGTTCTGAGAAACCGTGGCTTTGCTCACAGTGGCCCAGCAGCAGGAGAACAAGCGGGAGAAATGCAGCAAGTGTGATCTCCTCTCAGGGAACTGTCACATTTGCGTGTTTGCCCTGAGCCAGGTTTGGCTTAACATTACGTGCAAACCAGCCCAATGTATTACAATGTCAGTGATTGTATAAAGACTATATGTCATTTAAATATTCACTGTGATATAAAATATGTTCATATATACCACGATTGTCCATTATCCTTTATCACAGTCCTCCATATATCTGCTACTAATTTAACATTGACGTTTCAGAACTGAGGAGTCTTATAACATGATGTCGCCTGAACTATACAGCCCTATAAAGTTGACCATTCCAGAAAAAGGACACTGTTATTATTAAGCAACAGTCTCTTCCTTCCCCCTCATCTCTTGAGTCTTGAAGTGCCTCCAGGTGATTAATTTATTCAGGATTCATTCTGATTTGTTTGCAGGGAGATTAGATGACACTGGTTATTTAATGAGCATTCATTCAGATTTGTTTGTGGGGAGGTTAGATGACGTTGTGTCAAAGCGAATGTTATGTAATTCAGACAGATGGTGGAGGAGCAATGCTAGAAATGTCCCATTGAGGCATATGATGTGGGCATGTCCAGTAATATTTTCTTTTTGGTCTGAAGTTGTCTGTGTATTGGTGATATCCTTGAATTTTGTGGATGTCCATGTGCTCTTAAATTATATTCCTGTTAAACGAGGATAAATGGCAGGGCAACAAGAACAGACTTTTCATGTCCTGGTGGTGGCTTATACTTCAAGCCTGGAAAGACAAATACCCACCAACTATTATGCAATAGCTTGATGACCTAAATACCCTTCTTACATTTGAGCATACTTTCTATAAACTCCAACTAGGTCTCGATACACATTTGGACATTTGAATGGCATAAATTGATCTATATGTGTAAACTAAAGTGGATGTATAGATGTTGAAATATATATATATTTACATGAGCTCCCAGAATTTTCTCTTTTCTTTTCCCACTTTTTTCTTTTCTTTTGCTCTTTCTTTTTTCTTCTGAATTAAATTGCAAAAGTAATAAAAATATTTTTAAAAGGAAGTATTAACCTACAATTTCCAGTTCATTTCCCCATTACTTTCCTTATAGCAAAAAGTCTCATGTTCAGGGGAAGCAACTCTCCCAATCAACTATAATTGCAGAACCTGAATTTGTCAGTATAGGATTGAATCCCACCGCAAAACAGCAACAGTCTGGAAACACCCTTTCTTATGTCATAGAATCATAGAATAGTAGAGTTGGAAGGGGCCTACAAGGCCATTGAGTCCAACCCCCTGCTCAATGCAGAAATCCAATATAGTCATCACTCCTTACTTCCCCCCACAGCAGAGATTTGGGCCCACCCGAAACCATCTTGGTCTGCACAGAAGTCAAGCAAAGCCCAGAGGAAAATGTGCTGAGCAATACAATGGCTTGGATAGCAAATACCCTTTGATTCCTTTTCACTTCCCCATTACCTTGTTAGCTGCTACTATAATTGCTACTCAAGCCGGTATGTTGTGTAATCATATTGTTCAAGTGGCCAGGGATGTTAAAAAGTAACTATGCCAGAAGAAATCATTTGGAAGGAAAGCCCTGCACTCTGAAACGTAATGGTATTCCAACCTGTTGAACCCCAACCTAGGCAATCAGGAAGCCTAAACTAATGGTTAAGAAAAAAACCAGTTCTTCAAGGGTGGGTCCTTAAGTAGCCAAAACAGCACCACCTGTGAAAAGGGGAGACGTTGCATCAAAAAAACTGTGATCCTACCTTTCCAGTGCATTTTACCATCACTTTCCTTATCGCAAAAAGTCTGATCTTTTGTTGCGCAAGACCTGCCAATCAACTATAATTGCACAACCTGAATTTGTCAGTGTGTTTGAATACCACCCAAAATAGTGACAGTCTGTGGCAGGGAAAACCTCTGATCTTGAGTTAGTTCAGGTGAAAGGCCGTTACTGTGGTGGATGCCTTTCTTGTGATCATCTGGGGGAAAGTCATATAAGTATGCTGCAGAACAGAATTTCAAAAATAGGTAGTTGTTAAAAAATATAATCTGGCAGTGCATGGTTCATTATAATCCAGTAATGAATGGCTCCTATTCCTCACCAGTTCTTAAAAGGACATGTGAGTCTCGTTATTGGGCGGTTTTGCTCCACCATCTGAGATATGCTTTGTCTTGGCTGGATTTAGGGAACTAATTGAAGAGTAAGTGTGTGTGTGTGTATATCATGGGGAACTGAAGCACAACATGCAACACATGGGCCCAAACTCTGGGTCCTATAAACAATTTTGTGCAGAAGCAAAATCTGAGTTAACAAAGGTCTTTCCTACATATGTTATATGCATTAAGCTCCTGTTATTATTAACAGCAATTAATCAATTAATTAAATATACATTCCACCCTTCTGCCCAAAGGGAACCTAGTCTGCATTTTTTGCATGATGCTTCTATTAATTCAGGGGGAGCCAATGTGCTGCTTTCCAGATGTTGTGGACTACAATTCTGATCAGCCCCTGCCAACATGGGATGATGGGAGTTGTAGTTCAAAACATTTGGAAGGCCCCATACTGGTTACTCCTGCACAAATTATTCCATCATATTCTGGATCACTTCCAGCAATTCTGACACCATTCTTTCATGTCCCCATGTTCTGGTGTCAAGTCTATGCTTTCAAATGTGCCTGTCAAAAAGAATACAGGAAATTTTGCAAAACAGCTGTGGCATCTTTATATCACACAGTCACCTCCTGAACTCTTATCATCTTTGTTTGACTGAGCAACTGCAGCACAAAGATGATGGATGGAAAAGCCTTAGATTGTCAGGTGGTTCAATGGTTTGAGAAGGGCATGCATTTGGTGTCATTACAAAGGGAAATTACCTGTGAAAAGTATCCTACCTTCAGGTAAAAACAACTGAGGTCTTTAAGAAAGAATTTCCTGCTGATCTTTGAGGTATGGGTAGACTTATACGGATACTCTCCCCACACACACACACCTGCTCTCTAGTTAGATTTGAATCAGGTGTTCTGCAGATCTGGCAGCAATTCCCTGCTTCCTTTGCACCAGAGATGGTTAGGAGATGGAGCTGCAAGTTTCAGCTGGGGTACTTGCACAGCAGCCCAGCATCTCCTTGGTCTCAGAACTCAGGCGATACCAAAAGGGCCAATCCAATTGTTTTGAATAAATTTTCCAGACCTTCTGCCTTTTCTCACTTACTCTGAGCAGCTTCTTGTTGAGGAAGGCTGAATTCACACCATACATTTAAAGCACTATTCTTCCACTTTAAACAGCCATGGCTTCTCCCAAAGAATCCTGGGAAGTGTAGCTTGTTAAGGGTGCTGAGAGGTGTTAAGAGACTCCTATTGCCCTCACAGAGCTACAATTCCCAGAGTTCCCTGGGAAGAGAGACTGATTGTTAAACCATTGTAGTAACTGCCTTGGGATTGTCTGCCCATGGTACTTGCCTGTACCTAAAGCTCTTTCCCTCCATCCCTCCCTCAGAAGGAGACAGAGCAGGGAGAAGGAAAACAAGATGGCTTCAGCTTTGTCAACCAGAGCTTGAGGTCATCTTCTTGTTTGTCTATAGATAGGTGGAGCGGCTGCTTGCAGGGTCTAATTCTAGGGCAGACAGACAAGAACTTCACTTCAACTTTGAGTCCCAGATATTGTTGGACTACAGTTCCCATGATTCCTAGACCAGTGGCTAAGCTGGCTGGGGATGATGGGAGTTGTAGTCCAAGAACATCTGGGGACCCAAGGTTGAAGAACAGTGGACTAGAGGTAGATGACCTGGTCAAATCTAGGCCTCCAAGCCTGAACAAACAATTATATGGAGCCAGCTAAGCTCCTATTGCAGGGGTGAGGAACTTTTTTTCAGCTTGAGGGCCACTTTCCTTCATGAGCAACCTTCCGGGGGCCACTATACCGGTAGTGGGCAAGTGGGCTGAGCAATAGATGATACTCTTTCAAAACCAAGAGATTTCTAAGCACACTCTGACACAACTCTCTCCATCATCCATCCTGGCAGGCAACAAGCATTATCACAGTTCGAGGACACTTGAGAAGGATGGTGAAGGGTGTGGCCTAGGGAGCACAGATGTGGTCTGAGGAGAGTCCCTAGGGTCAGATAGGAAAGCACAGAGGACCACATTGGGGGTGAGGTTCCTCACCCCTATTCTATTGGCTCTCCAGGTCACCTGGCCTGACAGGGGTGAAGAGCAACTCTGCCACTTCTGGCCATGACATGTGTGGCATTGTAGTGCAGCAAAGATTAAGCCAATCCAGTCTTCTCCAAACTGGGGCTCTCCAGATGTTTTGGACCACAACTCCCATTATCTCTAGTCAGCACAGTACTGGCTGATGGGAGTTGTAGCCCAAAACATCTGGAGGGCCCCAGGTTGACAGAGACTGGACCAATCCAATAGGGGGTGCAGGGAGTAAGATGCCTGGGCTCTGTTGCTGGAGTCCCTGGTTCAAGATTTCTGATGCATTGCAGAAGCTTGGACAAAGAAAGCCAGAAATTGGAAGTTGGGAGCCACAGTGGATTGAGTTAGGTGACATTATTAAACGTTAACGCTGCACAGCCGGCATTCCATGCGGTCGTGGCCCCTAACACAGTTCAGATTTCAGTATCAAAGTCAGATCTAAGTGCCATCATTGTCTACAACCCAAACTTAAGAGGTGAATATGGGCCCAAGGTAGGGATGGGCAAGAATTTGGATTCCGGTTGGATTTCATGCCGAATTGATCAAATTTGCACTTTTCCAAAGCAATATGGAACCAAAACACAGCCATCCTTTGAAATTTGCACTTATTTGAATTTTGCTGTGCAGTTTGCCAACTAAATAATGTTTACAAAAATACATGTATTAGGAGAAAGTGTGCATTAAAACGAATATATGAGTGAAAATAACGTACAAAAATCATGATATCATGAGAAATGGCTTGCAAAAATGTGTACATTAGTCAAAATTGCCTACAAAAATGTGTTTACTAGGAGAAATCTGCACTAAAATGCTGGAGACTTTTCATGAGATTTTTAATGCAAACTGCTGCAGAAATGTAGAAAACTAAATTTAACACTGACAAAATGAGAAACAGAGAGCCAAAACCTGACAGCTCTTTCCATCCCTAATCCAAGGTGAAGAGGATGAACAGTTATTTCTCAAGCCATGTTGCTCTGCAGCTATTATGGAGCATAACTCTTGTGCAGGAGTTGATAGGGATATGGACTGAGGTAATCTGGTATCTCCTTCCACCAGTGGGCCAAGAACCAGCACTGGGAAAGCAGCCTCAGAGGGGGTCATCAGGTCAGCAGGACAAAGTGACCTTGTTGGAAAAGGAACATGCTGTGGGATCTGGGCCCGGTGGCATTTCAGGAACTAGCTGAATACATAATCACCATCACTCATCTGTTCCAAAAAAAGATATCATCATAGACTATCTTTATGGTAGCAATTAGTTTCCCACAGTCAGACCAGTCCAGAGCTAGTTCATGGGATCTGTATGTGCTCATCAGAGTCTCTATGTGCACAAGTAACCTCTGAATCAAGGGGGGGGGGGTGGCCAGGTTCAAAAGAGGACAGGACTCCTGTACTTTTAATAGTTGTGTAGAAGAGGGGATTCAAGTGCAGGAGTCCTGTCCTCTTTTGA